>NC_133325.1:622842583-623188833 GCF_042186555.1 Aquarana catesbeiana | reverse complement strand
AGTATCATGGCTGATTTAATGAACTATTGGAAAGTTTTACAGTGTGTCTGCCCCCACAGAAGACTGAGCGAATCCTCATTAACATACAAAGCAGGAGGTATGTTTCCAAATGTTTAACCAAATGTTTAACCCTTTGTATTCAAATCTAGTTTACATCTGATAAATTAGAACTGTGAACATTGTACAGACAGGTTTAATTATGCTAAGTTTTAATAGTACATACTATTCGTTTTTTTTCCATTCAATCCAGCGTGTTGAACAAAAATAAACTGTCAGCGGTCGGAGATGCTGTACTCACTATGTGAATGCGAAGTAAGGCCCCCCTCGCCAGAACACTCCGGTCAATCAGGAGTCGGTTGGCTGCTGCTTTCCAGCATGCACATATGACACTTCAGACAGACCGACATACACACGGGCCGAATGTCGGCTGTTTTTTTTAACCGCTAAATGTCTCCCGACATGTGGCCTGTGTGTACCTGGCTTTACTCCACAGCCCCATTCTAAACATTAAAAATGAAGGAAAGAATTTTTAAGCAAGTTGAAAGCACTTAAAAAAGTAACCAGCAATTTTTAAATATTGTTTTTTAAGTTACTGTATCTTAATAGGAAAATGAACCAATGTGACAGACCTAGCCGGGACAGAGGCTGTTGGAGAGGACTGAATGCAAGCCTGTTGCCTTTTGATTATGGGCCCTAGCATTTGGGGGAATGGTGCTCCCTGTGAGCTGTATGCCTGGGGACCCTGGGGTTGGTGTTACTTTGGATTCAGCTCCATGTCCCCCCAAAACACACAGACTCTGGGAACCCTTTATATGCCACATTAGAATGATAAGACTGAATGATACTGTTGGGACACATCCTGTGAGGAGATGCTGGTGTCATCCACTCCAACTACCTGTGTTTATGTTAATTGAATGAGCTGATCACATTGTCCTCTATACAATGTAGGAGACGGGACGACTCCTATTGGAGCTGCTGCTATTGTGAGAAGGTGTCCTGTGATAATTAACTCAGTCTGGGCAAAAGGTCATGTCTCAGTCACCTAGGCTGTATAAAGGATAAGTTAATTAGCTCATGTTAATTAGGTTAATTAGGTGACAGTTGTATTGTTAGAGGAGGTTCCAACGGCATATAAAGTCTTGTAATTTTGATTCTAAATAAAGTGAGTTCATGGTAGCAACAAGCAAGTGTCGCCTTGTTTTGTGCTCAGAGAGGTTGGAATATCTGATATCTGTATACAGACTGGGAGGAAGTGGTATATGACGGAAGCACTCAAGCGGAGTGTGGGACGTTCCGTGACAACCAAATATAAAGTAATTGTTATCTCAATTTGGCTGAACAAGTAGAAATACACATTAAGGTGTTTGTAAAGTCTGAATGTTTTTTTACCTTCCTGCATTCTATGCAAGAAGGTAAAATACCTTCTGTGTGCTGATTCCCCCCCCCCCCCCCCCACAGCCCCCCAATACTCACATGAGCCCCTTCTTGATCCAGCGATCTGCACAGGAGCCTTGGCTGTCCCAGGTCTTTCTCTCCTCATTGGCTGAGACACAGCAGCTGGGCCAAGCCACAGCTCTATGTGTCTTCTGGATGCATAGAGCGGGGCTTGGGAGCGGGCACGCACCAGTGCCCCCATAGCAAGCGGCTTGCTATTTGAGGCACTGATCGAGGGGGAGAAAGCAGGAGAGCCAGCAGGGGATCCGAGTAGAAGAGCATCAGGGCTGCTCTGTGCAAAACCACTGCACAGAGCAGGTACCCACCCACAGCAGGGTGCCAGCCACCCACCCACAGCAGGGTGCCAGCCAGTCACCCCCCCCCCCCACATCAGGGTGCCACTTTAAATGTACAGAATATCTGCACCTGATATCGGCTATCGGCCTGAAAGTAGGCTGAGAAATCGGTATTAGTATCGGCCCTGAAAAAACTGTGGGTGGATCCCTATTTGATATCACTTACATTTACAAGCCTTACATTTTAGTTTGAAGGCAATGCTGTGTACCCTGTGCTTCTGTCTGAGCCTAAAGCTCAAATACGCTAACAACATTTTACATGATCACACTTTTTGCCATAATGATTGTGCTTTCTCAAGATTATATGGAAAAAAACATGTAAATGAGGGCTACATACTTTGTTCACTGGTGGCTGAACAGTCTTTTATCAGGGTTCTGTATATTTCTGCAAACCTAATCATCAATACCTGATTAGAAGATGATCAGTGGTAACTGTATAAAAGAGTGTTTATGTATAAATATATTATGAAATTTAAATTTTTTTAATTATTATTATTATACATGATTTATATAGCGCTAACAGTTTGCACAGCTCTCAACAAAATGAAGGCAGACATTACAGTTACGTTACAATTTTGTACAAGAGGAATCAGAGGGCCCTGCTTGTTAGAGCTTACAGTACAATCTAGGAGGGAGGGTCAATTTATACAAAGGGTAATGGGGCTGTGGGGGATGAGCTGATGGAGAAAGTAAAACAGTGTATTAGTTAGAAGCAGGATAGGCTTCTTTGAAGAGAAGGCTTTTCAGGGATCGTCTAAAGATGGATAGATTAGGGGACAGTCAGACTGATTGGGGTAGGGAGTTCCAAAGGATGGGAGAAGCTCTGGAGTAATCCTGTAGGTGAGCATGGGAGGAGGTGACAAGGGAGCAGAGAACAGGAGGTCTCGGGAGGACCGAAGAGAGCAGCTTGGTTGATGAGAGATGACCAGGGAGTGAGTTAGAAGCTTGGTGGAGTCATCAGTTAAAAAGGGGCATATTATGGAAATGTTGTGGAGGCTAAGGCGGCATGATTTGGACAGGGTTTGGATGTGGGCCTAAAAGGACAGTTCAGAGTCTAGGGTTACCCCTAGCACCCTGGCATGTGGGGACGGACTGATAGATGTGCCATTGATCTTGACAGAGTAGTCAGGGGAAGGGGCATGTGGGTGAGGAAATATTATGAGCTCGGTTTTAGATAGACTGAGTTTGAGGAAGGGGTGTGACATCCAGGCTGATATGTCTGTTAGTAAATCAGTGATGTGTGAGGTGACTGTTGGGGTGAGCTGAGGGGTAGAGAGATAGATTTGGGTGTCATCAGCATATAAATGGTAGCGGAAGCCATGGGAGGCTATCAGCTGACCCAGAGAGGACATGTAGATTGAGAATAGTAGAGGTCCAAGGACAGAACCTTGGGGGACCCCAACGGTAAGAGGTGTTGCAGAGGAGGAAGTGGAGTTGTAAGTGATACTGAAGGATCGGTGAGAAAGGTAAGATTCAAACCATTTTTATATTTCTTTACATTAGTAGCTCCATTATGTATAGTAGCACGATGTCATACAAAGTATTGGATTACATAGCAGATTTGTATATTTAGTAGGAGAATGTCACCAACATCATAAACAAATATTTGGCAGGGAGTGATGCTAATTGTGTGCGAGCTGCATTAGGATCCCGGGAGAATGTTAGGGAAAAAGTTCACTAGCTGTTTCTGTCACATGACAGCTGCCGCATTGTCCCTTGTTGTTATAAGCGTCACCAGAGAATTAATTATTTTACATGGGTAGAGACCAGCTCTTAAAACAAGTGTGTATTGTGCCGGATTAAATGTAGTTACAGAATATGTCAAGTGCACAGGTCATTCCTATATTTCTGGAACTCTCAGTTCAGTGGGTGCGCTCTATGTGATATAGGAGAAATAAGGTCAGATTTACTTTTTTATACTAGATATTAAAAACAAATGTTCTCCGACATTGTTTTCATTTGTTGGAATATCTGCAGTTTGATAGAACTGGGAATTATTTTGCGCTTGCAGCTGTATAATTGCTCTGTAACATAATTTGATCTAAATGTTTTATTTTTTTTTTTTTTTAAGCACAACTCCAGGCTAGCAGATAAATACACAGATGATGTACATATGGGAGACATGCTCTACCTGTCAAAAGGATTTGTATTTATGTCCATATATATATAGCTCTGGCACAAAGCACTGTCTTACCTTGCAGAGAAGGGGGCCTAAATTTTCTCTCCTTTCACTTTCAATTACAGATCTCATCCCTACCCCAATCCTGTAACTGGACAGTGAAAGGAGAAGCAGCGCACTGATGAGCTCTTCTCTCTGCCACTTTGCTTTCTCCTCCTATCAGCATGCTCCTTGCACTGCAGCATACATGACTTGCTCTTTGTACTGCTCTCTAAACTCTGCTGTACAGGGGCCTGCAAGAGGCTGAAACCAAGTCATATTTTGCTACTTGAACTGCTTGCACTTGACTACAGAGCTTTGTTAATTTGTCCTTTGTATCTGCCTGGAGTTCAGCTTTAGGCTCGGTTCACAGTGGTGCAATGCGGGAAACCCTGCGAATCCTGTTCAGGTTCCTGAATCACCAGCAGTTTACACCGCCCTCTGCGAACCTCTACGGGTGTCAATACAAAGTTAATGACACCCCCAGATCAGTTAGCAGATCGCAGTGCGAACTGTGAAATAGTGCAGGAATTGGATTGCACAGGTGTGAATGCCAATGCGATCCGATTCCAGTGTGGTCCAAAAAAGGGTCCTGCACCATTTTGGTGCAAATGCGATGCGATTTCAGTCATACAGTTTGCACAGACATCGCATGTGATCTGCACAACAATGCGGTGCGAATCACATGCAATTTCTGGCATCATGCTAGTGTAAACGGGCCCTCAAATGCAACACTGAAATTATTGTACTACAGGTCTGGCAAGTAATCCAACCACAGGATGATGTGATTTTAAGAACAAGGGGCCCAGTTTGTATGTTTCTTCAACTTAAATTGATACTAAAGTCTAATTTTTTTTTTTGTTAAAAATAACAAACATGTTATACTTACCCCCTCTGTGCAGTTGTTTTGCACAAAGCAGCACCAATCCTCCTCTGTTTGAGTCCCTCTTTGGTGTTCCTGGCCCCTCCTTCCTGTTGAGTGCCCCCACAGCAACTTGCTATGGGGGCACCCGAGCCAAGCCATAGCTCCCTGTGTCTATTCAGACATGGTGCCACGTCCCGGCCCCACCCCCTTTCTCTCCTCATTGGCTCACTGACTTTGATTGACAGCAGCAGGAGCCAATGGCACTGCGCTCCTGGCTCAGCCAATGAGGAGGGGAGTCCCAGACATCCGGGTCATTTGTGCAACATCACTGGATCTAGATGGGGCTCAGGTAAATGTGAGGGGGGCTGCTGCACACAGAAGGCTTTTTATCTTAATGCATAGAATGCATTAAGATAAAAAACCTTAAAAATATGAAAAAGCCTTCGCGCTACTAAAATGTGCTGTATGCGAACTACTATAAACCAAATAATAGAATAAAAAGTGGATAACTAATACATAAAGTGCATACAGTGCATAAAAGTGCAGTCTAATAAATCAATAACAGCTGTCTGCAGCAGAACCTTAAAGTGTATCACAATCCACTCTCAGTAAAATAAAAACATAACGTGATCCCGCGCTACAGCAAAAACATAAAAAACATAACGCTAAATACAGTCAATAAACCTGCAGTGTCTATAATAAATAATAAGTAAACCTAGAGTGCTACTCATTCCATAATAAAAAACAGTGCAAGTGTAAAAATTATAACCATAAATAAATAGATCAATCCAAGGGCATGAAATGAAGAGTAAAAATAGTCTCTTAATAAGATCTTCAAAAAATAAAAATGTGTTCTTCCAAAAAATATCTACAAGAAGGAATCATGCATAAATAGTTCCAGTAAAAACAGTGGGCAGGGAGAGGTATAAATCCAATAAGTGAGCTCACAGAGCCCTCACCTTCATAGCTTGAAAGATCAGCATGTAGTAAACGGGAATCAGTTCCGTTGTTCCAACTTCAACCACCAGGGGGTCCTCCGTTCCACTATATGCACGACCACCCGAAGTATCAGTCTAAACCAGGGGTCCTCAAACTACGGCCCACGGGCCGAATCCGGCCCTCCAGCGTTTTTTATCCGGCCCGCGGACTGCCCCTTTAACATTGCAGCACTCCCCCTGCCCTCTGCTACCTCCATCACACAGGACGGGAAACATGACAGGCCCGGACAAAGGACCTTCTGTGCTAAGAAGCAGGTGATTGGTTACTAGGCATCGGGGCGGTCCCAGGAACCCATCACCTGCCCCTCACTTCCAAAGTCCCGCCCTCCGTCCAGACCTACCATGCCTCGCGTCCTGCGTGATACAGGTGAGTGCTGAGTGGGAGTGCTGTGACATTATACAAGGGGCGGCAGTGTAATATTGATGAGGGGAGTCTGTGATATGGGGGATCTGTGATATGGAGGGATCTGTGATGGGGGATCTGTGATATGGGGATCTGTGATATAGGGGGGATATGTGATATGGGGGATCTGTGATATGGGGGGATCTGTGATATAGGGGGGATATGTGATATGGGGGGATCTGTGATATAGGGGGGATCTGTGATATAGGGGGGATCTGTGATATGGGGGGATCTGTGATATGGGGGGATCTGTGATATGGGGGGGATATGTGATGGGGGATCTGTGATGGGGATCTGTGATATGGGGGGATCTGTGATATATGAGGGATCTGTGATATGGGGGGATCTGTGATATGGGGGGGATATGTGATGGGGGATCTGTAATATGGGGGGGTCTGTGATATGGGGGGGATCTGTGATGGGGGATCTGTGATATGGGGGATCTGTGATATGGGGGGATCTGTGATGGGGGATCTGTGATATAGGGGGGATCTGTGATATGGGGGGATCTGTGATATGGGGAGTCTGTGATGGGGGATCTGTGATATGGGGGGGATCTGTGATATGGGGGGGATATGTGATGGGGGATATGTGATGGGGATCTGTGATATGGGGGATTCTGTGATATGGGGGATTCTGTGATATGGGGGAGTCTGTGATATGGGGGGGATCTGTGATGGGGGATATGTGATGGGGATCTGTGATATGGGGGATCTGTGATATGAGGGGAGTCTGTGATATGGGGGGAGTCTGTGATATGGGGGGATCTGTGATATGGGGGGATCTGTGATATGGGAGATCTGTGATATGGGAGATCTGTGATATGGGAGATCTGTGATGGGGAGTCTGTGATGGGGGGATCTGTGATGGGGAGATCTGTGATGGGGAGATCTGTGATGGGGAGATCTGTGATATAGGGGGAGTCTGTTATGGGGGAGTCTGTTATGGGGGAGTCTGTGATATGGGGAGATCTGTGATATGGGGAGATCTGTGATATGGGGAGTTTGTTATGGGGGAGATCTGTGATATGGGGAGATCTGTGATGGGGGAGTCTGTGATATGGAAAGTCTGTTATGGGGGAGTCTGTGATATGGGGGATCTGTGATGGGGATATCTGTGATATGGGGGGATCTGTGATGGGGAGTCTGTTATGGGGGGATCTGTGATGGCGGAGTCTGTTATGGGGGATCTGTGATATGGGGGGATCTGTGATGGGGGAGTCTGTTATGGGGAGATCTGTGTTGGCTGAGTCTGTTATGGGGGATCTGTGATATGGGGGATCTGTGATGGGGGATTCTGTGCTATGGGGGGGACTGATATGGGGGGATCTGTGATGGGGAAGTCTGTTATGGGGGAGTCTGTTATGGGGGATCTGTGATGGTGGAGTCTGTTATGGGGGTATCTGTGATGGCGGAGTCTGTGATGGGGGAAGTATGTGATATGGGGGAGTCTGTTATGGGGGGAATCTGTTATGTGGGGCTTTGTGATGGAGAGGAGTTTGTGTTGGGGGGCTTTGTGATGGGGGGATCTGTGATTGGGAGTGGTTCTGTAATGAGGGGAGTCTGTGAAATACTGATAAGTTCATATTGATTACAATTGTTCTTTATTTTAAATATTGTACTGTTTTTTTCCTGTTTTTTTTTTTTTTGCACTATAAATAAGATGTGTGCATAGGAATTAGTTCATATTTTTTTATACTATAGTGCGGCCCCCCAACAGTCTGAGGGACCATGAACTGGCCCCCTGTCTAAAAAGTTTGAGGACCCCTGGTCTAAACCCATAGATAAGAAATGATCCTGTTGTACCGATATCGACCACTAGGGGGTCCTCTACTCCACCAAGTACGCCACCTAAATTAGACTTCCCATCCAAGTCCTCATCCGACCTCGGAGGTGGGCGTTTAGACTGATACTTCGGGTGGTCATACATATAGTGGAACGGAGGACCCCCTGGTGGTTGAAGTTGGAACAACGGAACTGATCCTTGTTTACTACATGCTGATCTTTTAAGCTATGAAGGTGAGGGCTCTGTAAGCTCACTTTTTGGATTTATACCTCTCCCTGCCCACTGTTTTTACTGGAACTATTTATGCATGATTCCTTCTTGTAGATATTTTTTTGAAGAACACATTTTTATTTTTTGAAGATCTTATTAAGAGACTATTTTTACTCTTCATTTCATGCCCTTGGATTGATCTATTTATTTATGGTTATAATTTTTACACTTGCACTGTTTTTTATTATGGAATGAGTAACACTCTAGGTTTACTTATTATTTATTATAGACACTGCAGGTTTATTGACTGTATTTAGTGTTATGTTTTTATGTTTTTGCTGTAGCGCGGGATCACGTTATGTTTTTATTTTAAGATAAAAAAACCTTCTGCCTTTAAAACCACTTTAAAGCTGAAGTATAGCTAATATAAATAAATGAATAAAAACTAGGAGTGCACCAGTATCTTTTTTTTTTTTTCCAAGTACGAATACCGATACTTTAGGTCACCAATAATGAGTACCTATACCTTTGCGGTGCAATTTGAGTCCATACAAAATGGTCTCAAATCACACTGCAAATAATCACATGCAATTTGAACAGGAATGCAGTACGATTCCTGTTCAAACTGCATTCGGTTTCATGCGCTGTTCCTGTGTGAACCCAGGCTGAAGTCGCTGAAGCCTGGGTTCACAAAGGAGCGGAGGGCGAAACCGCATGCAATTCGGATAGGAATCGCACTACACTGAAAATACTCAGTATCGGCACCATTACTGATACCGGTATCGGTATCAGTGCAACCCTAATAAATACCCTACAGCTTTAGTCACATCACTTACCTGCAATGAAGTACAGTATGCAGGCATCATTATGCAGGCATCTGGATCCTGGAGAATTCTTCATTGCAGTGATGCCTGTCCTCTTCCTGTCTCTGGATTTCTTGAGCTGTAATGCAGTGGCGGCTGCTTTTTTTTTCTTTTGGGTGGGGCAGCAAACAGCCACCACCCCCCTGGACAGTTGGTGGTAGCAGCAACCCCCCCGGGAGGACAGCTGGGACAGACGGGACACTAAAGCCCTGCATATACCCCATCTAGGAAACAGGCAGAACAGCATGTCCGGCTGCTTTCTTCCTCCTCCTGTGGTGTGGATCACGACGCCTTCCGCCGTGCATCCCCCTTCTCTTCCTCCTAGGCATCCTTGACCTTTCAGCCAATCGGGAAAGAGGTATCAGACCCGCGCTTCCTGATTGGCGGAGAGGCAATTCAGTGTTAGAAAAGCGAATATTCATGGGTGGGCTCCGAGCTCAATGCTCTGCGCTCCGAGTTCACCCTACTTTGAAGCTTATTAGAGCCTATGGCTCTAATCAGGTGCTTAAAAAAAAACACCATCGCCGCTGTAATTCATGCGCCCGGCATCCTGAAAGGGGCCTGACGCATGAATAGGGAGTGGCCACGGCGGCTGTGGACAGATTCATGTATGCATGAATTTATCCATTAACCATATAGGGGGTGGTGTGGATACAGGGGGCAGCGCCTGTGCGCCCTTTATGGACAGACCGCCCCTGCTGTAATGGTTAAAGTCGTTGTGCGCATACTATGTTAAAGACATTTTCTAATACAGTTATATCCATGCAGGCACCATAACTGCTTTTGCTTAGCTTCAGAAATGATCTTTCTTTAACTATTTTACAAGGTTAAAAAGTTCTATTATCTGACTGTGCATTTCTTCTTCCTGATAGTGTTGGGGTTACAGGACACAGGGCAGACACACAATGAGGTGGATTTACTAAAGCTGGTGCACTCAGAATCTGGTGCAGCTGTGCATGTGGTAGCCAATCAGCTTCTAACCTCAGCTTGTTTAATTAAGCTTTAGCAATAAAACATGGAAGCTGATTGGTTTCTCTGCAGACGTGAGACTGATTTTGCACTCTCCAGCTTTAGTAAATAAACACTCCTGTGCCTGTATTCCATAGTCTGTTCAGACAAAATACAGGCTGTGCTTGTGCGGGGGTGTGTTCAAGAGGCAGGCTGTGGTTGGAGGGGATGTGCACCAGAGGCAGGATGTAATTGGTCGGTGTAGTATGGTGGATGAACAAACCACCCAATACAGGCATGCTGCTTGTCTCCGCAGTGTCCTGTACCTCTGAATGGTCAGCCAAAGGATACAAACAGATCAGCTTCTTTGCTTTGTGTGCTCCTGTTTAGAACAACAAAGAAAAGTGACCGGCAGGATCAACCAGGGACTTCCGATGAAAGAAGTACTTGAAAATGATAAAATACACATATGTGAACACACCCATAGGAAAAAAATATTTAGGGTAACATACACTTTAATAGCTTCAGGTCTTCAGGCAGGACAGCAGTATAGATGGTCCGACAGGGCCATGCCCCCTTTGAACAATTTTTGCTGCAGTTCTTTCCGAGGACCTGAAGCTGTTAACCATTACAGACCAACAACAAACATTCTCAGTAGGATTTCAGCAATGGTACCCCATGTTTTTTTTTTTTATTTGACAGGTTCATCTTAAAGCTCAGTTCACTTACCTATAGCATATATAGGCTATAGTGCAGTATTTCCATCAACTGTTATTTTTTTTCTAGCACTCGTTGTCCCTCAGTGCGTCTGTTATAGCAAAAAACATATGCGCTATAGCTTGGTGAATTGAACCTTTATTTAGAAAAAAACATGTGAACATTATGTTTCCTAATCTGATAGAATGTTTTTCAAACATAAAAAGAAAGTGTACATAAACTCACTAATGTCAAGTAAAAACAATAACAAAACATCTATCCGTCTTCACCAATTTATTATGAATAAATGAAAATGATGCAAATAATGTGACACAAGGCTCTTATTAGCAGCATGTTACGGACCTATGCTCTGCTACACTTTTTATTGCTCTTGAGTGCCATCTTCTGTTTAAAATTGATTATGACCGTAAAATGGTGACATTATTTTATTTTGTCAAGCAGCTCGTTTGTGTCCATTCTCCTCATGCAGAAATTTCATGCAAATGCTTGTGAATTATTTTGCTAAAATAAAATCCCCACTATAATTTTGCAAATAGAGACAATCATCCAGCTTAGACAACATCACAGCTATGAGCAAGTATTCTTAAATCAAAGCACTCGAGTTTCTTTCCATACTAACAAAATTAATTAATTTTAAAGTGGAACTAAAAGCAAAAAAGAGATACTTTTGAACTGACAGGCTCTTTATTGCAGAAGAGAAATGTAATGTTCCTTCAGCAATTAAATAAACGTACCTGCCTGTTTGCCATCTTCTGCAGAATGTGCATGTGTGTGCAGCTTCATTTAGTCATTTGTGCCAGTGTGCCAAAATGAATGACTTCTGCACATGCGCAGGAGTGACATCATCTGGCTCCGGCCAATTAAGATGTCTGAAGCCTGGCACTGAAAAAAGTGAACGAGAAAATGTTGGTGCCGGCAAGGGACCTCACAAGCATCAAATTGTTGAAGCATAGGTGGGTATTCTTGCCTTTAGTTCTGCTTTAAGGCCTCTTGCACATAAGTGGTTTTTGTCTATATGTGTAAATTCTCTGCATTTTCAGTATCTAATACAGTGTGTACAGTTTCTACTACACTTCTGGTGGTGTACACAGTATACAATACAGTGTGTACAGTTTCTACTACACTTCTGGTGGTGTACACAGTACACAATACAGTGCAGCTGTAGTACAGTTTCTACTACTTTTCTGATGGTGTACACAGTATCCAACACATTGTGTACAGTACCAATACACTTCAGGCGGTGTATATAGTATCTAATACAGTGTGTACAGTTTCTACTACTTTTCTGGTGGTGTACACAGTATCTAATACAGTATGTACAGTTTCTACTACACTTCTGGTGGTATACACAGTACACAATACAGTGCAGTTGTAGTACAGTTTCTAACAATACAGTGCAGCCATTGTACAGTTGCTAATACAGTGCAGGCGGTGTACACAGTATCTAATACAGTGTGTACAGTTTCTACTACACTTCTGGTGGTGTACACAGTACACAATACAGTGCAACCGTAGTACAGTTTCTACTACTTTTCTGGTGGTGTACACAGTATCTAATACAGTGTGTACAGTTTCTACTACACTTCTGGTAGTGTACACAGTACAGTGCATCTGTATTACAGTTTCTAATACAGTGCAGGCGGTGTACACAGTATCTAATACAGTGTGTACAGTTTCTACTACACTTCTGGTGGTTGCAGTGTGTACAGTTTCTACTACTTTTCTGATGGTGTACAGAGTATCTAATACTGTGTGTACAGTTTCTACTACACTTCTGGTGGTTTACACAGTACACAATACAGTGCAGCGGTAGTACAGTTTCTAACAATACAGTGCAGCCGCTGTACAGTTGCTAATACAGTGCAGGTGGTGTACACAGTATCTAATACAGTGTGTGCAGTTTCTACTACACTTCTGGTGGTGTACACAGTACACAATACAGTGCAGCCGTAGTACAGTTTCTACTACTTTTCCGGTGGTGTACACAGTATCTAACACAGTGTGTACAGTACCAATACACTTCAGGCGGTGTATATAGTATCTAATACAGTGTAGTGTGGTATCGCAAAACAAAAAATACATCATGTCCGGAAGGCCACCAAGGAGACGCCTTCCAACGCAGCTGCCAAAGTGGCCTATTCCACTGGCTCCCTGTCCACAGTCATTCTTTCCGTAGCCCCACCATCATGCACGGAGGAGTCCCCAGAATTATTCGACCACAGTGTCAAGTACATGGTGCTGGAGGATGCGCAGCAATTTGAAGGCTCTGATGTTGGTTTCCAGGTTGAGGAAGGGAGTAACGTGAGCCTAGAGAGAGGGGGTGCCCGAGAAGGACAAGAAACTGGCGGTCATGTTCCCCCAGCTGCAGCATACTGCCAAGTTTGCTCCAGTGATGAGGAGGGAGGGGATGATGGGGTCACTGACTGTACTTGGGTGCCTGAGAGGAGGAGGAGGCACAACTCCAATAAGGCACAATGTCCTCTAGGGGGCAGCTTAAGGGCAGCCACCCAATTGCATCACACCGCAGAAGCTCTACAGGTGCAGGGCGCTGCTGACTCCCCGCTGACTTTTAAAAGTTCCTTGGTGTGGGCCTTTTTTTGACACGTGTGCAGCAGATCTCACCGTTGCTGTTTGCAACCTATGTTTGAAGCGGATCAAGCGAGGCCAGAACAGCAGCCACTTGGCACCACATGCTTGACCAGACATATAACGACCTGCCATGCAGTCCATTGGCAACAGCACTTGAAAGACCACATCAAAGAAAAAGGCGGCTTTCTCCTTGCTCTTCATCTGGGATCTCCAACCCTACTATACCTCCAGTCCTCTCCAAAACCTGCACTGAGAGGAATGAAGGTATAGCAATAGGTGTCCCAAGTACTTGCGGGCAATCTGACAGCAATTCACTACCATCTGATTTTAGCAGGCAAATTTCCCTACCCCAGTTGCTGAACCGTAAAAAGAAGTTTGGTCACAGCCATCCACATGCTCAGCGTCTAAATGCTAGCTTGGCTAAATTGCTAGCACTGCAACTGCTGACTTTTCAGCTGGTAGACTCTGCCCCCTTTTGTGAATTTGTGGAATGTGCTGTACCTCAGTGGCAGGTTCCAAAACGCCATTTCATTTCACAGAAGGCTATTCCAGCTCTCTACCGGCATGTGGAAGGCAATGTTTTGGCCTTGTTGGACAGGGCAGTCAGCAGTAAAGTTCCTATTACCGCCTATTGACTGGTCCAGCAGGCATGGGCAGGGATGTTACCTTTCCTTCACAGCACACTGGGTAACTCTGCTGGCAGCTGGGAAGGATGCAGGACAGGGTTCAGTGTTGTTGGAGCTTGTTCCGCCACCACGCCTCCAAAATGCTAGTGGTAATTCTGCCACAGCTCTCTCCTCCACCCCCTCCCCTTCTTCTTCTATGGCCTCTTCTGCAGATTTGTCCTCTGAATCAGCGGTGCTCCGTAAGCATTCAAGGGGCTACGCAAGCAGTCGGGGTATAAAAGATGCCATGCGGTGCTTGAGTTGGTCTGCCTAGGGGACAGGAGCCACAGAGGCGGTTGACGCCATGCCAGCTTCAGCCAGGAATGGATGTATGTGACAATGGCACCAACCTTCTCTTCGCCCTCTGACAGGGACACTTGACCCATGTTCCATGTTTGGCACATGTCCTGAATTTGGTGGTGCAGCGGTTCTTGAGCAGGTACCCAGGCTTACAGGATCTTCTGAGGCAGGCTAGAAAAGTCTGTGGTCCTTTCCTCCAGTCATACAATGCCAGTGCTTGGCGGGCTGACATTCAAAGAGAATGCAACCTGCCCACCAACCGCCTCATTTGTGACATGCCCACCAGGTGGAACTCAACATTGGCAATGCTGCAGTGGCTGCACACACAGCAAAGGGCCATCAAAGAGTACCTGTGCGAGTATGGCACCAGGACAGGGTCAGGGTAGCTTCTTTTCGCCACGCCAGTGGCTACTGATCAAGGATGCATGCCCTGTCCTGTCACCATTTGAGGAGGCCACAAGGATGGTGAGCAGCGACAATGCACGCATTAGTGACACTGTCCCTCTTCCTGTTGGAGCACACGCTTGTGGAATCATGGACAGGACACTTGAGGCAGAACAGTGCGAGGAAGAGGAGGACTTCCTTACCTCTCAAGGCCCTCTTTATCCAGATAGCATTCCTGTGGTTCCGCCAAACACACAGGAAGAAGAGGAGGAGGGTTGTGTCAGCATGGATGTAGAGGATAACACTCAGCAGCAGTCTTCAATGGCTGGTTTTCAGTCCCCAGAAACCCCAGGCGTTGTACGTGGCTGGGAGGAGGTAGTTACAGATCATGTGATCCTTAGTGACCCAGAGGACTCAGAATCGAATGCCTCTGCAAACTTACGCTGCATGGCCTCCCTGATTCTGCAAAGTCTACGAAAGGACCCTAAGATACGTGGTATCAAGGAGAGGGATCATTACTGGCTGGCAACCCTTCTTATCCGCGTTACAAGAGTAAGGTTGCAGAACTCATCCTGCCTTCGCAGAGGGAACAGAGGATGAAACATCTTCAGGAGGCCTTGAAGAAAGGTTTGTGCAACGCATTTCCAGACCCTGGGAGACTTCAATTTCCTCCTCAATATTGATGATGCTAGCTACCAGTAATATTTTTGGTTTAGGGCACCAACACCACCACCACCCAAGGCCCAATTTTTATGCCCCTGTTTAACAGGGGCATGTAATTATTTTTGATCTAATATTTCACAGCAGGGCCCGTTCCTGCACCCAGCAAGAGTATCTGTGAGGGGTTACAGTGTTGTGGCACCACCACCCAAGGCCCAATATTTTTGCCCTTGTTTAACAGGGGCATGTAATTTACAATTTCTGATATAATATTTCAACGCAGGGTGCATTCCTGCACCCAACAAGAGTAACTGTGAGGGCTTACAGTGTTGTTGCACCACCACCACCCAAGGCCCAATTTTTATGCCCCTGTTTAACAGGGGCATATAATTATAATTTTTGATCTAATATTTTACAGCAGGGCCAGTTCCTGCACCCAACAAGAGTATCTGTGAGGGGTTACAGTGTTGTGGCACCACCACCCAAGGCCCAATATTTTTGCCCTTGTTTAACAGGGGCATGTAATTACAATTTTTGATATAATAATTCACAGCAGGGCCCATTCCTGCGCCCAACAAGAGTAACTGGGAGGGATTACAGTGTTCTGGTACCACCAACACCCAAGGCCCAATTTTTTGCAGAGTATAGGGCAGGCTGTATTGTGTATATATAGTGCTATGCAGAGTATATAGTGCCTGGGAGCCTGGAGGACAACCACGCCATTTTTTTTTTTTTTTAATTCGGGTGTGGGGTTCCCCTTAATTTCCATACCAGACCTGAAGGGCCTGGTATGGATTTTGGGGGTGACATCCACCCCATTTTTTTGTATTTTTGGTATTTTTATCTATATTACCAGGATCCAAAAATACATTACAGCCGCGAGCAGTTTTAAATGACATTTTTTCCTTTAGAAATGTCATTTTGCCGTGGCACTGTTATAAACATGGGAAAGATGCGCTACTTTACAGGCATACTAAGGACACCCCCAGGCATGATATTTAAAGGAATATTTCATTTTTATTGTTTCACTTTAAGCATTATTAAAAACACTGCTCCTGAAAAAACGGCCGTTTTTAAAACTTTTTTTGCATAGATACATGTCCCCTAGGGCAGGACCAAGATCCCCAAACACTTTTTATGGCAATAGCTTGCATATAAGCCTTTAAAATTAGCACTTTTGATTTTTCACGTTCATGTCCCATAGACTTTAACGGTGTTTGCGTGTTCAAACAAATTTTTTTGCCTGTTCACATGTTCTGCTGCGAACCGAACCAGGGGGTGTTCGGCTCATCCCTAGGTAAAACGTATATAGCCAATCTTCTGAAATAACTTCCGAAATACGAATCGATTTGAAACAACGAATATACAAAAGAAATCCAAATACTGTATACTAAATGAATCAGAATTTACGCAACAAATTTCAAAAACGAATCATTCTAACATGATAAATATGACAAAATCAAATAATTATCCGAAATGAAACAAAACACATTTTCCCGTCATGCACATCTCTATTATATACCCCCAATGCAGGAATTTTGCATTCAGGACATATATCCCTGAATGCATACAGTCCTAAACGTGAGTGCAGCTTGGTACAGCATCCAACCACCACATATTTCAGCCTGTCATAGATTTTGACATACTGCTGGCAGTGGATCTGGATGCTGCACATGTGTCTCCTGGATGCCCAATAATGCTGAGATTTGACCATGACGGCCTAAACCACTCATGTGCCTTGCCTTAGGCCCCATTCACACTAGCGCGTTTTTTGATGCATTTTGCATTTTGCAGAAATGCACGGGAATTTTTTAACATGGGTTCCTATGGAACATGTTCACATCAATGCTTTTTTGTATCTCTGCGTTTTTGGAAAGGGTCGGGGACTTTTTTTCATGCAAAAAGCAGCGTTTTGCATGTAATGGTTTTCAATGGACAAGCATCAAAAACGCAAGTGCAGCGTTTTTGCAGCGTTTTTGCAGCGTTTTTGCAGCGTTTTTGCCGTTTTTTTTTTTTTTTTTTTGTAATTTTTTTGTAAGACTGTAAAAAAAAAAATGAAAAAAAAAAAAAAAAAAAAAACGCAAAACGCAAATCGCGGCAAAAACGCAGCAAAAACGCGGCTCAAAAACGTGGCAAGCATGAAAAAAAAACCTCCAAAAACGCTCAAAAGCAACATGCATAGGTGTGAATCGAGCCTTACAAATGGTTATTCAATGCCTGTTTTCCCAAGCATTTTTTCACTCAGGTACATTCACTCTCCCTCCAATGCCTCTTTCACATGGGCATAAATGCTGACTCATGATCCAACGTTGGATACGCTATCAGCATGGTTCATTGTTAGGGGATATACCTGTTTGAAGAGGGATTTCACAAGGAAATTCTTCTTTTCTGCACTGGAACTACACCCAATAGATGCAGTTGCACCTCTATTGTGAAGTGGCCCCATTCACCTCTCTGGGGTGCAATTGCAGGCAATACTGCCTGCTGAATCCAACATGCCCATTTTTTTTTTGCTGTGCGAAAAAGCACAGCTTTGCAGCTACAGCAATATGTATGGGGCTGTCAAGCAGCCATTAGTTGATTTACAGGCAGCTGAGGCAATTTAAAAGCTGTGTGTTTGGCTCGTTATGTTTGACCATGCGGTGGAATAGGAGTCTCCTCAGGTGCTTTACTATGTCATCTTGGGTGAAGTTAGGCCGGGGTCAACCACAGAAACCTGTTGTTAATAAGAAAGTTTCCACATTTATCTTTCATGTGCCAATAGCGGGACAGATTTCTGAATGAGGTGTCTTTCCCTTATACACATTGTGAGTTGATCAGGAAGTCCTTTTTTCACTGATGACTACACCCATGAAGACCTACATGATGTTATATGCCTATCTTTAATTAGATGGTCATTGCAATCTGGTAAGCCTCATATGGTGTCACCTGGTGGAGGATTTTATCAACTGTACACCTGACATCAGTCTTTCATACCAGTGATATGAGTCCCACGCTTACCTTTCTACCGTTTTCGTTTGAAACTGCACTTTTCATTTTCTTTTGCACTTGGACTTGACTATTTAATGAGCATATTGATTATTTCATGTTCATACTTTGAATTTTGATATTTTTAATATTAGGATATTAGTGCAACATTTTTGTTTTTAAGTTAAAAAACATGTCTCAACTGCCTGATCTTACCATCTGACAGTGCCCATGTAAAAGGGGCCTATGCATTTTCTATTCCACTTGATCGCTCTTGAACTACCATTTAGTCTTTGCCCACTTCCAGACCAAGGTCCTGGGATAATGACCAAAACTATTTATGGGATTGCCATAATAAATCCCATTGGTATAGGGTAGAGCCATAGCAACAGATGTTTCACTCACAGATAACAATGTGCATGTATTTGTTACAGATGATGTCTACAGACCACCCTGTATATGACTGCAGCCCACTGGTGGTCCGAATACTACATCTTGAGAACTGCTTGTATAGAGGTTATGTGTCTGTTATACAGTTTTAGAACTTCTACTAGTAGGAGGTAGAAAAGTAATTTCATACATGAACATATATGTTCGTAGCTCGCATTGATTACCTAACTTTCTTGCAACCGCAATGAAGAAATTGGAGATATAGTTAGGCATTAGAGTTCATTAGTGCTAACCAACCAGTTTGACAAGAAAAGTTGACTAAATTATAAAAGAAAGACACATTTCTCCTTCCACGACGAATGAATATATATGAAAAAAAAATATATATATATATTTATTATGTGCCTGTTCTAGCTAATTTTAAAGACATTTCTGTGCACCATCCAATGAGGAGAAAATGGCAGCGCATGCTATTATTTAGACATGGCAGTTCCATTTCTCTAACTTTTTAATAGCTATTTCCCTCCTTATTTTTTTTGCCAATCTTCTTGTGTGGGAGTCCTCTCATGCAGCTCATACAGCTGGAGAACATCAACCCCTTATTAAATTCCCCTAATTAAATGAAAAGTGATATAAAAGATAGGACTGCCGGTCTTATCACTAAGACTGTTCAGTACATTGAATCCTGGAAGCCAGTAGCCAATGATGTGAAGAAGTCTCAAGGACTGCGTGTGTCTATAAATATTATCAATCTATAGTCAGTACCTTTGAGTATAGTAATAGCAAATCACAGAAAGCAATATACATTTAGACCCCTTTCACACTGAGGCGCTTTACTGCCGATGCCCCCAACGCCCCAGTGTGAAAGAGCTCTAACTGAATAGGAATTAACAGTCATTCTTGGGGGGGGGGTTAAGATCAGGTTTCTTTTTTTCAAAAGAATTACATAAATAGCTATGTTTCCTTCTTCACTTTATACTTATGACAAAGGGACAATCATCAACTTGCATGTCTATGAAAAGATAGATAGGATAGATTAAAATCATTAAATGCAAATGCTTATTTTGAATAATTTGAAACCATATATTTTGTATGTCTTTCGATGACAGAATTATATTCACAGAAGAATCAAATTTGCTCAGTAAACAACTTATTTTTAATGATAGATTATTTTGGTATGTTCTAGTAAAAAGAACAGGATGATATTCCATTTTCCTAACGCCCAGTCTGTGATACATTTTTTATAATGAAGATGAATATTATGAATGTTATGAAATATACTGTATCTTTTCTGCAAGTAAAACTTTAAGATCAAATTTACTTGTTTTCCAGATTTACTTTAATCATATGGTATAAAACCTGTTGCTACAAAATTAAATGCACACACACACACAATGAATCAGTGTTAATGGTACTTCCTCTTATACAGTTTGTCAGAGGTTTCAACCAGAGACAGCATGTCTGAAAGCGACAACTACTATTTTGCTCTCTCCAAAGAAAACCCATAGGGCTTATTACAATCTATTTTAAATTTATCTATAAAAAATTCCAACATTAAAAGAAAAGTATGGCCAGAGCTGTTTTGACCATACTTTTCTTCTGAGTCACAGTACTGCCCTATTTCTGCACTCAGCTGACAGAAGGCCTAAAGTCTGTTGTCGGCTAATGTCACAGAGCTGGTCCAGGCTTTGGAGGGAAGCTGACCCTAAAGGATGCCTAACCAACAGCTGGCTCAGTCTCTCAGCACATTGCTGAGAGACTGACCCATCCACTCCTGCCCCTTCCACAGCCCAGCACTCAAGTGAGTAGTGGAGGGGTAGGGCAGAGCGCCAGTGACTGATAGTCACCATTCTCTGCTCAGTGCACACCAAGAACTGAGTGATCAGCGGCCATGTGATCACTCAGTTCTCGGTTTTAGAGCTGGTGGGGACAGCTGCAGCATTGGGGCAATGTTGTAGTATTTTTTTTGCTATCCTACAGTTCTCCTTTAAATCGTGAAATGGCTTTAAATTCCAAGTCTTACAAAATGTCAAAATGTATGTGTAAACACAAGCTATTAATATAACACATTTATAAGAAAATATATACAACATTTACATTTACAATATAGTACATTTATCAAGAAAAGGAATACCAATAACCTGCTATTGTTAAAATATATTCAAATGTAATTTTGCATTTCAATTTGCATGCATAGAATACCAAAATCTAAAGTTTATCTTGTGTAACAGTAATTATCCAGTTACTATGCTTTTACAAAGGCTTAGATTCCCCCTAAAACCCTCCCCCCCCCCCCCACCCCCATGTTTTATAACTAGTGCAAAGGTGACATTAAAACAATATCAAAAGATGGTTGACACAAGCCCTGTACCAGTCCAGTATACTTGACATGATGGTAAGGGGCTGCTCTTCACTTTGTGACCAAATGACTTCACCTAATGACCTAATCATAGGAAAGAAACATAATCATTAAGCAAGGAGTGTATGGTACAGTAGAATAGTGTACAGGTATATTATAAATTACAACATTTACTACATTATTTTTATTATTAGTATATTATTATACTTATTCTTAGGGTGAATATACTTACATCATGGCATAAGTTATAAAACAAATAAAACCAAAACTGAACCCCAATCAGATTGCAAAGGAAATATCCAACATATTTGTTCCCCAGATCCCAGGCAATGAAGCTATGCCTCAGAGACCTGAAAAAAAGTACAGAGCAGAGTAACCAAAGCTTTTAATGCTAAGTAATGCTCTGACAGGTTAAAAAACAATGCTGGTACACTTTCTCCTTAAAGCAAACCTCTACTGAGCGAAGCACGGACCCTGTCTTTGCCCCCTTTAGAAAATGCATCTGTGATTGCAATCATTTCTGAGACACTGGCCTGGATCAAGTATTACAGAGCAGGAAAGCTTGAGGCAGGTAGGAATTACTGATTTGTATACTTATTCCAGGTCAGTCCCGGAACAAACCTCAACAGTGAATCAACATGACAGCCCGGAAACTAGAATTTTGAGGAGAAATCAGCTTTGGCAGCCTCCATGCTTTCAGGATTTCTTTAAATGAAAATAAATGGAGCTCCAGGTGCATACACAGGGAGATGTCATCAGACCCCACCATGCTATGACCACAGATGACCTCTGTCTGTTATCTTATGGGAATGGGGGAAGAGTTTTCTGGTACATTTATAAAAATAAGATATACCTGGGCTCAAATCAAATGTCTCTATTGCATAATCCAGGTCAGTGACTAGACCAGAACCTGGAGCTCTTCTACAATTTGTGTCTATTTGCCCATTATTGGCACTATATTCACTAAAGCAGGGGCCCCTAACCTTTTTGACACCGGGGACCGGCTTCATGGAAAAAAATTGTACCAAGGATAGGGGTGTGCAGGAGCAATATTTATTCACAGGCGATTTGTCGGGGCAATGGCTGTTGTTAGCGCTTCAATCATCACGACACCATGGTTGATATGGTCTCAGGATGATTGAAGCACATTATTTCTATTATTACATTGTAATATAAAATTTAATAGTTCAACTCACTGTAATGCAGAATCAGTGGGAGCCCTAAATTTGTTACTTGCCACCGTCTCCTGACACCAGATGCAACTTGTCACTTGCCACTGTCGCCTGCCACCAGATGCAGCTTGTCACTTGCCACCCTAGCCTGCCACCAGATGCAACTTGTCACTTGCCACTGTTGTCTGCCACCAGATGTAGCTGGTCACTTGCCACATGGCCTGCCACCAAATGCGGATTGTCTTTTGCCACGTTGCATGCCACCAGATGCGGCTTGTCACTTGCCACTTCGCCTGCCACCAGATGCAGCTTGTCACTTACCACATCACCTGCATCCAGATTCAGCTTGTCACTTGCCACATCGCCTACCACAAGATGCAGCTTGCCTTTTGTCACGTCGCCAGCCACCAGATGTGGGTTGTCACTTGCCACGTCGCCTGCCACCAGACGCAGTTCGTCACTTGCTACATCGCCTGCTACCAGATGCAGCTTGTCACTTGTCCGTTGTCTGCCACAAGATGCAGCTTGTCACTTGCCACGTCGCCTGCCACCAGATGCAGTTTGTCATTTGCCATGTCGCCTGCCACCAGATGTAGCTTGTCACCTGCCATGTCGCCTGCCACCAGATGTGGATTGTCACTTGCCACCAGATGTGGATTGTTTCTTGCCACCAGATGTGGATTGTCACTGCATTGGTAGCAGCACAGATGTGCACATTGGTCCATTGAGCACAGAGGCAGGCTTCGGTGCAGTGGTGGGTTCAGAGGGTGGGTGGAACAGCGATCATGCGGGGCAGGCGGTGAGAGATGACGTCATCTCTGCTCAGACAGTGTAGTGTTCGTGGTTGGCTGTGAGGGCGAAACAGCGGTGATGCAGGACGGGCGGTGAAATATGATCAGTGATAGAAGTGTCCTTCGCGCTAAAAGGATAATGTGGTGTAAAGTAATAATAAATTGCAGCAAAATCTAAGTGTTCACCATAACACAATATGGTAATGATATCAAAAAAAGTGATTTCGCGCAATAATCAATAGTGTAAAAAATAATAGATATATGTAGTGCACTATGGCTAAACCAATCTGTGAATGACAAATCTGTGAGCAATAATAAAGTGCGTAATATGATATATAAATATTCACTATAGGGACTAAATAGTCTCACATACAGTAAATGCTAAAGATGACCGCAAAATATAGATAAAAATTAAAAATAAAATATAAATGAATAAATGTGCAGATGTTCACTAAATAGTGAAAGAAAGTGAAGGGTTAAATCACAGCAAGAATCTATAGAAGGAAAAAACATGTGGTATAAATCCAAATATATCAAATGTGAAAAATATCCAATACTGTATAAGGAGTCTCTTGTATGTAAAACAAAGGTGATTGGAGATATTCTATTAAATAACTGGCTGTTGGTGTGATTTAATTAAATATCCTATAAAGATTCCATATAGTGACTTCTAGATATAGTCTCTCAGAACTCTCACCTTCCGGCCGGTAAATATTAGCATTGCAGATAACCAATCTAAAGATGTAATTGCTGATGAGTTCTGTCAGTGAAGCCCGTGAGTCTCTCTCTTGAATTCCTCCGTTGTAATCCCCTAAAAATACTCCAATAATGCCACCCCAGTGGCGGGGGAGAGAAGGGGAGAAGAGAGAGAGAGGCCTCCACTAGTGTGATAACATTTCAATAATAGACAAATGTTTATTAAAAATCGGACTCTTACATAAGTAATAGATAAAAGGGCAGAGTAAATAAAATGACTTCTTCCTGATGTGTGTATGTGGATTGGCCGGTGAAATATGATGCCATCTCTCTGCTCGCTGCCGCACCTCTGAAAGGCTTCGCGATCCGGCTGCAAAAGGGGTGTGGACCAGCACCAATCTGCGGCCTGGGGGTTGGGGACCCCCACACTAAAGCATTTGCATTTTGCAGAGTAGGGACTGGCCGAGGAGGGATTACTCTTGAAATTGTGCATAACAGTGTGCAGAGTTTGAAACAGGAAAATCTGGATGCCGCACACTGGATAAAGTTGAAAACATCTTCTTTATTCTAAAACTTGGATCATAAAAACAGGACAATCAGGCGGGTGGTACAGACACAGCTGACGCGTTGCGCGCTCTAGTTCGAGCGCTTACTCATAGCATAGTGTGCAGAGGGTTCATTTAGAATTTTTGCTTGTACATTTATATTCAGCTCTTCTTTCACTGACGTTTGCTTTATAACTAATTAACACATTCAACCTGTTCAGCGGTTCACACTGCTGTTACCAACCTATGCCCGGTTTGTGTGTCTTGCCTGCTGAATTGCCAGGTCTTTTCCACTAAAGATGTCAAGTAGGCCAATTACATTTTTGGTACTGGCTCATTTGTAATTATCATTATAGGGAAGTTAAACTTTCCAGAGCTGGTCAACAATTTGAATTCATCACAGCCTGGCCCTTGAATATCTATTACCCTTTAGTAGGCTCTTGAGGCTGCATTGCCCATGCATGGTACAGCTTGATTGGAAACACAACAGGTATTCTAGGCTGGCTGCATCATATTGAAGAAAACAAAGTAGCTGTTTGAGTTTTGGTACACCTGGATCTTCTTAGTTGTGTTTTTTTAACCACTTCAATACCCAGCCATTTTTCATTTGACGTCCGCAGATGGGATCTCTCATCTTGGGTGGGCATCATATGACGTCCTCAGCTTTCTGAGAGCAGTGATTGGGGATCCGGCGTGTCCCTCGGGACACTGCCGTTCCCCAATGAGGGTAATGAGCGGGTGGCGGAGTCTAGAAAGCATCGTGACCGGCTGTATCCAATCACAGCCGGTCACTATGCAGAGCGGCGTGCACGCCGGATGTGCACGTCCCTGGGGGCGCGCAGCATGGTGATCGAGGTTGAGGCTTGTCCCTTGGACAAAGCCCAGCCCCAATCAGGGTAAAGAGCCAATGAAATGGCTCTTTACCAGTGACCGGCTGTGTCCAATCACAGCCGGTCACAAATGTAAACAAACCGTAGTGTAACGGCTGTTGCTGGGCTCCTCTCCTCAGACACCGATCCAGTGTGAGGAGGAGAGCAGGCTAACAGTGAGTTACACTTTTACTGTGATTTTACTATGCCCAGATTGCCCCCCAATAAAGAATACCTGCCATCAGTACCCATCAGAGTACCTGTCATCAGTACCTGTCAGAGTACCTGTCATCAGTACCTGCCAGAGTACCTGTCATCAGTACCCGTCAGAGTACTTGCCATCAGTGCCTGCCATCAGTACCCGTCAGGATACCTGTCATCAGTACCTGCCATCAGTACCCATTAGAGTACCTGCCATCAGTACCTGTCAGAGTACCTGTCATCAGTACCTGCCAGAGTACCTGTCATCAGTACCCGTCAGAGTACTTGCCATCAGTGCCTGCCATCAGTACCTGTCAGAGTACCTGTCATCAGTACCTGCCATCAGTACTCATCAGAGTACCTGCCATCAGTACCTGTCAGAGTACCTGTCATCAGTACCTGTCAGAGTACCTGTCATCAGTACCTGCCATCAGTACTCATCAGAGTACCTGTCATCAGTACCCATCAGAGTACCTGTCATCAGTACCCATCAGAGTACTTGTCATCAGTACCCGTCAGAGTAACTGTCATCAGTAGCCATCAGAGTACTTGCCATCAGTACCCATCGGAGTACTTGCCATCAGTACCCATCGGAGTACTTGCCATCAGTACCCATCGGAGTACTTGCCATCAGTACCCATCGGAGTACTTGCCATCAGTACCCATCGGAGTACTTGCCATCAGTACCCATCGGAGTACTTGCCATCAGTACCCATCGGAGTACTTGCCATCAGTACCCATCGGAGTACTTGCCATCAGTACCCATCAGAGTACTTGCCATCAGTACCCATCAGAGTACTTGCCATCAGTACCCATCAGAGTACTTGCCATCAGTACCCATCAGAGTACTTGCCATCAGTACCCATCAGAGTACTTGCCATCAGTACCCATCAGAGTACTTGCCATCAGTACCCATCAGAGTACTTGCCATCAGTACCCATCAGAGTACTTGCCATCAGTACCCATCAGAGTACTTGCCATCAGTACCCATCAGAGTACCTGCCATCAGTAACCATCAGAGTACT
Organism: Aquarana catesbeiana; assembly: GCF_042186555.1. NCBI lineage: Eukaryota > Metazoa > Chordata > Amphibia > Anura > Ranidae > Aquarana > Aquarana catesbeiana. The sequence goes on along the minus strand of NC_133325.1, from coordinate 623,162,483 downwards.
TGTCATTAGTACCCTGTCAGAGTACCTGTCATCAGTGCCTGCCTTCAGTACCCGTCATCAGTGCCTGCCTTCAGTACCCATCACAGTACCTGTCAGAGTACCTGTCATCAGTACCCGTCAGAGTACCTGCCATCAGTACCCGTCAGAGTACCTGCCATCAGTACCCATCAGAGTACCTGCCATCAGTACCCATCAGAGTACCTGCCATCAGTACCTGTCTGAGCTCATCAGAGTACCTGTCTATCCATCCAGTCAGAGTACCTGTCATCCCATCTGAGTACCTGTCCCGTGAGTCCATTAGAGTACCGGTCCCGTGAGCCCATCAGAGTACTTGTCCCGTGAGTCCATCAGAGTACCTGCCTGTAGCCAATTATTACCAAGGTGCAGCCCATCCCTGACATTCAGCCCATTAGTCCCTGACGTGCAGCTCATCAGGGTCACCCGTCATACAGCCATGTCCAGAAAGGTATACACGCCAGAAGAGGCATACCAAATACTGACTCTGACCGATGAGAGCAACGGGGAGCTCTCACTGCCCAGTTACAGTTCTGATTCCGATTCTGGTTCAGAATATGAACCCGCCGAAAGCAGCAAATCAGGATCTGAATCAGAGGAGGAAGCAGTCCGTCCAAAAAGATGACGGTCTGAACACCAGGCAGCTACCAGCAGTGCCAGCGGCGCTAGACCCCAGGAGGAGAGGCCCAGCACAAGAACTGCTAGACCCCAGAATGAAAGTCCCAGAATTGCACGCCAAAGAATTAGGGCCCAAACCCAGCTACCAGATGCCTTGGCAAACCCATTGTGGCTGCCTTCTAGCACAAGGTCAGCCATGATCCTACCTTTCACAGCACAGCCAGGTGTGCAGGTCCACGCTGAAGGTTTTTCCCAAATCGATTTTTTAAATTTTATTTTTCCCTGTCGAATTAGTTCAAGGCATCATGGACAAAACCAATCTTTTTGCCCAACAACTTATTTAAAACAACCCCAGCTTAAGCTATGCCCGCCCTTTTGAATGGAGACCCCTAACCGTGGCGGAGCTTAAATTGCTTTTAGGCTTAACACTCAATATGGGGCTTACAAAAAAAATGAAGTGCATAAATATTGGTCGACCAACCCTATCCACCACATGGCAATTTTTTCTTCTGTTATGTCCAGGTCCTGATATGAAATTATAAAGCGCTTCTTGCATTTCAGCGATAACTTACAGTGCCCCTCTCCAAATACCCCATACTTTGATAAATTATATAAAATTCGCCCCCTAATTGATAAGAGATTTGCCAGACTTTATATCCCTGACAAGAACATCTCTGTGGACGAATCCCTGGTCCATTTCACAGGCCGGCTGGGAATCAAGCAATATATACCCACTAAGAGGGCGAGGTACGGCTTGAAGCTCAACAAGCTCTGTGAAAGCTCCACCGGATACGTGCACTCATTCCGCGTTTATGAAGGCAGAGACTCCCAGCTCCAGCCCCCTGAGTGTCCATCATACATGGGAATAAGAGGGAAAATTGTTTGGGAGTTGGCATGCCCACTCCTCCAAAAGCGGTATCACATATACATGGACAACTACTATACTAGTTTGCCCCTTTTCCGCCACCTATACCTAAAAAAAACTTTGGCCTCGGGTACAGCAAGGAAAAACAGAAAGGGCTTCCCACAGAGTCTAGTCACCACAAGGCTACAAAGGGGGGAATCGGCAAGCTTGAGGAACGAGGAAGTTTTGGCTGTGAAGTGGAGGGATAGGAAAGATGTGTACATCATGTCCACCATCCATGATGACATCTCGGTGGAACTTCGCAGAAGACGCGGTCCCGTTCGAAAGCCTTCCTGTATCCTTGAGTACAATCAGTTTATGGGGGGGTGGATTTAAATGATCAAATATTGCAGCCCTATCTTTCAACCCGAAAATCCCTCTTCTGGTACAAAAAAGTTGCAATTTACTTTTTTCATTTGGCCATGTATAATTCTTTCATAATCTACCAAAAATCGACGGAAACACCCACCACCTTCATAAAGTTTATTGAAGACATTGTGTCAGCAGACTACATGAGCGCCATTTTCCTGACCATATTCCACCATCAGAATCCGGAAGACGCCAAAAAAAATGTCGGGTGTGCACCAAAAGAGGAGTTAGGAAAGACACCAGTTTCCATTGTCCCCAATGTCCCTCCCAACCTGGCCTTTGCATCGGAGAATGCTTCAAACACTGTCACACGCTTGTAAATTAATAGCCCATATTTCTAATAGACTGCCATTTCCCCCGTTTTCAATTTCTGTCCTGAATATTTCCCTGGTGCCTCAACCAACCATATCATTGTCTTCCATGTGAACTGACCCTGGCCTGTTTCTCTACTATGACTCCCTGCCGTCTGCATTGTTTATCCGCCATGTTTCTGCCTTTCACGTGAACTGACCCTGGACTGTATTAACTATGCCTCTGCCTACTGTCTACTATCTATTTCTGCCTTTTACCTGCACTGACCTCAGCCTGTTGACCATGCTTTTGTCTCACATATGTGAGGGGCTCCAGAATAGTGTTCTGAGTTGAGAAAACCAGTTTTTGGTTTTCTGTGTTCCCAGAACAGGGTCTGGTTGTCCGGAGGCTTCAAAGCGATTTTGGTGGGAGAAGCCTCTACCCCTGTCCCCATTTTTTCCTGACCGATGCCCTAAGCTTGATGGGTCCTGCCTGCTCCCTGGACAAATACTTTGGCTGTACTGACCATATCTCTGCCTGCTGCATGTACTAACTATGGACAGTAGTCCTGCCTGCTGCATGGACAATCCTTTTGCTGCTGCTGACCACATCCCTGCCTGCATAGGTGTGCGCAGCCTATTGCATTAGGGTGTGCACCCCAAAGCTCCAATACATATGCATGTGTATATGTACTGATGGTGTCAGTAGGGCAGTGGACAGTGTCAGTAGTTTTATTTTTATTCTTTTTAAATTATTTTATTTTGTAAAATTTTTTTTTGATGAAATATCAGTGGTCTAAACAGGGGGAATATGCACCACACAAGGCGATTAGGGTGTGCCCAGGCACACCTGGCACACCCTGTGCGCACGCCTATGCCTGCCTGTTATCTGGACCAATGCTTTGGCTGTGCTGACATCTCTACCTGCTGACTGTGGACAGTATTCCTGCCTGCTGCCTGTTTTGCTGTCGCTGTCCACGTTCCTGCCTGCTGCCTGGACCGATGCTCTCCTCCAGACCACTGCACTACTAAGACCGCAGGTAATCTTTTCTTTACCCTTTCCTCAGCAGAATGTATTTTGGTTTGTAATTGGTATGTACAGTACATGCTATGTGTTAGAAATATGAAGGGCCTTCAACAATGTGATAAGTTGGCAGGAATTTATGTGTGTAATTTATGCTCGTAGAACGCCTGACGGTGCTACTTCAATGTTGGGCCTCTGTATGTGGCCAGGCAATGTAAAAGTCTCACACATGTGGTATCGCCATACTCAGGAGGAGTAGCAGAATGTATTTTGGGGTGTCAGTTTTGCTATGTAATTGCTATGTGTTGGAGATATCTTATAAATGGACAACTTTGTATAAAAAAAATGTGTTTTCATTTTTTTCCCACATATTCCAAAAACTTCTGGAAAAAAATGAACCATTCAAAAGACTCATTATGCCTGATAGATTATACGTGATAGATTATACGATACCACCATGCCTCTTACTAAATACAATGGAATGTCTGCTTTCCAAAAAGGGGTAATTTGGGGGGTATTTGTACTTTACTGGTTTGTTAGGGTCTCAAGAAGTGAGATAGGCCTTCAGTACATCAGGTGTGATCATTTTTAAATGATTTGCACCATAGCTTGTAGACTCTATAACTTTCACAGAGACCAAATAATATCCACTAATTTGGGTTATTTTTACTAAAGATATGTAACAGTGTATATTTTGGCCCAAATTTATGAAGAAAAATGACTTATTTGCAAAATTTTACAATAGAAACTAAAAACTGTTTTTTTTTTTCTCTTTTTTCGCTTATATTGCAAAAAATAAAAAACCCAGCGGTTATTAAATACCATCAAAAGAAAGCTCTGTTTGTGAGAAAAAAATGATACAAATTTTGTTTGGGTACAGTGTAGCATGACTGAGTAATTGTCATTCAAAATGTGAGAGCGCTGAAAGCTAAAAATTGGTCTGGGAAGGAAGGGTGTATAAAAGCCCTGTATTGAAGTGGTTAACAGCTAGTAATTAAGTACTGAAGTAGGCAAACTTTTGCAAGCAGCAGAGGGACTGGTACTTGTACACATTTCCCATTTTCTGTAAAAAAATATAAAGCCTTCATTAAAAGTAGAACCAAAATCTTTTTTTTTTCTTTTTATTTTGAAGAGAAAAAGAAGAGGTTATATCCCCTGTGAATATTTATTTACATCTGAGTCCCATTGAAGAGATTTCTCTTCACTTCCTGTCCTATTTCCTAAACTAGAAGTGAGAGGAAAACCCTGGCTGCCATCAGGGTTACCAGAACTAGTGTCCATCAGAAGACTTCCCCTTTATTCTTGTTCTGGTGAAAACTTACAATTTGGTATTTGTTTTAACTTTTATAAACAGCAATAGAACTCTAAAGCCTTGTACACATGATCGGATTTTCTGACGGGAATTGTGTAATAACAGGCTGTTGGCGGAAAATCCGACCGTTTGTACGCTCCATCGGACAATTGTTGTTGGATTTTCCGTGGACAAATGTTGGATGGCAGGCTTTAAAATTTTCTGCGGACAAATGTCTGTTGTCGGATTTTCCGAGTGTGTGTACACAGGTCCGTTGGACAAAAGTCCAAAATACAAACATGCATGCTCAGAAGCAAGGACGAGCTGGAAGCGGTCGGTCTTGTAAACTAGCGTTTGTAATGGAGAATTAACATTAGTGACGCGGCAAATTATGAAATCTCAAAAATTATGAAATCTTGAAATGCAGAGCATGTTCTCTTCTTCTTTAATGGGATAATAATGAAGCTGCTTTGCTGGTGATACTGATGGAGTTATTGCAAACAAATTTTCAAAGGCTTTTTTTTTTCAAGTGATATCAAGCATATAATTATTATGCTTGTTGTTTTTTCTTTTTTGGGGGGAAAGTTACCACAACACCATTGTCCCGTAGTTTTTAAGATCAAAGATACAATTATGTTGGTGTCCCTTGTCAATTTTACATTGTATTTTTTAAAATGTAACTGCCTACTCCCAAACTGTCATTTGAAGTAAAGCACATAAAGCCAAGTATTATTCTCCACAATTTTTTTATTGTGCATTAAAAAAAGAAAACAAATACAATTAGACATACTATCTGCCAATAGAACTAAACCAAAATGTGCATTCTATGCATCCAAAAATATAGAAAATATACCAAATCAAATCATTATTCAACCAAAATATAACATAAAAGCCTCATGCATGTGTCCTGCTTCTTAATATAGGGGGTCAACAATGCCAAGAGTTGGTGAAAGCAGGGGTCCATCATCCGGAGATAATTCTGAAAAACATCTGGATTATTCTCCTGGAGCTCCCACAGCAAAGGCATATGACATAATTCGTCACGATTAATAAAGCAGTCAATTTTTGGTCCAAGAAATCCTCCTCCTCCTGTTCCTGGACTGGACTTGGGTCAAAGCAATAACTCCAAGGCCAATAATAAATAACACGTTATCCCATCCGATTCCGCAACATGGCTGGTAGACGAACAACCATTCAGAAACGAACTGAAAAGCGCAAAATGAAAAGTGTGAATCAACACTCACCAAACTTCTACTAACACAAAATTATCAGAAGGAGCCCAAAGGGTGGCGCTAAAGAGCTGAAAAACCACGTAGTACGTCATTACGTTTGTGTTTGTTGGCCGACAATTCCTTGCAGTTTGTATGCAAAACAAGTTCCTGGCCAACGCCATTCAGACAAAAGTCCGAGGTTTTGTCCGCGGAAAACAGTTCTGCCTTTAGTAACCAAAAATAAATGGTGCAGCGCTAGAGTCCCACAAAAATGCAAGTGAGATGGCAATAAATTCTAAATGCCCCCAAAACCTACCACAATACAAAACTAGCTATGTAACTTTAGCTTATACTGGCAAAATAATATTCTATTGGCCAATCTTGATTATGCACTTAATACTGTATAAAGATGCAGTGAAATCCACAAAGTTGACTTGGCATCAGATATACAGTATTTTTTTATTAAGTGTATGTACTTCTTCCTGCTAAGTAATGTGTAAGAGTAGCACTTATAATATTTAATACTTCTCACAGAGATCCCTCTACCAATGCTTTTGTCTGATTTTCATTGAAGAAGGCAGGCGCCATCTTTGATTTAGATGCCAGCTCATAGATAATATAATCCTTAAAATCCTAGTGCCCATGGTTGCAGCTTCTCACCTTATGACTTGCTTAAAAACTTTTTTTATTTTTTTACTTTTGGATAGAGTGGAGAGGTAATAGAAAACGTGTCAGTTTTTGTTACTGTCTGTGCCCCCGTTAGGGAGAGTTATCCTCTCTATTTGTCCTGTTTACCTTTATCATTAAAAGTGAAAGTAAAAGAAAAATCCCAAACTTTGGGTTGAAACCAGAACAGTAATAGAGTGGAAATCCAAAAGGGACGCTAGTACTGGTGACTCTGATGTCATCCCAGGATTTCCTCACTTTGGAGGCATTTTCTCTCACTTCCTGCTTTGGCTATGGAACAGCATTTGAAGGGAAATCTCCCCTATGGGACATAGATGGGGAAAAAATGACAGGGGATATAACAACCCTTACTCTATCCAAAATGAAAATATTGGCTTTAATTGCACTTTAAAATCACAATGTTGCAGTCTCAGCACTGTGGGTGGAAATATGTCCTCCTGCCCGGTGCAAACTGATGACATTATATCACCAAAGCAAAGTCATCTGACTGGAGGGAGGACTGATTTTTAAGGAACAGTACTGTTTCTCTATATTGTAGTGGCAAAAAAAATGAAAAATTGTAAAGCTGTGGAGAGTCCCGCCTTAAACTATAAGGCTTTAGTAATAATGTTTGTTAATAGACTTTTAACTAAAAACTGTGTATAACATTTGATAACAACAATTCACCAAATGTCTTCAGGTTTATAGTGTATAGTGCACATTTCTATGGTGGTTTATGTCCTGGACTACTTTGTACCTCTAGAGGGCAGCAAAAGCATTAAAATAGCATATACTCTTTTCCATAACTCTTCATTATTAAGTTTTGCTATTGCCTATTTTTCTTTATGACCTACAAAGAATCCTCAGTGTGCAATTCTTATTTTGAAACTTGCTGGACAATTTTTTTTCTTTGTGCTAAAAATAGCATTCGAGATGGCTTTTTAATTACCAACTTTCTTAGCTTGGCTAAGTTGCATGCTTAATTTTCCTATGACAATGACACATGCTAGGCATAAAGTTTGCTAATTAAATATCATCACAACTGAATACAAGAAAGAGAACATTCTGAAATAGTAATTCATATTCTGGATAGGAATTTGAATATCTTTCTGTAAAAGCACTAGAATATTGCAGTGAAGATCTGGGTGTCATTCTGAATTTTATACACAGTTACTGTAGTTATTTATATACAGGTACAGGGCAGTAATGGTTATCAGAGTGTTTTACAAACCTGCAATATGTCATCTGCACTACAAACACCTTGCCTTTGTCTGCTAATGTTGGAATTTAAAACACCTGCTGTAGTAAACATAATGCTATATAAAAGGAAAAAGGGAAGGTAGACAATAAAGAAATAAGCTTGACTAATTAAAGTGACACTAAACATTATGCTTATTCTCCAAAAACAAACCATACACATCCACTACTTAATGACTTTGTCATTTATTGTTCATGAAATTGAAGTTTGTGAATCTCCTTGTAACATCCTCCATAAGCTCCCTAACATCTCAATCCATTTGGTTAGACTAAGCAGTGCACGCTAGTTGCAGTTATGTACGCTGCTTTATGCACACTACAAACCCCATAGTCTATAGTCCCTAGTTCACCTCGGGAGTGAGCAGGAGAGGGTGACTACATTCCTACATACAGTGGGACCATGGAGAACAAACGTAGCCACCTTCTAACAGGAAGCCAGATCGCAGTAACCAAAAAAAAATGAATTTAAGGATTTGGAGAAGCCTGAAGGAAACAGAAGGTACTTTTTTGAGTTAAGAATACATAATTGAATAGAATTGTTTTTTCTTTTAAACAAAGTTTAACGTCACTTTAACAGAAGACTGCCTGTCTGTTCTCTCATTGATATACAGTATAAGCTGTTTTTTAGTTTCTGCTTAAAATGATACTAAACACACATTGTCTAATTTACATTGTCCCTTCTCTCTCTGTATGTGGATCAAGGCACTGTAATTATTTTAATAAAATCTAAGTACCTTTTTTCTTAATCGATGTACAACTGTCACATGACCCAGCTCTTTCCCAGCCTGTCTGTATGGAAACAGTGGCAGGAGGGGCTTCAATACTCTGCTACTGTTCACATGTTCAAAATAAGAAAAACAGCCTTTGGGGTAAGGAGTAAAAATAATTAATATCAATAAACTGCTTTAAATTTCATACAAATATATATATATATATGAAATTAAATCTTTATTTTTTATCATGGTGTGGGCGGATTTTTGCCAGTCACAGTCTGTGTCACACCCCTCCAGCTTGTGTCTAAGAATAACAGGGAGGTGAAGCCTCCATCAATCTACAAGTAATATCCTGCCCGCATAGTGTTTGCTGGTTAGTAGACATGGAAGAGGAGTGAAGGGAGTGGGCTGTCATTTACGTCGGTGTATACGCCTACATGTGTGACTCTATAGTCACATGGGATGCTCAGATGTGATAGGGAGGAAATGCATAGAAACTCACTGAAAACTGAACATGTGCACTAGCTGCCAACACTGCTCTGCAAAATCCCCAGCTGCAATGGGGACATGGACAGAAGGGCGAGACAGAAAACAGCAGGACCAACAGGGTTTTTTGCAGAATACAAAAAACGAAACCCCATAGTGAGTGAGTATGTTCAGTATGTAATACAGTAATATAACATTTATTGATAGTTTTTAATGATGTGGGTTTAATGACACTTAATTCAATAACAAAATTACTTGCCCTATTCCAAAAACACAGCTTAGTAACTTAAATGAAAGTATAGTTTTGTGAAGCACTAGCAGCGAAATAACTATAATAAATTAAATAAAAGTAAATAATATCACATTCAGAAACCTATTCAGCAAAACCATCTGTGTGCCTAATACAGTACTCGAGAATCGTGTTAACTTTTTCATGTTTTTTATCACAATGCCCTGTACACGCGATAGGATTTTCCTATGGAAAATGTGTGATAGGACCTTGTTGTCGGAAATTCGGACCGTGTGTAGGCTCCATCACACATTTTCCATAGGAATTTCCGACACACAAAGTTTGAGAGCTTGCTATAAAATTTTCCGACAACAGAATCTGTTGTCGGAAATTCTGATCGTGTGTACACAAATCTGACGCACAAAGTGCCACGCATGCTCAGAATAAATTAAGAGATGAAAGCTATTGGCTACTGCCCCGTTTATAGTCCCAACATACGTGTTTTATGTCACCGCGTTTAGAACGATTGGATTTTCCGACAACTTTGTGCGACCGTGTGTATGCAAGATAAGTTTGAGCCAACATCCGTCGGAAAAAATCCATGGATTTTGTTGTCGGAATGTCCGATCAATGTCCCACCGTGTGTACAGGGCATAAGATGTACATCTTAAAGGACACAACATACAAGGATAAGGTAAATCATCATAGACACTGATACATATACACCTACGGAGGTTGAACTGGATGGACTATTGTCTTTTTTTGGCCTTACCGACTATGTATCTATGTAACACCTTTGGCTGGCAATATCTTGGCCCCCATGATAATAAACAAAACATTTATAGGTACATATGCATCAGTATTGGAACTTCAACCTGGGACTTGTAGTTCCACAGATGATCTGTATGTGTAGATCTAATTTTTAAATTTTAATGCATAAATAAGCTTTAGTGATGTGTAAAGGCAAGTAAGGTGCTTGATTTATTCTGTGCTCCCCAGTTTGAAGATCGAGAATTTGGCAACAATTAACACAGTATTGGATTTTTGAAACTATGGAAAACTGCCTTACCCTAAGGTAACACATAGTAGGGCCTTATGTTCCCAAGAGCAAAGTCTGAGTTTTTCTTCCTGAACTCTAGGCCAACTGTCTTATTCCTACCCATTCATACCCTAATTGACTGGGGAGTCTTAGTATTGCCCTTTCCCACCTCATGACAACCATTCCAATCCCCCACCACCTAAACCAAAAAGGTATAGGTAACGTAAAAGAATTCTCCAGAAGGACAATACTGATTGTCAGGAGCCTATGTCCATCTGCTTTTCCTCCCCCTCTCTTCCTACCCTTCTCACTCCCCTCCTCACACCTACTATGGCACCCACTGACAACAGCACCACTAATATCCCTAATCCAAACACAGGGAGCCCACAACCCACCCTTGATCTCAGCCTGTCTCATCAACCAAAACTCCCAAATAGCTCACATATCAGGCCCACACCTCTAGATAAGTCATCCAATACAAAGCATAACCCATCTCAACATACATAATTCAAAAACACCCTGTCAGATCCCCAATTTACCCACAATTCGATTCATGTTTTTTAGTCTTGACCCCCCCAACCTGTCCTAAAAAGAAAATTAGAAGAGGCAGAAGAGGGGGCAGAGGAAGAAGAAGAAACAAAAAACAAAAAGACAAAATGGCCAATTAAGATTTTCAACCTCTCCTCCCATCATCTAACTTCAGAAGAAACTTCCCTACTAAACAAAGGCCAACATTTTGCCCCTACCACATATCCCAATCCATTCACTATTTTCGTTGATCTTAATAAATTTGTTTGGAACCTGACAGTTAAACGTTTTTTTCAACATTAAGTCCGCCAAAACCAATGTCCCTGTCAATCCAAAAACTGACAATATTCCAGAAGAGAACATATCCATTAATAGCTTAGACTCATCTTGCCTAGCCATATTAGAAGAACTTTATAATGATGATGAGGACACTTATGCTTCTTATCTCCCACAACACCTCCCCTCCTATACAACACACTACTTTCCAGCCCAAATCAGTATTCAACCCTAGTCACGTAAAAGGTCCTTACACAGCTTTTATCAGGTGGTATACTCCGACATAAAACATATTTGCAAACCCACTACCCCTCATAACTAATAACCTCGCTCCACAAGAAAAATCGTCCTTTAACAATCTAACTAAAAACACCTCCATTATTATCAAATCAGCAGACAAGGGAGGCGGTATTGTTATACAAAATAGGGATACCTTCCTCAAGGAAGCCTGCAGACTCCTATCAGACAAAACCACCTACATACAGTGGGACACAAAGTATTTAGTCAGCCACCAATTGTGCAAGTTCTCCCACTTAAAAAGATGCGAGAGGCCTGTAATTGTCATCCTAGGTATACCTCAACTATGAGAGACAAACAGTGGAAACAAATCCAGACAATCACATTGTCTGTCTGATTTTTGAAAGAATTTATTTGCAAATTATGGTGGAAAATAAGTATATGGCAATATCAAAAATTCATCTCAATACTTTGTTATATATCCTTTGTTGGCAATGACAGAGGTCAAATGTTTTCTGTAAGTCTTCACAAGGTTGTCACACACTGTTGCTGGTATGTTGGCCCATTCCTCCATGCAGATCTCCTTTAGAGCAGTGATGTTTTGGGGCTGTCGCTGGGCAACATGGACTTTCAACTCCCTCCAAAGGTTTTCTATGGGGTTGAGATCTGGAGACTGGCTAGGCCACTCCACGACCTTGAAATGCTTCTTACGAAGCCACTCCTTCATTGCCCGGGTGGTGTGTTTGGGATCATTGTCATGCTGAAAGACCCAGCCACGTTTCATCTTCCTTCATGCCCTTGCTGATGGGAGGAGGTTTGCACTCAAAATATCACGATACATGGCCCCATTCATTCTTTCATGTACACAGATCTGTCATCCTGTTCCTTTTGCAGAGAAACAGCCCCAAAGCATGATGTTACCACCCCCATGCTTCACAGTAGGTATGGTGTTCTTTGGTTGCAACTCAGCATTCTCTCTCCTACAAACACGACGGGTTGTGTTTCTACCAAACTGTCCTACATTGGTTTCATCTGACCATATGACATTCTCCCAATCCTCTTCTGGATCATCCAAATGCTCTCTAGCAAACCTCAGATGGGCCCGGACATGTACTGGCTTAAGCAGGGGAACACATCTGGCACTGCAGGATCTGAGTCCCTGGCGGCGTAGTGTGTTACTGATGGTAGCCTTTGTTACGTTGGTCCCAGCTCTCTGCAGGTCATTCACTAGGTCGCCCCGTGTGGTTCTGGGATTTTTGCTCACCATTCTTGTGATCATTTTGACCCCACGGGGTGAGATCTTGCGTGGAGCCCCAGATCGAGGGAGATTATCAGTGGTCTTGTATGTCTTCCATTTTCTAATTATTACTCCCACAGTTGATTTCTTCACACCAAGCTGCTTGCCTATTGCAGATTCAGTCTTCCCAGCCTGGTGCGGGTCTACAATTTTGTTTCTGGTGTCCATCGACAGCTCTTTGGTCTTCACCATAGTGGAGTTTGGAGTGTGACTGTTTGAGGTTGTGGACAGGTGTCTTTTATACTGATAAGAAGTTCAAACAGGTGCCATTACAACAGGTAATGAGTGGAGGACAGAGGAGCCTCTTAAAGAAGAGGTACAGGTCTGTGAGAGCCAGAAATCATGCTTGTTTGTAGGTGACCAAATACTTATTTTCCACCATAATTTGCAAATAAATTCTTTAAAAAATCAGGCAATGTGATTGTCTGGATTTGTTTCCACATTTTCGTCTCTCATAGTTGAGGTATACCTATGATAATTACAGGCCTCTCTCATCTTTTTAAGTGGGAGAACTTGCACAATTGGTGGCTGACTAAATACTTTTTTGCCCCACTGTACGTCTGCCCAGTGACCCACTTCCCCAGTTCATGGCACTTCTGGGCAAACGGACTGACAGGTACGTCCATTTAAACCCCCCGCCATGCCATTGCGTGCGTGACGGTGGCGTGAGTCGGGTCGCAGGCCCCGCGGACTCGATCACTGTGGGGATACCTGCGATCGCCTCACGGAGGGGACGAACGGGGAGATGCTGATGTAAACAGCATCTCCCCGTTCTGCCTAGTGACAAGTGTCACTGATCACAGCTCCCTGTCATCGGGAGCAGTGATCAGAGTAATGACATTGCTAGCCGATCCCCCTACAGTTAGTAATCACTCCCCTAGTACATACTTAACCCCTCCCCGCCCCCTAGTGGTTAACCCCTTCACTGCCAGTGTCATTTACACAGTAATCACTGATCGCTGTATAAATGACAATGGTCCCAAAAATGTGTCAAAAATGTCCGACATGTCCGCCATAACGTCGCAGTCACAATAAAAATAGCTGATCACCGCCATTACTAATAAAAAAAATAAAAATATTAATAAAAATGCCATAAAACTATCCCCTATTTTGTAAATGCTATAACTTTTGCGCAAAAATTGTCACTCTTATTTTGTTTATAGCGCAAAAAATAAAAATCGCAGAGGCGATCAAATACCACCAAAAGAAACTCTATTTATGGGGAAAAAAGGACGTCAATTTTGTTTGGGAGACACGTCGCATGACCGCGCAATTGTCAGTCAAAGCGACGCAGTGCCGAATCGCAAAAAACGCTTTGGTCAGGAAGGGGGTAAAATCTTCCGGGGCTGAAGCGGTTAAGCGACTTGGCAAGAGGGAGACATTTTGTATTTAAACCCAGGAGGCTTAAACAAGGGTATAGAAATAAATTCTGTACTATAACTTCTAAACCATCAATCCCTTCAAGCAAAAAGCCCCATTATAATAATGATTTTTTATAATGGTTTTCTTTAACCCCCTAAAAAATCTCCTATGCAATATTATTAATATGGATTGTTGGATTAAAGGAATACAAAAATGCTACAAAAAAACTACAAAAATACTGGTATGCAATCTAATAATAATTATTAGATTGCATACCAGTATTTTTGTAGTTTTTTGTAGCATTTTTGTATTCCTTTAATCCAACAATCCATATTAATAATATGTAATTTTATATATACAGTATCTCACAAAAGTGAGTACACCCCTCACTCTTTTGTTAATATTTTATTATATCTTTTCAAGTGACAATACTGAAGAAATGACACTTTGCTACAATGTAAAGTAGTGAGTGTGCAGCTTGTATAACAGTGTAAATTTGCTGTCTACTCAAAATAACTCAACACGTAGCCATTTATGTCTAAACTGCTGGCAACAAAAGTGAGTACATCCCTAAGTGAAAATGTCCAAATTGGGCCCAATTAGCCATTTAGCCTCCCTGTTGTCATGTGACTCGTTAGTGTTAGAAGGTCTCAGGTGTGAATGTGGAGCAGGTGTGTTAAATTTGGTGTTATCGCTCTCACTCTCTCTTACTGGTCACTGGAAGTTCAACATGGCACCTCATGGGAAAGAGCTCACTGAAGATCTGAAAAAAAGAATGGTTGCTCTATATGAAGATTGCCTAGGCTATAAGAAGATTGCCAAGAGCGTGAAACTGAGCTACAGCATGGTGGCCAAGACCATACAGTGGTTTAACAGGACAGGTTCCACTCAGAACAGGCCTCGCCATGGTCGACCAAAGAGGTTGAGTGCATGTGCTCAGCATCATATCCAGATGTTGTCTTTGGGAAATAGACGTACGAGTGCTGTCAGCATTGCTGCAGAGGTTGAAGGGGGGGGGGTCAGCCTGTCAGTGCTCAGACCATAAGCCGCACACTGCATCAAATTGGTCTGCATGGCTGTCATCCTAGAAGGAAGCCTCTTCTAAAGATGATGCACAAGAAAGCCCACAAACAGTTTGCTGAAGACAAGCAGACTAAGGACATGGATTGCTGGAACTATGTCCTGTGATCTGATGAGAACAAGATAAACTTATTTGGTTCAGATGGTGTCAAGTGTGTGTGACAGCAACCAGGTGAGGAGTACAAAGACAAGTATGTTTTGCCTACAGTCAAGCATGGTGGTGGGAGTGTCATGGTCTGGGGCTGCATGAATGCTGCCGACACTGGGGAGCTACAGTTCATTGAAGGAACCATGAATGCCAACATGTTCTGTGACATACTGAAGCAGAGCACGATCCCCTTCCTTCAGAGACTGGGCCGCAGGGCAGTATTCCAACATGATAACGACCCTCAAACACACCTCCAAGACAACCACTGCCTTGCTAAAGAAGCTGAGGGTAAAGGTGATGGACTGGCCAAGCATGTCTCCAGACCTAAACCGTATTGAGCATCTGTGGGGCATCCTCAAACAGAAGATGGAGGAGTGCAAGGTCTCTAACATCCACCAGCTCCGTGATGTCATTATGGAGGAGTGGAAGAGGACTCCAGTGGCAACCTGTCAAGCTCTGGTGAACTCCGTGCCCAAGAGGGTTAAGGCAGTGCTGGAAAATAATGGTGACCACACAAAATATTGACACTTTAGGCCCAATTTGGACATTTCCACTTAGGGGTGTACTCACTTTTGTTGTCAGAGGTTTAGACATTAATGGCTGTGTGTTGAGTTATTTTGAGGGGACAGCAAATTTACACTGTTATACAAGCTGTACACTCACTACTTTAGATTGTAGCAATGTGTCATTTCTTCACATGGCACATGAAAAGATATAATAAAATATTTACAAAAAATGTGAGGGGTGTACTCACTTTTGTGACTATATATATATATATCCCCTCTTTTTTATATATATGTATGTCTTTTTGACTATGTGGTTCGAGAGCCAGCTTTTCACAAATGTGTGTGTATATAAATGTATACATGCTTCTCTTTGTTATATACTCGAGTATAAGCCATGTTTTTCAGACCATTTCTTAGGCTGAAAACCCCCCGTGTGTCTCCCGCTGTGTTATGCATTCTGTTCGGCTGTCCATTGTAACAAAGCCCCACCTCCTCCTCGTCCGTCCATGATAGAGGAACACTGATACAATGCTGGGAAAGTATCAGCGTTCCATCTATCACAGACGAGGAGGAGGCGGGGCTTTGTTACAATGGATGGCCGAACAGAATGCATAGCACAGCAGGAGATACGCTGTTTTAGTAATGAAAGGTACGGCTGCAAATGGGCACAGTGGGACTACAGATGGGCACAGTGAGACTACAAATGGGCACAGTGAGACTACAAATGGGCACAGTGAGACTACAAATGAACACAGTGAGACTATAAATGGGCACAGTGAGACTACAAATGGGCACAGTGAGACTACAAATGGGCACAGTGAGACTACAAATGAGCACAGTGAGACTATAAATGGGCACAGTGAGACTACAAATGGGCACAATTAGACTGCAAATGGACACAGTGAGGCTGCAGATGGGCATTGTTTACCCAGTAGCTGCTGCATTTTCCCATCCTAGGCTTATACTCGAGTCAATATGTTTTCCCAGTTTTTTGTGGTAAAATTAGGTGCCTCGGCTTATATTCAGGTTGGCCTATACTCGAGTATATACGGTACTCCGAAAAGCATTTTTCCTTCATTATCCTGTCCCTCGACCATCTTGCTGTGATTATTGTGATGAGGGGGGGTGGCTTTGTGATGTCACTTGCCCGCCTCCCCTGCTAGCCCTATTTAGCCACATCAAAGATGGCCAACGGCAGTGCCTGAGGAAGGAGCACGCATGCTCAGAATGCGTGCATGATACAGTATCCGCCTATCAGTAACCACCAGAAGCCAGATACGTCCTGTTGATGACTTCCTCCTGCGCCCTCCTCATGCAGCCCGAGACACCGGAAATCACTGCCACCGCTGAGTGTGATGATACTGCGCTGCACTGAAGCCACCCTGGACATCTGGAATCTACTGGTTACTTTGATCGATGTGCCTGCATATCACCACTGTCTAGTGAGTGCATTATTTTTGGATTAAACCTTGCCTTTTAAATTACTACACTCAGAATGGCGCTGCTCTTTGTCTTTTTAGTATCACACTAATAAGTTCAAGCTTCATAGCAACAAGACACTACCTACAACCTACAGCCCAGCTTTGTCAAAGTTCTCTTTTAACCCCCATGGATTTAATCAATTCTTGTAGGTCCTCAATGCAGGCATTTATGGTTGATGATGGATCTTGTAAGTTTGGCTTAGAGGATAAATGGCAGAGTTTGCTGAGTCCATGATGCCTGTCTATTTTATGTAGTGTGCAAACTGCAAACAGTAGTGGAGACAATGCTGAAGTTTGTGACCACCATAGAAAAGTTGTACTGCACTATAAGTGTGGTTTCCTAGTGAAACTGTTGGCCTGCCAGGCAGGAAAGATTACAAACAACTGAGACCTGTGCCTTTTACAAAAGCAAGTTCTTTAAGTCTCTCCAATAAATTTCCCTGGTTCATATCAAATGCTACAGAAAGGTCCAGAGTAATATGGAATGAACACTCCTTGTCTAGCCATTAGTAGGAAACTCCGTGTACAAGCAAGTTTCAGTACTAACTGGGAAATGTCACATATTTGATTTTTTGGGAACCCAACTGCCAGATGGTTAGCTAATATCTATTAAATTACTTTTTGTAAGAATGGTAAGTTACATGATATTTAAAGTGTTACTAAACCCTGGACCCTGCATTCACTGTATCTGGTCTCCCACAGTATACAGAACACAGAAATGCAATTATTTTAGTAAATATAAACTGCTGAATACCTTTTCTCATAAGCAGTATATAGCAGTCTTGTGACTTCTATTAGTGTCCATCTGAGCACTGGTAAAAGCTTGTAGGAAACGTTTTCATTCTCCCCTGATTGTCCTATAGGACTCCTGACCCTCTGTCTGGACAGTGCTGATCACATTCATCCTCCCAAGAAAAAATAACTCTCTAGCAATACACACCAAACTGAACACATACAGAGTGCTCCCAAGGCTCTAAACTGTCAGGAGACGGATTGGGGACAGTGGAAGAAGGGGAGGATCAGAAAAGACAGGATCAAACAGACTTTTTACACAATGTGCAGGATTAACCCCTTAGGTTCCACAGTGAGTATAACAAGCACGCTTTACTGCATATACAGACTGATTCTACTGCTGGGAGTTGAGTAACACTGAAAAACCCCAAAAAACAAAATGTGATATTTGTAACTAATCCTTAGATGTGAGGCTGCATTGGTTAGTTTGTGTTTAGCAGTTGCTATTTCTTTGCAGTTGCTGTTTTTTTCATTGCATTTGGTATTCCTTGGGATGTTGATTCTGTAAATGCTTATGCATTATTACACCTTTGCATTATTACATTTTTTTACATGTTTGTTTTTTCCAGTCTGTATCCATCATACCAGCTTCTTGTTGGTGGTGTTATACCATTGAATATGCTCTTTGTTATGCCACGGAGTAGCAAAATCAAATCTTTTAAACACACAATATTTTTATACAGCCAAACTATTGTATTTAGGTCCATTGGTGTTTGTAGTAGCTACTTAAAGTCTAGCTTGGGTTAACTTCTCATGTTTTAAAGCTCCTGATAATAAACATTTACTTAGATCATTTTTAATTCTGCTTTTTGACTGACAAGCAAACAAAATGGAATACTAGATCTTATGTGTGTTCTCCTTAGGTAGCCCATAGGTGATTCAGTTTTCTTTCCTTCTACCATGGGTGTAAGGAAAGACAATTACTCAATTCCCCCATCAACACAGTCAGAGGGGAATGTCTCCTGCAGCTCTATTTTCTTTACCCTGCGGGAGGGTGTGGGGAGCCTTCCCGGCCATCAGAACACAACAATTATTGCTAGCAGCTATAACAGCAACTGTATGTAAACAATCCAACAGGCAAGTCGATCGATAAATCAACTTGGGTACAATCAGCTTGTCCATACATGGATCGAATCTGGACTGGTCCCTACTGAACCGGCCATATTTCGATCCATGTATGACTGGCTAAAGTAAGTGTGTCATTTCTTCATTTTATGTGTTCACAATGTGAGAGTCACCTTAGGTTAAATTGAAAAAAAACTAATGTTACAACATACAAACACAAACCTTACACACCTCATTTAAAACAATAAAACAATAAAAAAAAACACACAATGACCTATGACTTTTTATCTGTTACACTGGACAACAATTTTTTTCAAAAATGTTGCTTCCTTTTCATGCTTATTAAATACATCTTCAAACTAAACACAAATATAATGTGAGAATAGCTGTATCATGAAAAAATCTTGAGAACTATTAAATTAATTTGTATTACTATAATGTATTTACGTGCATAATATTTCTGACATGCTGCATGCATTCAATAGCACTAAAAGTGTTTTGCTGCTGATTTTTGTTTGTACTTAGTGTCCAGTGCATCTCGCTACAGCAGTGGTTCTCACCTCCTGTCCTCAGGACCCACTAACAGGCCAGATTTTAAGTATTACCTTGGGGAGATGCAGACTAGAATACTGCAATCACTGAGCAGCAAATGAGATCACCTGTGATGTATTTCAGTTATCTTGCAAACCTGGCCTGTTAGTGGGTCCCGGGAACAGGAGTTGAGAACCACTGCGCTACAGTGTCCAACAATAGTCAGCCATTAATACATTCCAGTTCCTGATCCTGTTTTTTCATTATGGCAATGTGCTGGTGGAATCTTTTACCAGGTTTGTCATTGACTGCACCTAGATTTTCAGATCAGAAATGTGAATACAGAAAATTAACATGTTGCGCTTTATGGTCTTGTACGCTGTAAGAAGTTTGTCAACCAGCCGAGTGTAGTTTGGTGCTCTGTAGTTGCCAAGATAATTCTCAACAGCATCCTTAAACTATTTTCTCTGGCCCCACTAACAGATCTTCAAATCACTTATCATTGATGACATACATAGGTGATCTGTGGACCATCAAAAAAGCCGCATCAGTTTTTCTAGCAAACATTTATCTTAAAAAAAATTCAGTTTCCTTCGCTTTCACTAAAGTTTTCATTGGTCCGTGTTTTATTTGAAGTGGAGGCAAAAATATCTTTGTTTGGTCAACAAGTTTCATGTGCCGTGTTTTCTATCCTGGAAACAAATTCTTTCAGAGTGGACATTACTTTTTCTTTTCAATATTTTATTGGTGTTACAGGTGGTCCCCGGGTTACAAACAAGTTAGGGTCTGTAGGTTTGTTCTTAAGCTGAATCTGTTTGTTAGTTGGAACAGGTACATTTTTTAAGTGTAGCTCCAGCCAAAAAAACTTTTTTTAAGCTTTTTGGATGGCACAGGGAAGGGTTAGGACCCCTCTAATGTTTGTTTTGCTGTTTGTGCTCCTGTTCAGAATATTTCACCTCACTTTCTGTCCCAATGACAGTTGGATTTTGAAAATTTTGTGTTGTTGTGGAAACAAGTACAAACAAGACCAGGGATAAATCCAAGGGAAAAACCAAGCTTAACTTACTTAACTTGTGGAAGCAAGCCTTCGTTGATAGAGCATCAGTCGGGGTACATTTTTCCCATAATAACTCTTAAGCTATGTACACACGATAGGATTTTCCGACAACAAAACTGTGGATTTTTTTCTGAAGGATGTTGGCTCAAACTTGTCTTGCATACACACGGTCACACAAATGTTGTCGGAAATTCCGAACGTCAAGAACGTGGTGACGTACAACAGGTACGACGAGCCAAGAAAAATGAAGTTCAATATCATTGCTTCTCTTCTGTTCTCTTCTCTTCTCTTCTTCGAGTATGCGTGGACTTTTGTGCATCTGAATTGTGTACAAAACAGATACATACATACAAAAATGACATTTATCCTGCAAGGCTAGTTAAAAACACCTGAACATATTCAAAAATACGTGGGTATGGTCACACTATATGGTCATATAGTGATAAGTCCACTTAGGGTCCTTTCACACTGGGGTGGTTTGCAGGCGCTATTGCGCTAATAATAGCGCCTGCAAACTGACCCGAAAGTGCCGCTGCTTTCATTCCAGTGTGAAAGCCCAGAGGGCTTTCACACTGGAGCGGTGCGCTGGCAGGACATTAAAAAAAGTCCTGCTAGCAGCATCTTCGGAGCGGTGAAGGAGCGGAGTGTATACCGCTCATTCACCGCTCCTGCCCATTGAAATCAATGGGACGGCGCGGCTATACCGCCGGTAAAGCACCTCTGCAGAGGCACTTTGCGGTGGTTTTTAACCATTTCTCGGCCGCTAGCGAGAGGTAAAACCGCCCCCGCTAGCAGCTGCATACTGACGGTAAAGCGCCGCTTACAATGGCGGCGCTTTACTGCCGACGCCCACCCCAGTGTGAAAGGGCCCTTACTGCGACTTACCCTGAATTAGTGGGTCCTACCCTAGTAATAGAATGAAAGTACCTGTGTCTCAACCATGGGAGATAGGAATTCCTCCTATGCAATGGTGGCCACTAATAAGAGATAATGAAGAGGGGGAGGGGTGCCCCAGCCCAAGAGACCTGGTCAGGGTCCATAAAATATACAAAAACATACTTGGGGGGGCACATCCTAAAATGCTTTACATTCAAGATGGTGCTGCTATAAGACCAAAAACAGTACAAAACAGATTACAGCGCACACATACAAAAATGACACTTATCCTGCAAGGCTAGTTAAAAACACCTGAACATATTCAAAAATATGGGGGTTTGGTCACACTATATGGTCATATAGTGCTAAGCCCACTTACTGTGACAAAGTACCCCGAATTAGTGGGTCCTACCCTAGTAATAGAATGAAAGTACCTGTGTCTCAACCATGGGAGATAAACTCCTCTATGTGGGAGAACTGAAGGGATTCCTCCTATGCAATGCTGGCCACTAATAAGAGATAATGAAGAGGGGAGGGGTGCTCCAGCCCAAGAGACCTGGTCAGGGTCCATACAATATACAAAAACATACTTGTGGGGCACTCCCTAAAATGCTTTACATTCAAGATGGTGCTACTATAAGACTAAAAACAGTACAAAACAGATTACAGTGCACACATACAAAAATGACATTTATCCTGCAAGGCTAGTTAAAAACACCTGAACATATTCAAAAATACGGGGGTTTGCTTAGACGAATGTCTGCCATTCAAATTATGGAAAACATTTCTCATACAATTACAGACACTATCCACATTTATGATGGGAAATGGAAATCATAGGTTCCTTAAACACTCAGGGTTCTCTTGTATGAACTAACTTAGACTCCTTAATTTAGTGACATTAATTCCTGTTTGACCAAATGGGTCTCCTGTAACCTGATCTGTACCACATGTTAGTGGTTGCATTTTCATTGTTTTCTGTTCTTTTTGTTTCTTTTTGTTTTAAGTTATATAAATTCTCTAGCATTTACTATCTCCACATGAGTGTCAAAATAATTGTAGAGACTCTCCAGCACTTTTTCATGCTCCAGGATCCTCCCTCCCGGGAGTCCTCTTCAGCTCATTATGACTCATTTAGTAACTTATATCTTTGTGACTACTGTATTTTAATCTGGTATACAGAGTTCTGGAACAGCCATGCCTGCCACTAGTATTGTTACTGACACACTATGTCTTTTGTACCAATTTTCAATAAAAACGTGTATTAAAAAAAATACGGGGGTTTGGTCACACTATATGGTCATATAGTGCTAAGCCCACTTACTGCGACAAAGTACCCCAAATTAGTGGGTCCTATCCTAGTAGTAGAATGAAAGTAGCTGTGTCTCAACCATGGGAGATAAACTCCTCTATGTGAAAGAACTGAAGGGATTCCTCCTATGCAATGGTGGCCACTAATAAGAGATAATGAAGAGGGGGAGGGGTGCACCAGAGACCTGGTCAGGAATTGTGTATACGCGCTTGGAATTTCCGACAACAAGTCTTGTTGTTGGAAAATTTGAGAACCTGCTCTCAAACATTTGTTGGCGGAAATTCCGCCAACAAATGTTCTATGGAGCATACACACAGTCGGACTTTCCGACAACAAGCTCACATCCAACATTTGTTCTCGGAAAATCCTATCGTGTGTATGGCCCTTTACAGGAGCGAATTTCCCTTCCTAGGAGTAGATTTCCTCTCACTTCCTGTTGTCTCCCTCTGTTTGTAAGTAGGAGTAGTTTGTAAGTCAGATGTTTGTAACTAGAGGACTGCCTGTATAAGAAAAAGTACAATGAGTAATGATGGACATCCATATGTCTAGAAAAGAAGTAAAAAAAGAGGGGAACATACAAGCCATTACATAGGCTTAAAAGAGATAGCACATACAAATCCAATGAGAGGTGGGGACTGTCTGCCACATTGTTACAAAAGAGCCAATGAATATCAGTGGTAACAATGGGGCACTATATAAACAGTATCCACCCATATATAAAGCAAAGACAGCCAAGTATAACAGAAAACTAGGTCTGACACCACATTTACAGTGTAGCACCCAAGTCCCTCTCACCCTTCATCATAAGGGTGAAAGTAAAACATTCAATGACCCATCCCTAAACAGGAAACAGAAGAATGATATGAGCATCCGATGCCAGCAATTACCACGACAGAAGTAAAAGTCACAGGTCACAAAAATAAGTAAAAGGAAAGAGGAAAAAGTGAATACCTTGCCCGCATATGTCCAAATCCCCAACTAACCCATGAACAACATTACAACAAAAGCTGCAAATACAGTATCTAGGGAAACCAGAGCTTCTCAAGGCGTTGTTGCCTGTACTAGAGGATACTAACGATTTTCTCATTAATTATTACCCAGGTTAGTTTACATGTGGCTACAGAGACGTCCACAACTGAGCTCTTCCAAGCCACGGCTATGGCAATTTTTGCTACTAAGAACATATAAAGGAATAAATAATTACATATATGTTTAGAGACCTTATCTATAGGCACATTCAAAAGTGCCATTCAGGCATTCTTAGGCAAATTTATCATAGTGACAAAATAAATCAATGCATGCATCAAATGCATCATTTGTGTCCAAAAGCACTTGAGTTTAGGGCAAGTGCACCATGCATGGAACATGATTCCCACCCGTCCACATGCTCTAAAACACAAGAAGATTCAAGGTACATCCTAGCTAATCTATCAGGAACCATGTACCAGGATGACAAAACTTTAAAGGTTAATCTCCATAATGCTAACATTCAATATGCCTTTATAAATTCAAGAGGTCCAAATCCCCCACTCTTTCTCACTAACCTTAGTCTCCAGGTCCCTTACCCAGACAAGCCTGTAAGACAATTTGACAGTAGAGGCTTCAAGTGCCATGCAGTATAAACTTATATCAAGCCACCACTTAAATTGATGAGGATGTAGGCCAGATGGGAAGGCTGGATTATTGAATAATGGGGTCACAGGCAGGGGCAAAGATTGAAGTGAGGCCGATTTACAAGAAGAGTCTCAGAGATGAATAGAGTGGGGTAGTGAGGGACACCAAACAGCTGCATGATTTCTAGGTAGTGACTACACCATAAGGTCTATGGGGAGAGCTCCGCAGGCTTGTGCCTCTAGTGAGATCTAGACCAGTCTATATGAAGAAGAGTATATTTAGGTTATTTGTATTAGTTGGGCTGAAATTGGGAACCCCCAAACCAGACCTAGGTCTGCAATTGAGATAGCAATTAGAAGTGAAATAATATAATAATTTAAGCAAAATGGTAATTTTTAAAGAAGCAATCCTCCCCATCCATAACAGGGAAAGGGAAGGCCACATCTCCATCTCTTCCCCCAATTTGGCGTATAAAGTTGGTTAATTTGCTTTATAAACTGTTGCTATATTCGGGGTTAGTTTAATCCTTAAGTAAGGTAGTGAGTCAGATTGCCAGACAAATGAAAACTGAAATTTATTGCTCTCATAGGTCCCGTCATCCAGGTTAATGTTCATAGCTTCCAATTTTCCCAGGTTTACTTTAAGTCCAGAAATATGCATAAATTGTGTTAAAAGCTTGAACAAATTTGGCATGGTGGTTTTAGGTGATGTAATGAAGAGGAGTAAATCATCCGCAAACAGTGCACATTTGTGGTGCTTCCCTCTAGTCTCTAGTCTTAATAGGTAAGTTTTCAATGGCAATTATAAAAATGATGGGGAATAAGGTGCAGCCCTGTCTTGTACCAGATTTAATAGCTAGGGGGGTTTAATTTACAGCCTTTCATTGTAATTTGGGCTGAGGGAGTGCTGTACAAAGTTCACAGAAAAAAAATGAACTTTGGTGCAAAAATTCAAATTAGATAATTTAAAAAAATTAGGTCCAGGATACTGTGTCACATACTTTTTGTAGGTCAAGGGACAATGTGGACATTTCTTTTTCATGTAATGCAACTCTCGCATAGCCCATGGGTATTGAAGGGTGTACATTGCCATTGTGCGACAGGACAACCTTATAGATTAATATTGGTGAATCAATAATAAGACACAACTCCAGTGGGTCATGCTAACAACCCAAAGCTGTGGACAAACCATCAATACCAGCACAGATAATTAGGTTTTCAACCTGTGCAAAGAAATTTGTTGAATCATTTTAGGAGCTTTGCAAGACAGAATTTTTCATACCTGGTGAGAGCAAACACCATCCTTGCAGTCTTGAACCCAGTAGTTTTGCATTTGATTTTGACAATGTCCCTGTTCAGGTAATGTAATTCTGACCGGGTTATGAGATAAGGCTCAATACTTCAAAATCCTGATCATTGTTACTGTCTGTGCCTGGCTGGTGCTTTGCACATGTTCATCTGTTTCATGTATGCTTAATTTCTCTTGTGGCTTCAGTACTAGCAGATTGTCGTCATGTGGCACTGGTCTCATGGTTAAAGGCAGACTGTGGTATTTAATTGATTTCCTATTTTTAGCAGAGAAACCAGTGACATTAATTAGACAGAAGTTTGTCATGTCATCATTGTGTAATATCGTAATATCATCAGGACAGCAAAAGGCATTGACTTCCAAGTTTCTGTGAGCCAAACTGTAGGATTGAAAGCACATCTTGCACAACAAAGGTAAGGAGCACAGGCTTTGTCTTGATCACCAATCTTACAACCAAAGTACAGTTCATAAACTTTCTTAACAAATCCAGTCATGGTGTGTCTTTGAGGCTTAAAGCCCCGTAGACATGGGCAGAATGTCAGGAGACATTTCCTGGTTCAAAAAAAAATATGTCTGACATTAGGGCTGTGTGTATGTCGGTCTGTCCGACAGAAGCTGGCCGTTCAGCCGGCTTCTGTCAGATGTGCATGCTGGAAAACCAGCAGTCGATTAACTCCCGATCAGTGGTCTCAGTCAATAGCAGAGAGTGCTGATCGGAGTGTTCTGGCGGGGGGGGGGGGGGGGCATCCCTCTGTCAGAACACAACAGCGGGGCGGAGATCGCTGGTCTAACCTTGCATAGTTAGTACAGCGGCTCTGAACGGAGCTGTAATTTTTTTTCATGCAACCCAACGTTTACACACTGTTAGTGTGTACTTGGCTTTAGTGTGTACTCCCCACAAATGTAGCAGAACGTATCATGGATGTTCCGACATTGGCCAGACACTGCTGCTGTCACCAATTGTCCAATTGTCCAATATAGTGTATAGTGTAAATTCCTTACCCGCTATGTAAATTACATCTACATAAGACAATGCTATGAAACAATGGCATCAAAATACATGGAAACTGATATCAACAAAATAAGTAGTATCTATGTATGCAAACTGTTTTTATAGCCTTTCCAGGCAGCTGCCAGCCTAAACATTCCCAAACTGTACCAGTTCCACAAATGTTATGCAATATGCACGCCTAGACGTTTATGAACTACACAAAGCATCTTATACCACAGAGGTCTCCAAACTTTATAAACAAAGGGCCAGTTTACTGTCCTTCAAACATTAGAGGGGCTGGACTGTGGCCAGTGGGAGAAGAAAATGTCCTGGTGTTAGTGAGAGTAAACAATGCCAGATCATTGCTATTAAGGGGAGTAATACTGCCCAATCATTGGTATCAGTGGAAGATATAGTTCCCCATCTTTGGGTTCAGTGGTAGGAATAGTGCCCCATCATTGGTGTCAGTGGGAGGAATAGTGCCCCATCATTGGTATTAATGGGAGAAAGAGCCTATACTGCCTCATCTTTGGTATCAGTGGGAGATATAGTGCCCCATCTTTTGGGTCAGTGGGAGGAATAGTTCCCCATCATTGGTATCAATGGAAGGAATAGTGCCCCATCATTGGTTTCAGTGGGAGGAATAGAGCCACATCATTGGTGTCAGTCGGAAGAGCAGTGTCCCATAGTCGGTGTCAGTGGCAGGAACTATGCCACACTGTTGCTGGGGGTGAGGGGAATAAAAACAAACAAAGGGCCACATCCAGCCCCTGGGCCGCAGTTTGGAGATCACTATTATAACACAAGTGAAAATTAGTCAATTTAAAATATGTATATAAGAAGAAATAGCAAAAAACAAAAGATTTCTATAAAACAGTAGATAATAGGTTAAAATACAGGTTATTTTCATGATTAACAACCAAAAATGTAAAAGAAAAACACAAAAGTGTTCAGGAAGCAAATTACTTGTTGTTCAGTGTTATATATGGCACAGACCATTTCTTTGGTGGTTTGAGGAGTTGCCATGTGTATTAAACTGGCCTTTGCCTATAGACAGTCTATTTCCTTTTTTACTGTCGCTATATAGGCGACCAGTGGCGGCTGGTGCTCACAATTTTTTTGGGGGGAGCAAACAAACTGAAAAATTCTGAAAAATACTGAAAAAAAAACATCAATTGAAGCCTCACTGTGCCATCAATTGCAGCCACTGTGCCCCAAAAATGCAGCCACTGTGTCATCAAATGCAGCCAGTGTGCCCATCAATTGCAGCCGGTGTGCCCATCAATTGCAGCCAGTGTGCCCATCAATTGCAGCCACTGTGCCCATCAAATGCACCCACCGTGCCATCAAATGCAGCCACTGTGCCCATCAAATGCAGCCACTGTGCCCCATCAAATGCAGCCACTGTGCCCCATAAAATTCAGCCACTGTGCCCCATAAAATTCAGCCACTGTGCCCCATAAAATTCAGCCACTGTGCCCCATAAAATGCAGCCACTGTGCCCCATAAAATGCAGCCACTGCATACACTAACCCCCATAAATTATATACCCCCCATATATTATATATACACACTACCCCCTCCATAAATTATATACACTACCCTCAAACTATATACATTAACCCCCATATATTATATATACACTACCCCCATGTATTATACACAGACTACCCCCCATATATTGTATACACACTACCCTCCATATATTATATATACACTAACCCCCATAAATTATATACACACTACCCCCTATAAATTATATACACTACCCCCCATAAATTATATACACTACCGCCCATATATTTTATATACACTACCCCCCATATATTATATACACACTACCCCCCATAAATTATATACACCACCCCCATAAATTATATACACTAACCCCCATATATTATATATACACTACCCCTATGTATTATATACACACTACCCCCCATATATTATATATACACTACCCCTCATATATTATATACACACTACCCCTATATATTATATACACTCCCCTCCATAAATTATATACACTAACCCCCATATATTATATACACACTAACCCCATCCATTGCCCCATATATTTTATATACACTGAATTTTATATATGTACACTGACTCACATATATTATATATACACTGGTCCCCGTGTATTATATATAATGAGTGACCACCCCCACCAATGTATTATAAACACACATACCCCCCCCCCCCAATCTTTCAGCACCAACTTCCTTTCTAGCTCTGAGATGTCATGTTGTGATGCTGGAAGAGTTATCGTGTGGCTCTGCGGAATGGAGGGGCGGGCAGCAAGGTATCACTCTCATGGCATTGGAACTAGGATAAGGTGGAACCTGGGACAGGGAGTCACTGTCAGCATGTGGCTGTGAGGAGCGGAGGGGCGGGCAGCTAGGTCTCAGAGAGACCAAGAGAAGCGTGTGTCTGGGGTCTGCAGCACCAGGCCAGCACGTACCTTCAATGGCGCTGCTCCTCTTTGAATCCACCGCGAGCACACCAGTCGACTCCACCCCCACTGTGGCTGGGAAACTGGAAGTGGCGAAATAGTACCGCCCACTGTCCTCTCCTCTGGTCCCAGTCGACTCCACCCCCACATTGACAATAAAAGTACCGCCCACTGTCCTCTCCTCCGGTCCCTGCCGCGCCAATACTAACCAGTTACTATGCCATACTGACAAATCACAGTAGAGTGGGGGTGTTTGCGTGTGCCCCGACCAAACCCTAAACACAGGCAAATCAGCTTCCCAGCCTGCAATCAGCTGATTGCAGGCTGGGGAGCTTCCAGGTTGTGAGGTAACAAAGCATTAAAAATGCCAAGGGGGGGTGAATACTTTTGCAAAGCACTGTATGTATATATTTTTATATTTTTATATATTTGCAGCCATACACTCCTGTAGGAAAGCTGTTACGATTCCATTTATAACCCCTTCTTGTGTACTGGTTTTATCTTTTCACATATCGGTGCAGGTTTAGTCTGCATGTCCCCGTCAGCTTTTTTTTTCATACGTTTCCTGTTTGTGTGATCCATTGGGATCCTCTCTTTATCTGAGATTTCAAGGATTTTTTCCATAAAATAAGATTATTGACAGACTAAAGCTATGTTATCATCCCATACTGTGATTATCGCAGTTACATAGGTACATAGTAGTATCTTAATCAGTGACATATTTTGCATTACAATATCATTGAGATATATATATATATATATATATATATATATATATATATATATATATATATATATATATATATATATATATATATATATATATATATATATATATATATATATATATATATATATATATATATATATATTGCATTTAATTTCTTTTCTTCCCGGTTACTCTATGTTATATAGAACAAACATAGAACAATCACAGAAAAATCAAAAGACAATGTGTTTCAATGTGTTTTATTTTATTTCCATAAACTCATGTTTTTAATATGCATTTATATATATGTGCACAATGGTATTTGGTTTCAGCTTTTTACTTTTTCATTTGTGTATTAATTCTTTCATTATTCATTCATTTTTTTTAAATGTTTTTTCATCTTTTGTTCATAGATTAATTTGTATCAAATTTTAAGTATGAAAAGTTACCTATTACATTTGTTCATCATGCATTTTTGTGTTGCACGATGCATCAGGTATGTCTATCAGGTTATTTTGGGATGTCGTGTTTAAGTTCATTAATTAAGATATCCCATGCACCTGCATGAGGTATTTTGTATGTGTCCAGGAATTTGGACAGACGTATCTATGTGGGGGCCTATCAGAAGGATTTCCTGTTTGATCGTCCTTTTTTTCATCCCCATATATATGGATGGTCATTCCATCTTCCAACAGCTATGACTAAGCACCCCATAGTGGTGTGAAACATGTCAGCTTTTCATTGATCCTGCGCCTCTGATGTCTTTGTACCAAAAGAATTTTTAAACCGTCTTTAATAAAGGTGTCAACAGAGTGCGACCGTCCAGTCTTTTCTTCAATTCATTCCTACATGCAGAGCCAGGACCTGTTTCCATCAGCAGGTGGGATGCATTATGAGATGCAGTGGCGGCTGGTGCTCAAAATTTTTGGGGGGGCGCAAACAAATTGAAAAATTTTTGAAAAAAAAAAACATCAATTGCAGCCACTGTGCCATCAAACACAGCTACTGTGCCCATCAAATCCAGCCTGCGCCCCATCAAATCCAGCCTGTGCCCCATGAAATGCAGCCTGTGCCCCGTGAAATGACCATGAATTGCAGCCTTTGCCCCATGAAATGCAGCCTGTGTCCAATCAAATGCAGCCTGTGCCCCATGAAATGCAGGCTGTGTCCCATGAAATGCAGCCTGTGCACCATCAAACCCCACTCCCCCCTCTTCTCCGTGGGAGGTCCGCACTTACCTTGCTGTGTGGTGTCCTCTCCTGCTGTGTGGACACTGGCAGCAGCGATGGAGGAGTCCTCATACTTCCGGTTTCTCTCTCGGGTGCAATGGGAGAGAGAAAACAGGAAGTGACATCTAACTTGGATGTCAATCAAACCGCCCAGCCGTAGTAATAGATACTACGAGCGCCAGGCGGAAGCTACTCGGCCCTTCGGAAAGCACCGCAAGGCGGGACAAAAACCTGCAAATGAAGCACCGCATCTGCAATCTCGAGATTCCATAGACGTGGCGCTTCCCATAGTGCACTGTGTCTGGCATCCGAACACAGTGCACTTAAGGACCTTTTTTCTTTTTTTTTTTTTTTTAAAGGGCCAGTTTTTATTTTATTTTTTTTTGTCATTTTTTTTTTGACTGTCTGGAGGGGGGTGGGGGCAGCGCCCGTGCACCCCCTATGGATGGGCCGCCACTGATGAGATGTCTGCCTAGAGTGGTGTTCTTTTGTCTATTTTCTGTGTTTGTGTCTGCACACCTGATAAGCAGGATATCGTTCCTATGAAAGCTTGTGTATGTTTATGCTGTGATGCTGATCCTACAAGGTACAATCACTGGGAATCATAAGAAGTGCTCTGCTATTTCCTCAATAATTAATTGCTGTTTGCTAGTGGATTGGCAGTAGCGCAGTCTACATCCTCTTTCTGTCTGAATAATTTAAGCAACTATACCTAGCATATTTATCTACAAGATTCAGGCAAACGTGTTTTTCTATATGTCAGTGATTCGCTGCCATTCTAAAGTGAGTACTCGCAAACATGCCCAGTTATATGCTGAAGGAATACTCATACACCTCAAATAAGATCATACGGTAAATGTGCAGTGGAGTGTACAAATATCATCACATAGTTGTTGCTCCATCATACCTCTGCCTAATCCTTTTCTGCAATTTGATACCATTTATTTTTAGTGCTTTTAGATTTGTTAAGTAAGTCATTGCCTTAGCCCCCTAAAAAGTCCTTGTGAAGTACGTTACTATCAGTCAATGTACCAAACACACTTTGACATTTGTTTCATCCTCTCAACATCTGTTGTATCTTTAGAAATAACTGAATAACAAGTTGTGCAATTTACTTTTTTTCACAATGCACTTTTTGATTATGCCCCTGCAGACATTGTAGAGTTCATTTTGTAATGTTGGGCTGACATACTGAGCATTTAAAGGGCTTTCATGTAAATGTTTTATAAGTAGATCACCACTTGACTTGGCACAAAATCTTAGCAAAGCCAGACACACACTATCAATTGTCTTTTGCTCATGTCAAAAAGCTGACCTGAATCGGTTTTACTTTGCAATGGCAAACCTTGATGTCCACAGA
The DNA here is from genome assembly GCF_042186555.1 of Aquarana catesbeiana. Classification (NCBI taxonomy): domain Eukaryota; kingdom Metazoa; phylum Chordata; class Amphibia; order Anura; family Ranidae; genus Aquarana; species Aquarana catesbeiana. Next base: position 623,130,154 of record NC_133325.1, on the reverse strand, counting down.
ATGTAATTACTTCTACTAAGACAGTTTAACTCCATTGTCCTCTGTTTTCTAAGCCCATTCAGTTGCTATTATTTTTAGATGCTTGAAATTGTACTGTTAAATAGGAACTTGTGCCAATGGCAGTTATTAAAAATTAAAACATTTATAATAAACGTTATAGTAAAAATGTTGGAATACATTTATCCTGACATGTATTCCTTTTATTACTGCACATAGATACATACAGTATCTCACAAAACTGAGTACATTCCTCACATTTTTGTTAATATTTTAATTTTATCTTTTCATGTGACAACACTGAAGAAATTACACTTTGCTACAATGTAAAGTAGTGAGCGTACAGCTTGTATATCAGTGTAAATTTGCTGTCCCCTCAAAATAACTCAACACACAGCCATTAATGTCCAAACCACTGGCAACAAAATTGAGTACACCCCTAAGTAAAAATGTCCAAATTGGGCACAAAGTTTCAATATTTTGTGTGGTCACCATTATTTTCCAGCACTGCCTAACCCTCTTTGGCATGGAGTTCACCAGAGCTTCACAGGTTGCCACTGGAGTCCTCTTCCACTCCTCCGTGATGACATGATGGAGCTGGTGGATGTTAGAGACCTTGCTCTCCTCCACCTTCCATTTGAGGATGCACCACAGATGCTCATTAGGGTTTAGGTCTGGAGACATGCTTGGCCAGTCCATCACCTTTACCTTCAGCTTCCTTAGCAAGGCAGTGGTAGTCTTGGAGGTGTGTTTGGGCTGTTATCATGTTGGAATACTGCCCTGCGGCCTACTCTCCGAAGGGAGGGGATCATGCTCTGCTTCAGTATGTCACAGTACATGTTGGCATTCATGGTTCCCTCAATGAACTGTAGCTCCCCAGTGCCAGCAGCACTGATGCAGCCCCAGACCGTGACACTCCCACCACCATGCTCGACTGTAGGCAAGACACACTTGTCTTTGTACTCCTCACCTGGTTGCCACCACACACGCTTGACATCATCTGAACCAAATACGTTTATCTTGGTCTCATCAGACCACAGGACATGGTTCCAGTAATATATGTCCTTAGTCTGCTTGTCCTCAGCAAACTGTTTGTGGGCTTTCTTGTGCATCATCTTTAGAAGAAGCTTCCTTCTGGGATGACAGCCATGAAGACCAATTTGATGCAGTGTGAGGTGTATGGTCTGAGCACTGACAGGCTGACCCCCCCAACCCTTCAACCTCTGCAGCAATGCTGGCAGCACTCATATGTCTATTTCCCAAAGACAACCTCTGGATATGACGCTGAGCACGTGCACTCAACTTCTTTGGTCAACCATGGCGAAACCTGTTCTGAGTTAAACCTTGTCCTGTTAAACTGCTGTATGGTCTTGGCCACTGTGCTGCAGCTCAGTTTCAGGGTATTGGCAATCTTCCTTTAGCCTAGGCCATCTTTATGTAGAGCAACAATTCTTTTTTCAGATCCTCAGAGAGTTCTTTGCCATGAGGCGCCATGTTGAATTCCAGTGACCAGTAGTGTGAGAGCAATAACACCAAATTTAACACACCTGCTCCCCATTCACACCTGACACCTTGTAAAACTAACGAGTCACATGACACCTGGGAGGGAAAATGGCTAATTGGGCCCAATTTGGACATTATCACTTAGGGGCGTACTCACTTTGGTTGCTAGCGATTTAGACATTAATGGCTGTGTGTTGAGTTATTTTTGAGGGGACAGCAAATTTACACTGTTATACAAGCTGTACACTCACTACTTTACATTGTAGCAAAGTGTCATTTCTTCAGTGTTGTCACATGAAAAGATATAATAAAATATTTACAAAAATGTGAGGGGTGTACTCACTTTTGTAAGATATTGTACATAGGGATGAGATTCAGGTTCTGCACAATGTTGGGTTCAAGGCAAACCCAGCCTGTTCAAGGTTTGTTGACCCTGCAAAGGAATGCAGCAATTTGCCCACCATAATACATTTTATTGATAATGGACTGCAAGTGTCTTTGAACTTTGGTCAGGTAACTTAGAAATGCCAATGATGCAAACTTTGTTATATGCCACCCAACTTATTATAAAAGGTGGGACATGGAAAAACCAAAGTGTCAGTGTCTCAGCATCTATTGCAGGAAATGGATAGGGAAAACTTTCAAACTGCATTGAGAGAGATTAGGGTCAGTTAGGAAACAGTACTGCTAGCTCTTTTGTAAATCAATCCCTTCGCTGCCTTTTTTCCTATTATTGTTTTTATTTTTATTTTTTTCTGGTTAATTTGAGGTCGGTGATCACTTTTAGCAACCCTTTTTTTACCAGACTTCATATTACAAATGACATTTGTTTTAAGTGGTGCAGTATTTATTGTTTATTTTGAGGTATTCTGATTTTTATGTTATGCTGTTCAGACTTCTTTTCAGGTTAAACAGTTTTTTTAGAATCAAAGCTTTCCTTAAAAGCTAAGTGCAGCCATAAAACCCAAAAAAGCAAACAACAGAAACATCAGCACAAGGGGCATAGCCTACAGTCAGTAGAATTGCCCTTATGCTGATACCTTTTACCTTAATTGGAATCCCCCTTCTTGGTTTGCCGTGCCTTGGTTTGTGTTTCAGCCGGTAATAGCCTTTAGAGCCCCCATCATACCAGCAGGGATACTATACAGCCAGCCATTCCTACCAAAAGGCTGGAATGATGGAGGAGCACCCCTACTGGACACTGATAAGAACAGATATTACACTTGATCTCAGCCAGAAGGCCGAAAAGCAATGCTCACCCTTTCGGCCCAGCTGTTCCAGCTTCTATGAATGGAACAGTATCTTCTGAATAGAGGATGGGGGAAGATTAATAGGTCCAAATTTTCCATTTATAGATGTTATGTCCTTTGTGCTTATTTTGGGGGTATAATGATATTTAATGTCTGTTGATAGGACCTTTTTGAAGTTAAACTGCTTGCTGCATGGCTTCCATTTAAAAAGGGGCTTCGACATCAGGGATAGTATTTTTGGATTTTTTTTCTTGGTTTTTGTGTTATGCTAATAGGGCCTTTTTAACCACTTCAGCCCCGGAAGGATTTACCCACTTCCTGACCAGGCCATTTTTTGCGATATGGCACTGCATCATTTTAACTGACAATTGCAAGGTTGTGCGACGTTGTACCCAAACGAAATTTATGTCCTTTTTATTTCCACAAATAGAGCTTTCTTTTGGTGGTATTTGATCACATCTGCGTTTTTTATTTTTTGCGCTATAAACAAAAAAAGAGCGTCAATTTTGAAAAAAAAAAACAATATTTTTAAATTTTTGCTACGATAAATTTCCCCCCAAAAAAACAAAAAAAAAAAAACAAATTTCTTCATCAGTTTAGGCCAACTTTTTTTGGTAAAAAAAAATCACAATAACCGTATATTAATTGGTTTGCGCAAAAGTTATAGCGTTTACAAAATAGGAGATATATTTATGGCATTTTTGTTATTCATTTTTTTTTACTAGTAATGACGGTGATCATCGATTTTTAGTGGGACTGCGACATTGCGGCAGACAGATCGGACACTTTTGACACTTTTTTGTGACCATTAACATTTATACAGTGATCAGAGCTAAAAATAGCCACTGGTTACTGTATGAATGTCACTGGCAGGGAAAGGGTTAACACTAGGGGGCGATCAAGGGGTTAAGTGTTCCCTAGGGAGGTGTTTCTAACTGTGGGGGGAGTGGACTGACTGGGAGTAGAGAGAGACCGCTGTTCCTGATTACTAGGAACAGCAGATCTCTCTCTACTTCCCTGACAGAGCGGGGATCTGTTTGTTTACATTGACAGATCCCCGTTCTGGCTCTATGAGGAGCATCGGCTCCAGCGTCACGCCACGGGCATGCGTGCACACCCTATAGCTCTTAAAGAGGCAGAGCTCTTAAAGAGTACACGTACGGCAGTTTGCGCAGCTGTTCCAACCTGCCACAGTATAATGACGGCGGCTGGTTGGCAAGCGGTTAACTTTGTGGTGCTCAAAGTGCATAATTCACATGTTCTTGATCATATGTTCTCAGAACTACCTTTTACTCAAAGCACTCAATGTGGAAAAATAGTGTGCACCTAAAACAACTCATATTATATCACTCACACTCCCCCAATATCTCCACAGGAAAAAAAAAAGTTGAACCGGCCATAGAACCGACCAAGATTGGAGCCATGCAGGCTGAATGTACCCAAGTTGATCGATCAATCAACTTGAGTACAAATGGCCTGTCAGATTTTACATGCAATTATTGCTAGCAGCTGTTATAGTCACTAGCAATAATCACTGTGTTCCCCTGCCAGGAGATCATTTGTCTCTTTGTCATTGCTGCTTGGTTCTTTATCTTTTATCTCTGTCCTGTCCCAACGTCTGTAACTGGGCTGCTTTTCTTCATGTATCCTATTACTTAATTGTTCTATCTTCCGCCACTGCCCCCTTTACTTTGTGTCCTATTACTGCCCTACTAAACCTTTTATTACTATAGCACTCTCTTCTGTGCCTGTTATCACTCTATTTCTCTATCTTCCATCACTCATCCACTCAATGCCCAATTCAACATATCTAACATCATTGTCCTGCTCCGTATATACCTTGTCAGTTCCCCATCCCACTTTACACCCCTACCCACTCTGATCCATTCCTTTTAGCATTGCCCTGCTCCCTCTCCTATCACAGTTTCACATTGCTCCGTGTCTCTTGTCCCTGCCTCTCTTCCTTTTCAATTACTGCCCATTCTCTATGTCTCTTATCACTAACTCTCTCTATAATTCATTATTGCCCCACTTTGTTCTATATCTCCTATTACTGCCCCTCTCCATATTCCATCACAGCCTCATTCTGCTTCATGTCTCTTATCACTTTCCTAAAAATACAGCAGTAAATAACAGTCTTTGTCATGTCATATGCACTAATGCTTGTAGTTTGGGCAACAAAATTTGTGAGCTGAATGCTCTTATGTCTAGTAATATCTTTGTTGCAATTACAGAGACATGGTTTGGAGATTCAAATGACTGTAAAATAACAATACCAGGGTACACACTATACAGGAAAGACAGAGTAGAAAATACAACAGGTGGAGTTTCCATATACAGTGGGGGAAATAATTATTTGATCCCCTGCAGATTTAGTAAGTTTGCCCACTTACAAAGAAATGAAGACTCTATAAATGTTATCAGAGGTGTATTTTAAATGATAGTTACAGAATATCAACCAAAAATCCCCCAAAAAACATATGATATAAATGTTAAAAACTGAGTTGCAGTTCAGTGAGTAAAATAATTTTTTGATACCCTACCAACCAACAATAATTCTGGCTTCCACAGACTGGTTACAGTATGTGCTCATGTGGTACACAGATTAGTCAATTTAAGAAGGTACTAACGACAACCAAAGACACCTGTCCACAGAATCTCTTTCTTCCATTCAAACCTCAACATCATAGGCAAGAACAAAGAGCTGTCAAAGGACATCAGGGACAAGTTTGTACACCTGCACAAGGCTGAAATGGGTAACAAAGCCCTTCAGGCCCATCTGAAGTCTGCCAATGAACATCTAAATGACTCAGAGAAAGATTGGGAGAAAGCGCTGTGGTCAGATGAGACCAAAATTGAGCTCTTTGGCATGAACGCGATTTGCTGTGTTTGGAAGAAGAAAAATAATAACTATGACCCTAAGAACACCATCCCTACAGTCAAGCACTGAGGTAGAAACATTGTGCTTTGGGGCTGTTTTTCTGCTAAAGGTACAGGCCGACTTTGCTGCATTGAGGGGCCAATGGAAGGGGCCATGTATTGTAAAATCTTGGATGAGAACCTTCCTCCCTCAGCCAGAATACTGAAGATGGGTCGTGGATGGGTCTTCTAGTAAGACAATGACCTAAAACATACCACCAAGGCAACAAAGGAGTGGCTCAAGAAGAAGCACATTAAGGTCATGGAGTGGCCTAGCCAGCCTCCAGACCTTACGCCTATAGAAAATTTATAGAGGGAACTGAAACTTTGAGTTGCCAAGCGACAGTCAAGAAACGTTAAGGATTTTGAGAAGATCTGTAAAGAAGAGTGGACCAAAATCCCTTCTGGGATGTGTGCAAATCTGGTAACCAACTACAAAAAAGTCTTACCTCTGTGCTTACCAACAAGGGTTTCTCCACCAATACCTAAATCATGTTTTCCTTGGGGATCAAATACTTATTTTACTCACTGAACTGCAACTCAATTTATAACATTTGTATTGTGTGTTTTTTCTTGATTCTTGGTAGATATTTTGTATCTATCATTTAAAATACACCTATGAAAAAAAATTATATACCCTTCGTTTCTTTGTAAGTGGGCAAACTTACAAAATCTGCAGGGGATCAAATAATAATTTTCCCCACTGTATCTCAAACATAGCATACAGCGTGTTAGTTAAAAAAACAAATGAACTACTTGAAACCCTCAGGATCCGCCTTCAAACCAGGGAGGTATCTTCCCTTAAGCCCCGTACACATGGGCCGAATGTCAGGAGACAATGGGCGGTTAAAAAAAAAAAAATTGCATTCGGCCCGTGTGTATTTTGGTCTGTCCGACAAAAGTCCTGCTCCTGTTGGACATGCATGCTGGAAAACCAGCAGCCTACCGACTCCCGATCAGCACTCTCAGCCAATGGCAGAGAGCGCTGATAGGAGTGTTCAGCTGGGGGGGGCCGTTCCCTGTCAGAACACAACAGCTCAGTGGGAGAGACTGGAGCTGACACTAAAACTGTAGTGTGTACCCAGGTTTAGAATTGGTGTAGTAAATCTGAAGCTTTTGATAACCTGTTGATTGATGAGATAACTCAAATGACAATGAAGGCAGAGTTTTTATCATGGGTGACTTCAACATGCCTGGCATCAACTGGAATTTTCAAACTGCACTTACAAGCAGGAGCAGAGATATAATGGAAGCAGGGGGTTTCTCTAAAAGAGTAAAAAGCCTAACTTTTTTATATTCTAGAAGTAGTACTGACAAATAGGGGTTGCTTGTCTGAAGCTGAGATGGGAGAAATTTTGGTTTCTAGAGATTGCCAATGTCTTTCGTTCAATATTACAACAAGAAATCAAACAGTATAAACAAAAACATACCTTTTGGATTTCAAAAGGACACATTGTACTTAAATGGATGATCATGGTTCACTAAAGAGGTAAGTAGAAGAATAAAGGAGGAAAAAAAAAAAACAGCAAATAAGATTTGCTGTAATTGCCAGAATAATAATTTATTCTGGCCATTAAAATTAATTAACGTTCAAGCGCTAAATGTGCGTAATATTTAGGCACATTTAGATGCATTTACACGTGTTTGGGCATGTCAAGCATATTTCTGCCAAAGTTCTGCTGCTCTTGGATGCATTAGCTGTGTTTTTTTTTTTCTGCCTCTAAATGCCTATGTGTGCACAGACTAACCTGCAGGGGCATTAAGAGGCAGAAAAAAATCACCAAATACCCCTAGGAACAGCAAACAAAATGTCCAGTGTGCATGAGTTCAAAGATGAAACCTGAATAGTACATGTAGCTAACCATTTATACAATTACCTCCATTCAGCCTTGTCAGAATTATAATGAACTGACAATAACTAGTTGCAGAGAAACTGGCTAGGTCCAAGCTTAATGAGTTCTAAAAACATTCATCCCAAAGTTCTACGAGAACATCTAGATCTTTTTAACCAATCTCTGCTAATAGGAGAAGTCCCCCGTGACTGACAGGCAGCTAATATTGTACCTATCCACAAGAAATGTAGCAAGGTAGAAGCTGGCAATTACACACCAGTGAGTTTAACATCTGTTGCAGTCAACATAATTGAATTACTTCTAAAAAGAAAGATCAATGATCACTTAAAAACATACAACTTGCTGGACCAATACAGCAGGGCTTTAATGGGGAGATATCATGTCAGACCAATCTAATTGAATTTTTTGACTATATCACACATTCTTTGGACAAGGGTGCTATTGTGGACATATCCTATCTTGATTTCAGCAAAGTATTTAATACAGTTCCACATAAGGACTTCATTAAAAAGTTGAACAAGCTAGAACCTAACCCTTGGGTATCAGTGTGTTGTTGTAAATAATGTTCATTTGGAGCAAAAAGCAGTCACTAGTGGTATACCACTAAGCTCTGTACTAGGTCCTGTTGTATTTACTCTGTTTGTAAGTGATACTGTATAACTAAAGGTTTGGAGGGTAATGTACAGTATGTCGTTTTGCTGATGACATAAAGGTGTGCAACATGGTTGGTATTCCTGGAGGTGTCGTGAACATGGAACATGATTTGGCATTGCTGGAAAATTTGTCAAAGCAGTGGAAACTACAGTTCGGTGTTTCCAAATATAAAATTATGTATTTAGAGAAAAAAATAATCCCTTTTTGACAATGCAGTATAATCTTACTTGAAAATCTCCTTTCATGTTGTGAGTGCTGTCTGTCTGATGGCCATCACTTTCACAATTTCTAGATTTCCTGCATGCTCTGCAGGTTCTCCTCTTAATTTCTAAGGCCTACATATCCCATGGTACCTTGCTATGTGCAAGCAGTGATTTCAGTACTGGCTCTGCCTCCTGAAACTCCTCCTCTCAGCACCTCTGAAGTTCAGAAAGCAGGCTCTATGAATTCTGCAGTGCAGCAGTGCCTATTCACAGGGCATAGTAAATATGTAGGGCTATTTACTAAGTAACTTTACAAACTTCAAAATAATTCAGATTATTAGAAGTAAGCTAAAAAATCATTCAAATACAATTTGGAAATGAATATATGATTTAAAATTTTGATCATAGATGTGCTTTAAGAATTTTGTTTATCCGTTTTCTAAAATAGTAAAAAAAAAAAAAAAAAAATATATATATATATATATATATATATATATATATATATATATAAATACTATTCTGAAAGCAAGCCTAATTTGTCCACCCGATAATCTAAGCAACTTTTGCATTCATTCTGTAATGGGTCTCAAAGTATTAGCTGTTGAATCTACTACATGATAGAAAAATTTGTTTGGGTCATTAAGTGGTTAAACTGTCATGCAACAACTTACTGCAATGTGCTAAGCCCTATGATTCCCTCCCTGTTGAAAATGACCTTAGTGTATTACCAAGTCGCAGAAGCAACTTTTTATAGAAACTGAGCATAAATGAATGTTTATAAATATCCTGAGGTCTGTCACCTTAAATCAATGGTTAAATTTGTTACACATTTCTCAGAGAAGCAAATTTCATTTTAGCCATAGTTTTCCTTAATTGACGGGGACAGTTGTCTCCAAAAAATCCCCCATGGCAAATTCTACATTATCTTTATCTTACACAAGTCAAATAGACACACAGCACATTTTTATATTGTGATCCAAAGGGTTACCTTATAAGGGCACAATAAAAGAAAAAGTCCACAAAAAATGCTCTGTTTTCCCACACTAAGACTAATCTCTTCAACAACAGTTATGGCTCTCCAGAGTGCTAATTTATTCAGTAATGCTACAGCAGCCAAAAGATGTTGCCAGGGCAACAAAATAATGCCTGTGAAGCAAATTGTCATACTTATACGGTTTTTCCCTTTTCTATACTGGTATAGTTTTCTAGGAAATATAGGCTATCTCACCCATACAAACCAGAGGAACAAGCCTGGAATATTAAAGCACATAAAGAGGCGGTTTTTAGTTGTTAAAAATGGAATGCGTTGTCCAATTAATATTTCTTATTACTGTATATACATGAAAGAGATAAGGTTGTCAGTAATCAAGCTAATACTTTAAAAACCTTGTTTGCATACATACTTTGTAATTATGTACATGGGAGCAACCAAATTTTCCCATTACATAAGCAGGTTCAGCTTCCAGCTTTCCTGTTCTACACAATGGTGGTGCTTTACAGCTTCTTCTCACAATACTTGTCTATTGGTTGACTGACCCATCGAAAGCAAAAAAACATAAACTAAAACATTAACTATCCATGGACATTGCCACTGGTAGTTTTGGTAAAGTGATTACCTCCCCTAAGGCCTGACTTACATTACTATCACCCAAAGGTATGGTGGTACCTTCAGAGCCAGGGAGAGCTAGCATTTCATCTAAGAACTGAATCCTTGGTGGATATTGGGGGGTCTGTAAAGAATTGGGTGCCAGACACTTTCTTGAAATAAAATGATTTATATCTTATGCATCACAGGAGAGAGGGAAAGGGTTTTGGATGTTCGATAAATTTTGCAGAACTCCAGAACTCAACATGCTTCTGCACAGGAAAGGGCTTTTAAAGGGGTTGTAAAGTCAGAAGATAAAAAGCCTTCTCTGTGCAGCAGTCACCCTCAGCTGATAATACTTACCCAAGGTCCCTCTAGCTCCAGCGACGTTGTAGGAATGTCTCAGCTGTCTGGGACTCCCCGCCTTATTGGCTTAGACAGCAGTACGGTGCCATTGGCTCCCGCTGATGTCAATCAAAGTCAGTCAGCCAATTAGGATAAAAAGGGGACAGCGCCGGGCCGCAGCTCCATGTCTGAATGGACACAGGGAGCTGTGACTCAGCTCAAGCGCCCCCATAGCAAGCTGCTTGCTGTGGGGGCACCCAACATAAGGGAGGGGCAGGAGAGCCAAAGAAAGACCTAAGACGAGGTGGATCGGGGCTGCTCTGTGCAAATCCACTGCACAGAGGAGGTGAGTATAACATGTTTGTTATTTTTCATAAAAAGAAAAAACAAGACTTTACAATCACTTTAAGTTGGGACTGACACTCCTACCTTCTAGCAATTTCCAGCAGTCATTGTGGGCAGAGGTGCCGGTGATATTCAATGTAAGAAGAGAGAATTGACAGCCAGGCTGAACTTAAGGGGAAGCTAAGCTCTTGCTGTGACCAAGGATTGGTTGTGTGCAATCAGATTGAATTGTGCATAGAGGCTAGTTAGACAAAGACCCTTTGCATGTACATACAGCAGAAGGTTAAAACGACAGTAACTAGAAATGCATAAGACCTTTAATGCCTGTATGTATAAACATATATATATAAATATATATATGTATGTATGTATATATATATATATATATATATATATATTTATAAATATGTATGTAATCCCAGAAGTTAAAACTAAAATTAATAAATCACTCACTGGCTAATACCATGGGCTGGAGGGCTGGGAACCCAAGCACTGAAACAGAAGAAGGGAAGGGAAAGAGAGTCGTCAAGCCATAATGTAGCACAATTTAACATAAATTCACAATACACTTACAGACAGCCGAAAATATAGGGTATTGCCTCAAACTAGGTAATTAAAGGAATAAGGGCAGGTACCATCATCCTTAGTATTAGGATAGTGGAAAAGGGGTGTGTCAGGGGCTACTCCAAAATATTGCCACATGACAATGAGAATTTTGAGGACTATTTCGGGAACCCAGGGATTCAGACAAGGTAAATATAAAAAATATAAATTTATCGAGAAAAATGATGTTGATAAAACATTAAGTACAAAAGTACATATAATGGGGGGGGGGTGTGGCCAGCTGCTGAGAGGATGGTCGCAGGCTGTTAGAGCTCTGAGGTAATGGGCTCCCTGTACCTTAAATAAAGCCAAAAGACAAAAATATCTCCTGAGGGCACAATTAAAGCCTGAAAGCGGCAGTGAACATCCTAGGAAGATGGGGAATAGAAAAAATAATGAAGGACTCTGCAAATTAGGGAATTCAGAAGCCAGGCCAGGACACTGCAGAAGATTAAAGATGGCGCTGGTCCCTCCTCACCTCCCAGCAGCACAAAGCAGCAGGATTCCAGTGCTGAGGGAGACATGGAGACACAGCCTGGCTCACAGGGAAACAGTCTACAGCTCCAGGTTGACATTAACAGCCCCATAAAAAGGAGGAGAAGAATTTCATCTTCTGAGGAAAAGGTGAGTGAAACTCCAAATTAACATAATAGTACACTAGGAATTAACCCCTATGATGCAAATCTAAATGCAATACCTACCACAGGTCAACTCATATCAGATTCCATTATTAAAGACATTATAATGTCACTGAGGGGAGCTCCTCAGCTTCACATGATACATTTTATGAATCGGTCAGAGCAAGAAATTGATGAACTAGGTGACAGAGTGGAATATGTAGAAAACAAAATGAGTGACTTCACAGAAGCTCATAATGAATTAGTTGACGCACATTTTGATGTGGAAAATGGAAGTAGAAATCTAAAAATGAAGGTCTCAGACCTGGAAGATAGATCCAGAAAGAATAATATAAAATTCCGTAAAATTCCTGAAAATATTAAACCTGCTGACCTGAAAAGATTTCTAACCGAAAATCTTATGATTTCTAAACTGCTCCCTGCTCCCCAACAAGAACTGATGATTAGGGATGGGCCGAACACCCCCCGGTTCGGTTCGCACCAGAACATACCGAACAGGCAAAAAATTCGGCAGAACACACGAACACTGTTAAAGTCTATGGGACACAAACATAAAAAATCAAAAGTGCTCGTTTTAAAGGCTTATATGCAAGTTATTGTCATAAAAAGTGTTTGGGGACCTGGGTCCTGCCCCAGGGGACATGTATCAATGGAAAAAAAAGTTTTAAAAACGGCCGTTTTTTTTCGGGAGCAGTGATTTTAATAATGCTTAAAGAGAAACCATAAAAGTGAAATATTCCTTTAAATTTCATACCTGGGGGGGGTGTCTATAGTATGCCTGTAAAGTGGCACATTTTTCCTGTGTTTAGAACAGTCCCTGCACAAAATGACATTTCTAAAGGAAAAAAAGTAATTTAAAAGTACTCGCGTCTATAATGAATTGTCGCTCCCGGCAAAACAGATAAAAGAAGTCATTGAAAAAAACGGCATGGGATCCCCCTAGTTCATTACCGGGCCCTTTGGGTCTGGTATGAATATTAAGGGCAACCCTGAACCAAAATTTTAAAAAAATTGCGTGGGGGTCCCCCCAAATTCCTTACCAGGCCCTTCAGATCTGGTATGGATATTAAGGGGAACCCCGCGCCAATTTTTTTTTAAAATGGCGTGGGGCCCCCCTCAAAATCCCTTCAGGTCTGGTATGGATTTTAAGGGGAACCCCATGCCATAATCCATCCAGCACGCAACCTGGCAGGCCGCAGAAAATAGGGGTGATGAGAGAGCGCCCCCCCTCTTGAACCATACCAGGCCACATGCCCTCAACATGGGGAGAGGCTACACCCCAAAGCACCTTGTCCCCATGTTGATGGGGACAAGGGCCTCATGCTCACAACCCTTGCCCAGTGGTTGTGGGGGTCTGCGGACGGGGACTTATAGGAATCTGGAAGCCCCCTTTCACAAGGGGACCCCCAGATCCCAGCCTCCCCCTCTGTGTGAAATGGTAAAGGGGCACAAATGTACAAAGCTGCGACCAACCCGCCTCCATGGGAGGCACCCACCGTATGACACGTCCTCGCAGGTGACAGTTCTTTTATAACTGAGGGCGGGGCCACATGGTGATGTTCCCGGGTGACCCCACCCCCTTCTGACACACGGGGACTTCCCCGTGGCTTTCCCGGGGCATCACAGGGGGCGGGGCCACCAGTTTACATAAATGGGTGGCCCGCCCCCTCTGACACCCCGGGAAAACCATGGGGAAGTCCCGTGTGTCAGAGGGGGCGGGGTCACCCGGGAACATTCCTGAGTGGCCCCGCCCTCAGTTATATAAGAAGTGTCAAAGCGTAGACGTGTCATATGGTGGGTGCCTCCCATGGAGGCGGGTCGGTCGTGGCTTTGTTTTCTTTTCTTTTTTGGTCCGTCAGCGGAGCGAGAGAAGATGAGTGGACTTTGTGGGACATTTTTATTTTTTTATTTTTTAATAAAGGACTTGTCCCAAGCTGTGTCTTGTGGTTTGTACCATTTTGACACTTTTTTTGTGAAATGGTGGGGGTACATTTGTACCCCGTTACCATTTCACACAGGGGGAGGCCGGGATCTGGGGGTCCCCTTGTTAAAGGGGGCTTCCAATATCTGATAAGCCCCCCGCCCGCAGACCCCCACAACCACCGGGCAAGGGTTGTGGGGATGAGGCCCTTGTCTACCCCAAAGCACCCTCCCCATGTTGAGGGCATGTGGCCTGGTACGGTTCAGGAGGGGGTGCTCTCTTGTCCCCCTCTTTTCCTGTGGCCTGCCAGGTTTTGTGTTCGCATAAGGGTCTGGTATGGATTTTTGGGGGGACCCCAGGCCATTTTTTTCTTAATTTTGGCGCAGGGTTCCCTTTAAAATCCATACCAGACCTGAAGGGTCTGGTATGGATTTTGAGGGGGACCCCCATGCCATTGTTTTTTTACATTTTGACACGGGGTTCCCCTTAATATCTAGACCAGATCTGAAAGGCCTAGTATGGAATTTGGGGGGACACCCACGCAATTTTTTTTTAAAATTTTGGTTTGGGGTTCCCCTTAATATTCATACCAGACCCAAAGGGTCTGGTAATGGACTGGGGGATCCCATGCCATTTTTTTCAATGACTTCTTTTATCTGTATTGCTGGGACCGACAATTCATTATAGCCGCGAGTACTTTTAAATGACATTTTTTCCTCCAGAAATGTCATTCTGTGCAGGGACTGTTCTAAACACGGGAAAAATGTGCCACTTTACAGGTATACTATAGAAACCCCCCAGGTACGAAATTTAAAGGAATATTTCACTTTTATTGTTTGACTTTAAGCATTATTAAAATCACTGCTCCCGAAAAAACGGCCGTTTTAAAACTTTTTTTTGCAGTGATACATGTCTCCTGGGGCAGGACCCGGGTCCCCAAACACTTTTTATGACAATAACTTGCATATAAGCCTTTAAAATCAGCACTTTTGATTTTTCATGTTAATGTCCCATAGACTTTAACGGTGTTCCGATGGCTTTCGAATTTTCCCCGAACACCGCATATTGTTTGGTGTTCAGCAGAACATCCGAACAACCAAAGTTCGGCCCGAACTTATGCTCGGGCCGAACCGTTCGCCCATCCCTACTGATGATAGACCGAGCACATAGACTTCCTAAACCATAACATATACCAGAAAGACTGCTTAGAGATGTCATAGCAAAAAATAATTTATTCCAAGTAAAAGATCAACAGATGCAATTTGCAAGGCATAATTCACTGCTTTCAGCTCTCCTATGCAGGAATAATACTTTATTCGGATCTGTCACAAGCAACAATCCTGGCACGCAAAAACTTAAATTCAATCACCAAAATCCTCAGAAACCTACAAAAATAATGATAGACAGAGAAGGAACTACATACAACATTACCAACATGGAAGACGGTATAAAAATTTTGAAAACCTGGGAATTATCACCAATAGATGAAGAAATCTCACTTAATAAAACCACTCCTGGGAAAATCCCACAGCAATGGGAAAAAAAGTTTTAGTCGATATGATTCTCCTTCCTTAAGGGGTTTCCAAATTCCTCACAGCACACAGTGCTACCTGTTCACTAGTTTATTACATACAACAGTATACAATAGTAAATAGCCTCAAGTACCGTATTGCTCAGGCAGCCCCCAATTGGGGAATTTTCTGTTCCAAGTTTAACTCCTCCCTCATGTTATTACCCCCCCCCCCCACAGACAGTACAAATCTCTGTACACTGGTTTAAATTTTTTTTTCCACTCAGTAGCATACAAGGTACAATACTGCCATCTACTGGATGAAAAGGGAACCAACTCTGTAAGTACCAATGTCTCTTTACCTCATGCAAGGAATCTACTAATGATATTCATTAACGATGCTCACAAACATTTCCATGGGTCTTAAACTAATGTCACTCGATGCAAAAGGCTTCAACAGCCCATTTAAGTGGAAAGCTCTCTGGAATGGCATATTCAAATTCCAAAGTGACATTGTATGTATTCAAGAATCACATTTTGCTATGATCAAAGCGCCCAAATTCTCCCACCACAAATTCCCTCATATATTTGTATCCAACAACACCAAGAAAACAAAAGGAGTAATATTGGCAATAAAAGATTCTGTTTCCTTCCAACCTCTAAGCGTTAAGACTGATTCTCAAGGTCGGTACATTATTCTGGCAGCAACCATTGAAAACACAGACTTTAATATTGTCAATATTTGTGCCCCGAATAAAAACCCTCATCAATTTATTAAGAAAATTATAAGGAAGGCACGTAAAATGCAAAAAGGTCAACTCATAATTTGCGGAGACTTCAACGCACCGATGGATCCAGATATAGACACCTCCAATCAAGGACACACCAAAAGAACGAGTCTAAATAAGAATAATTTGGTGTGCTCATAAAACATTTGTTAGGGGTCTTTTAATAAAAATAGCGGCTAGGGAAAAAAAAAAGAAAATCCTTTGCGTTAAATAAGCTACTAAAAGACATTACCGAAACTGAAGAACAACACAAAATTCCCCAAGGGATATGAAATTAGCACAACACCTCAGCAATCTAAGAACGGAACTGAGATATAGGCTGATAGATAACAATGACAAATTCATGAAACAAATGAAACTGAATTACTATTCTCAAGGTAATAAAGTAAACTTTTGGCTAATCAACTACACCAACGTCAAAATAAAAACAAAATTAACAAGTTAGTTCACCACAAATCAAATAAAGCAATTTACAACCCCCAAGAAATAGCTGATTCCTTCTCAGAATATTATGAATCTCTATATAAGCTTAAAGTAGATCAATCCACCCCACAACCTTCACCCCAAAATATAGCTGACTATCTAAAAAATATCAACCTGCCAAAAATAGATCCGGAAGATCTACAACAAATCAACAACCCAATCTCATTACAATAAACTCTCAAAGTTAAAAAAAACCCCTCTCTAAAAACAAAACCCCAGCATAGATGGACTCTCAGGAGAATATTTCCAAGCATTTAGTGAAATACTATCGCCTCATCTGACCAAAATGTTCAATCAAACAGCATTATCTAGCCAATTCCTACTAAATGTAAACTTAAAAATTTATGCTAAGATTATAGCCAATCGATTAATAAATATAACATCTTATCTCATTGGGCCTAATCAAGTAGGATTTGTTAAAGGCAGACAAGCCCTTGGGGGCAATAGAAGAATGGTGAATCTAATCAACCATATTAAAAATAAAATAACACCCGCTCTTCTGTTAGATGCTGAAAAAGCATTTGATAGAATGCATTGGCAACATATCTCCAAAACATTAGAAAAATTTGGCATGAAAGGATTCATACACTCAGCTATGTCATTATATTCCCAACCCTCAGCAAAAGCGCTCTCCTCAGGATTAATCTCCAAAAGCTTCAATTTATCCAATGGCATTAGACAAGGATGCCCACTTTCCCCAATAATATTTTCCCTAGCAATAGAGCCATTAGTTGAATATATACGCACTAATCCGGACAACAGTGGCATAAAAATAGGACAATATGATCACAAATTGGGCCTTTTTGCAGATTAAATCATATTAACCTTGACAAACCCCGACATATCTCTTTATAATGTTCAGAAATTATTAGACCAATATAGTAATGTGTCCTATTATAAAATTAATCAAAATAAATGTCATATCCTACCCATGAACCTCCACAAAGCCCAAAGGAAAAACTTTGTGAGAAATACAGATATAATTGGGGCGAGACAACTATAACATATCTAGGTATAAAACTTACATATCCTTCTTCCAAACTATATGTTGTCAATTTTCCAAAACTCCTAGAACAAACTAATAATGATCTGGACCAAATCCAAAAAACACAGCTTTCATGGGTCGGGAAAAAAGCAGCATTTAAGATGCAAATATTACGCAAAATACTATATTATTCTTACTCTCTTTCAATTTCACTACCCTTGACGAGAGGGAGGGGAGGGGGGGAGGAGAGAGAGGAGGGGGAAAGGAGGGTAAGGAGAGGGAAGGGGGGGATTGGAGGGAAGGGGGGGGAAGGGGAGAGGGGGGAAGGGGAAGAGGGGGGGAGGGGGGGGGAAGGGGGAGAGGAAAGGGGAGGTGAAAACAAAGGAGGAAGGGGAAAAAGGGTGAGGGGAAAGGAGGGTTTGGGACCAAAGGGATTGCAGGGCAATCCCCTTTTGGTCCCAAACACTCCTTTCCCCTCCCCCTTTTTCCCCTTCCCCCTCTCCCCTCTGGTTTTCACCTCCCCTTTCTTCTCCTCATTTTCCCCCCTCCTCCCCCCCTCCTCGCTTCCCCCCCCTTTTCCCCTTCCCCCCTGTTTTTCACCTCCCCTTTCCTCTCGCCCCTTTCTCCCCCCCTCCTCCCCTTGCCTGCCTTCCTCCCCTTTCCCCCCTCCCCCCTCTCCTCCCTTCCCCCCTTCCCTTCCGTTCACCCCCTTCCCTCTCCTTCCCCCCCTCTCCTCTCTCCTTCTTTTCCCCCTCTTCCTCCCTCCCCCTCTTCCCCCCTTCCCTTCCTCCCCTCCCCCTCTCCCCCCCCCCTCCCCCCAATCCTTTTGTTTTCTGTGTTCCTGTCCACAGATTATTTTAGACCCATACTAGAATACCCTATATATATTTTTTGATTCCAGTTATTGCACCTTCTAGTGTCTCCTGTGTTCGCCGTGCGGGATTACCCATTTAGGGTGCCTCTAATTGTGCTGTCTGGTGCCCCCTTTGGGCTTCCACTGGTAAGCAATGCCTGATCATAATACTCCAAAACTACCTATTTACTGTACTTTGCTTTTTCTTTATTGCCTTAAATACCTGTGATTATGTAATTATGAGATTGTATTTTTCTGTAGATGTATATGGTTGATTTCTCCTGAAGAAGTGACTCAGCGGGGAAACATGTAGAGGATTACGTCAGGACCAAAATCTGTATTGCCCATATACCTGTGGTGTTTAATTGTATTCTTTTGAATCACCTGTAATTGTATGCAATAACTATTATATGTACTTTTCTACTCAATGTTTTTTATCTACGTCCTTTTTCTCGATAAATTTATATTTTTTATATTTACCTTGTCTGAATCCCTGGGTACCGAGATAGTCCTCAACATTCTCGTTGTTGTGGGGCAATATTTTGTAGTGGCCCCAGAGACACCCCTTTTACAGACAGCCAAGGTGACAGGCATGTAATATCTCGATGTAGGATCAACAAGGAAAGTCCAATCTATGCTGGAGCCATTGGATATGAAAGCTGTTGTGGGAAGCAGTGCAGGGGAGAGCTGTCAGGAGCTGTCCGTGGAGCTGTCAAACCCTGGGACTCTGTAGCCAATAAGGATGCGTTTTGGAGGCTAGCCTCTTTCATCAGCCTCTGAAAGCTGAGCTTTAAATTAGCATTGACTGACTACAGTCAAGCAGTCTAAATGTATGTAGATACTCCTGCTTATGACAGGGTGGCTGCACCCTTTATGGAATAAACACAACCCCTGGTTTCCATACTCCCTCATGCACCAAGATGTTCTTATTTACATACCAGACCCCCTGTGCCAAGGTAGAAGAGTCATTTCTGTGAGATTCAGAGTAAGTTACAGTATATCGAATATTAATTCCCGATGACTTTATGGCAGCATATTCAGCCATAATTCCAACCCACAGATCAAGTGAAAATATATAAAAAATGTGAGGGCCTGGCTGGCAGGATTGCAGATGGTGTATATGTGTTTCCTGGGTTTCTAACCTATACATAGTGAGGAGCAACAGGGTTTTTGTCTGATATAGAGAAAACTAACTTTTTATCCTCTTGGAGACTTAAAGCGTTTGCTACCCTAAAAAAAAAAAGGATCCTGTTCCTTTAAAGCATGTTATCTAGCCCAGTGCTTGTGCTGTGTAATTTGGCCCCCTGTATCACCTGAAATACCTGGCTGATCCTGCCTGGTTCTGCCCTCTACCCTATACATTGACCACGGTTTATCATGGCTGCTGAGCCCTGACACCGTGGTCAGTTTACGTGCCTCCATCATCCACAGCTCTCCTCTCTGCTCTCCCCTGTCCTCTCCCCCCTCCTTGCCTGTAAGCTAGTGACAATGTACGCCCCTCCACTCCTGCGGCTAAAATAACATTTACATTTTTATATATACCTCTCTGTTTCCTAAACCTGTGTGCCCCTGTGTGTGCATTTTATAAAAAAAATGCCGTCTATACCTTATGTCAGAGCGCCGCTCGGCACTCACGTGACCGGCCGCCTCTCTCCTCCTCTCCTTTCGGCCCATCCTGCTGCAGCTGTCAGATGGAGAGAGGAGAAGGACGGTCATGTGAGCGCCCAGCGGCGCTCTGAAATCAGGTATAGATGCATTCTTTTTTATAAAACGCACACACAGGGGCAAGATTATATAAAAAGTATATAGTGGCTTAACAACCACTTTAAGTCCTGTTCTGTGCCCTGGAGCCTGGAGGCTTTGTAGACCCTTGGGTGGAAGAAGCATCCAATCTTAGGTCCACATTTTATCTGGTAGCTGGATTAATTAGTCTCAGCTGCACACATGCCTTCTTTAATGTAAACTAACTGTTGCTCAGCTTTGTCTCTCTCACTCCCATTATGAGAGTGTACTGCTGTGTAAAAAAATCTGACTGCTGACAGAACACTAAAAAGGTAAACGGGCTGCCTTTTTTTTTTTTTTTTTTTTGGGAAACACATTAGTAAGTGCCCTGTTAAACAGGAACTGACACAAGTTTAGTTTGTGGCTTGGACAAGGAGAGATTTTTTTTGTTTTATGCTATAGACTTGCTATACAAAGCCCTTCTGCACTGAAACTGTATTTGCTTGTTGTCAGTACAATATATACTATATCCCCCACTCTGTGCTTATGGTACTTTTCTTTATTTCAAAATCAAGCCAATCTCACTAATAATACATTGTATAAGCAGTCATATGTAAAGGGTAATGCCACTTTTGTGTGAAAAATAAAGCAGCAAATAAAAAAATAATATAGCATAGAAAATTGCGACACAAGTCATATTGTAATTGAATGTTATTAAAAATGACCTTTCATTTTCAATCTGTAGCTCTGTAATTTATTGTAAAATGCAATGCAATGTGGCTACCGTTTTGTAAAATGCAATGCAATATGGCTACCTGGAGAAGTTCTCTGCACAGATGGTGTACAGAATGCCCCCTAAAAAGTAATTTCCTGCTAGTGTGATTGGCTTAACGATTCCCCTAGAAGTCTGCACTAACATACAAATTCAATTCATTTTTACTGAGATACTCCTAAAAAGAAATCCGGTCTAAGGGGATGCAGACCCTACCATTTCCCCCATTATAGCCCTGCAGGTGCAGCAGCTGATTGATAATTATAAAACCAAACCCATTAGATTCACTTTCCACATGCACACAAACAAACAACTATTTCTTCACAATACCAAAAGGTAGAAATCTGCAACTAATTTGATTAAAATCCTTGCAATGTACATCAACCCAGAGGGGAATGTTTTTTCCCAGCAAAAGTGAAGTGACTCTGGAACCACTTGCTGACTGCCCTACAGTGTGGCAGCTATGCACCAGATCACATATATACGTGATTCCGAACCTCCAACCTGCAGGGTGTGCATGGATCGATCTACTGGTGCCGGGCACGCGATGTACTCTGGCACCCGCCAGTCATTTGGAAGACACAGAGAACTAAGATATGCCTATGTAAACAAGGCATATCTCAGTTCTGACAGGGGAGAAGGAATCAATCCTGTGTTCCTGAAAAGCAGGTGCTAGAATCGATCTCTTCCCCTGGTGAAAGCAGCACACTGTGTACACAAAAACACTGGCTAGGCACACAGTTATCCCTTTGATCACTCTAGATGTTTAAACCCTCCCCAGCCAGTGTCATTAGTACAGTGACAGTGCGTATTTTTAGCACTGATCACTGTATTGGTGTCTCTGGTTCCTGAAAAGTGTCAGTTAGTGTGCAATTTTTTGCCGCAATATCGCAGTCCCGCTATAAGTCGCTGATCGCCACAATTACTGGTATAAAAAAGAATCCATAAATGTATCCCATAGTTTGTAGACACTATAATGTTCGTGTAAATCAATCAATATAAGCTTAGTGGTATTTTTTTTTACCAAAAACATGTAGATGAATACATATTGGCCTAAATTTATGAAGAAATTCGATTTTTTAATTTTTTTTTTTCAAAATGTTCTTATTTTTTTGTTTATAGCGCAACCCCCCCCCCCAAAAAAAACGTGGTGATCAAATACCAGCAAAAGAAAACTCTATTTGTGGGGAAAAAAATGACATAAATGTTATTTGGGTACAGTGTCACGCGACCACTCAATTGTCAGTTAAAATAACACAGTGCCTTGTCGCAAAAAATGGCCTGATCATTAAGGTGGGTAAATCTTCCTGACGTCAAGTGGTTAAAAAACCTCTAACACATAATGTAAATTAGGCTAACCCTATTGAAAACAGCGCTTGAAACAATGTTATACATAATAACAAAATTGAATAAAAAGAAATATTAACTCCATGCAACCCCTGCAGCCAAAAGTCTCTATTCAACAATGTTTCCATAAACAGAAAAACACTTAATAAATAAAAAGCACTTCAGCCAGAGAACTTCAAAAGTTTACACTCAATCCGGCCAGATGGAGGGGAACAGATCCCCCTTCCTTCCATTTGCTTTTGCAGGATCAGAATGGGCCAGAGGTAGTCGGGTGTAAACAGACACAAGTCAGTTTACATCCGACTGCCCATAGAGAAGAATGGAGGGTCTGTTTTTTAGAGGGACCCAATGGGACAGCCTGTGTGAATGGGGCCTTAGGCAAATTTTAGTTCCTCCAGCCCTGGCTTACCTCTCCACTTTCTCAATTACAAGCAGGATGAATATGGAGCACTACATAGCATAATTCTGTTTAAAAAACTTGGAATCCCTTTATTAAAAAACATTATGCACTCACATTATAATCATATATAAATGCTTATATACAAAGCCAGAAACATGTAGTGTGTCTCTTTCTCTCACCAGCTACACCCAGGTCCCAGTCTTTTACACAGGTGGTGTGCTATGTAATCCTCCAGCTGCTCACACACTGCTAACACTACACACATGTGAACTGGCTCTGCCCCTAACATGTTTCATCAGAGTGACAACTTCTGCCGAGGGTTCTCAGCTCTGACCAGATTGTGGCACGAGTAGTCTGCAACCTTTACATGCTAATTCGTCTGAACCAGGTGAATATACATTTTCATTAGGACAGGGAGGAGAACCAAGCTAAAAGTACAGCAATTAGAAAACATCAATATACATGAATAGATACCAGAAAAAAATCATCAGCTGGCATGCAGACACTCAGGATCAGGTGGAGGTGGGAATCACAATGTTTGGGAGTAAAAACCCCTTTCTGAAGTGCAATCCATCTCAGCATGACAGCTGAAGGTTTTTTCTGGTATTTATCTATGTGTATTGATATTTGTTATTTACCTTCTGGCTTCATACAATACTTGCATGCTTCCTTTTGTGTGACTGGCATGGCTCAGACCTTAAATATTACAACTCTGTTATACATGCTTGCTGCCTCTAAACTGACATGCTTTCTTGTTTGTGACTGGCTTGGCTCTCACCCTCACTGTGCCACTTCTGACAGTTCCCCTTTGTTTTGACATGAATGCGCCTGAATTAGTGGCATGGCTTTCATTCTCGCTATACCATCCCCACTATACATGCAAACTGTACTGACATGTTTCCTATTTTTGTGTGATTGACATGGCTATTACATCCCCTGTGCCATACGTGCTGGCTGCCTCTCTATTACCCTTACTAGTCCACCTCTTCCATGCATGCCAGCTGCCTCTGTACTGCTCTGTCTCCTAATCTAGATATTAAGAGGGGGCTCTGATGTGGAAGAGAGGACTATAATATGAAGGGGGATTCTGAAACAAAGGTGGTGCCTGATGTGAAGGGGAGTGCCTGATATGAAGCGGTGTCTTCGTCGTAAAAGGAGGACCCCCTTGGGCACAAATCCAGTGAAGATGTCAATATCTTTTAGCTCACTAAATTCAGTTTGGTGCAGCATGTCACACGTGACCATTTTAGCCTTGCCTCTATTTCACCCCCTATTCCATTCATATTTCTTATTTTGCCAGCACAAAGGTGTTGTCAGGGAAATTGCCGTGGAAGAAATGGCAATCTTGCCAATAGTAGAGATGGGCACCATAAACCCATTCCTGCGTGCATGCACACGTGTGTGCGCAACTGCGCAAATCGGCAAACAGGGGTGTGTGGCGGAGTAAACTGTAACAGATGGGGTCCCCTGTTGGCCTATAAAAGACTGCTGTTGTCTAACCCAAGTTGCTGGATTGTCCTCAGCTTCCCTGTACTCCCTGAACCTCTGTTTATCTCTTGGATTCACCGTTGTGACCCGGCTTGTTCCAGACCTGCTTGACCTCTTCTCCTGGCTTACTCCCTGGCTTGCTCCTTGACCCTCCATCTGCTTGATCACCTGTGTATGACCCTGCCTTGCTGCATGGACTTTGCCTTTACCTGATCATCAGTGTATGACCCCGACTTGCCTTACGGACTTGCTCTTTCTTCCTGCCTGATTACCCAGCTTGTCCTATGGACTCTGTTACTCATTACTGGCGTACCATCCTTTGTTTGACCCTTGGCCTGGCTTCTACCGATGTATCCTGGAAGCACAGTTCATCTGAAGCATGGTGGGAGTTTCTGGCAGCCTATATCTTGCCACGCACACAGCAGCCTTCACATGGTGATTCTCCTCCTGGTCCATCCGGATGCTGCAGGTAACCCGTGCTTCTCTGGGCCCTATACCTACTGTTGCACTATCAGTGGTATATTGCACTTAGCTGCAAGGGGAGCCCCTCTCTGCATATTGGCTTCGGATCAGGTACGTGACAGGTGTCAACCCTAGTCTCTATATCATTAATATATAATATTAGACCATAATATATAATATTTTCTGGATTATTCCCCCCCCCCCTGCATTAATAATGAGCCAGGAATAATTAAATCTTATTAGGAACCTAAAGCTCAGTAAAAAGCCATTTTTAAAGATGTACAAAAAAAAATAGCACTTGGGTTTATAGAAGAATCTAACAGCAAGTGGTCAAGTCTCATAGTACTTATCTGTAAGTCAGTTGGCAGCTTGAGATTCTTCAAATACTTCAGAAAACAAAATTAAATATCCAAATTATATGCTGAACCCATGTCTCAGGAGTTCATATAAATTTGGGGTCCTGCCAGGTAAATTAAAACCCTCAATCTTACTTTGTGACACTAGATGGGCTATACAGTACATTGCCTTCCCTCTTGGCTTGGGGCTGCATTTCAAAGAATGATGCACTGCATTCTTAAGCCCCACAAGAATGCGCTTCAAGTTATTTAGATGATGTCATTTTCAGTTCTAACTTAGATTCCCATCTACAGAAAGTCCAGGCAGTTTTATATCCAATAAGTAAGGCTGGGTTAGGAGCTTATCCCAAAAAATGTTTAATGGGCCTAGAAGAATGCCACAGTTTGGCCTACAGCAATGGGCAGGGTGCCATGAAGGTCTAATGACCAGACTGCACATAAAAGTTGACCCCAGCCAGTGTAAACAAAACAGGATAAAACCTTTCTATGGATTGTAGGATACTATTGGAGGTTTATTCCTAACTTTGCTACAATAGCAACTCCATTAACTGACCTCACCAAGGGGAGCAACCCCACTGTGGGAAAGTGGAATGAAGAGGCATAGAGAGCTTTTCAGAGCTAAAGGCAATATTGTGTAAGGGACCAGTAATAACCCCTGCTAAATTCAATCAAGAATTTCTTGTACAAACAAATGCCTGGACTCAGTCTTGCCCCAGGAAATTAATAGGGAAGAACATCCAGTAATATCCCTGATCAGGAAACTGACCCCTGCAGAGGGGACCTATTGATGAGTGTCTGGCTATAAGGTGAGCACTATAAAAACAATGTTATTATGTTTTGAGCAACCAGTTCTGATCACAATATAGTTTCTGCCTCTGCAGTACTTTATGTAGAACACAGGCCAGGGATTCAGTAAAGGGATGCTGCTGGGATTGCATGTGTCCACTGTATGTTGGAGAAATGTGCTCTTTCCCACATGTCAGAGCAAAGGAGGAGGTCATATGAGGCAGTGGCTGGCAGGATTGTGGCTGGTGTATATGTATCACCTAAGCTTCACACCTACACATGGTGAGGGACTCCCAGATTTGTGTCTGATATAGAGAAAACAGATATTTTGTTTTTTCGGAATCCTAATAAATCCTGTCCTGGGTCCTGGAGCCCTGAGTAAAGCTTTGGGAGGGAAAACCCTCCATTCTTAGGTCTACATCTTATCTGGTGGCCAAACCTCATTAATTAGACTCAATTCTTCCAAGGCCTTTTTATATGCGAGAGGACTGAAGCTCAGGATGCAATAGACTTGATTTACAAAGCCTTCCTGGATTGAAACTGTGTCTGCTGCTTTGCTTAAATAGGTTCAGGACTGCTTGGACTGGCCATAGGTCCCTCTGGTCTTATGCAGGGTTTTTTGCTGCCAACACCAATTGCGACTGTCCCCCTCACAAAAAGTAATGCATTATTTCTTCAGTTATTCTCCCTTTTTATTCTCAGGCCAGACCAGGTAAACACCTCAAAATAAAAAAAGTCGAAATATGTACTAAGTAAAAAAAATATATGTTTCCTGTAAAAAAGCAAACAAACTGATTTTCAAAAAAAGTTGAGCAATGAAAACTATTTGTATTACCCCCACCAACCAATCAGATGTTGATGGATTATTTTTTATTCCTATAAAATTAGTACCAGTGTATAGTATTTTTTTAATTTATATACTTATGACCATTTACTGTAACATCTGGTATTTAAAAATGTTTCCGGATTAACAACTAAGATTGGGAGCAACCAGGGAGCGTTTTAGAATAGTAGTTGCAAATTTCCTAATGTTTGCAAAATGGGCCCAGATTTGGAAACCTCAACAGCATGTTTATTGGAGATGTTTGTTTCTAGCAAATGCAACAACTCATAATTAGCTTAGTGGGTAATTTTTATGCTAGGTATCCCTGAGTAGTGCAAATACAATAAACATTCACTAAGCACTAACCATGTTTATTGAATTGCTCAAGTGAATTCTGGCTTAAAATTGCTAAATTTGTACAACTCTGATGTGAGAGGGAATATTGGCCCTCTCAGCGGTGTATTTCTGCTGATATTGTCAGGTTTCCCCCAGTTAGCGCAAATGAGTATTGATGTTTTGTTTTTGTTTTAATATGTCCATAAGACCCCTACATGCGTGAGACTTCAAGCATCTTTGAAGTAGCATCTACTGTTCACCGAGGTCTTATTTATGTCTAATGACAACAATATGCTTATAAAAGTAAATTAAAATCCACACACGGTGCTCCAGGTGTCCTGGCATCATTAGTCTTAGTTCTCTGCATTGTTACCATATTTATTCCCATTGTAAAATTTTATATTCTACAAAAGACAGGACGAGCATCTAAAAGGCAGTCAAAGGATGAGTAAATTCAATTTTATGAATCCACCATCAGGAGATAGAACTTAGGCTGGCCATAGATTATGCAATTTTCTTTTATTTTTGCTGGAGCTGAAGAAAAGAAAATTGCTCAATTCACCCATCAACACAGTCAGTGTTGATGAGGGAACTGCTCCCACTGTGCTATTGTATTATGACAACACCAGCAGTGATCACACAAATAAATAAAAACCCAACATGCTGATTGTACTGAAGTTGAACGATAGATCAGCTTCAGTACAGCCACAGTGTGTCCATAGTTGAGTCAACATTCATCTGGTTCCTGTTGAATTGGCCAAATTTCGATCCATCTATGGCTGGCTTTAAGATCAGAGAGCAAAAGTGTAGAGACAAATACAAGAAAGACTATGATATGTATGTACCTGACATTGATTGCCTTACTTTACACAGTTGTTTTGCTTGACCAGCCTTGTTGATTTTTTTTTTTTTTTTACTGGCTAGCAAAAACTTGTAAACATAGTCTCTGTCAGCATATGTTTGTGCATATATGTTAAAGCCCCCTGTTAGAGAACCTCTGCACAGTTTGCCCACTTATCTGATCCATAGGAATGATGTGTTTTAAATGTCAATGCATACATTGATATATATCCCTAGTTCTGTAATCTGGACTGTAGCTGATAACTGCTGTGGAACGTCTTCCTTTGTTGTTGCTGCTGTATTATCCTTCTGCAGTGTGGACAGTGTTAAACTGAATATTCATTAACACAGAAATACAGCAGTCGTCTTGAAGGAGACCACTTTGTAATGCTAATCTATGAAGTATCTCCAGTGCAGGAGGCAGCCGTCTTGGTTGGGTCTGGAGGACAGTAATTGGCTGATGCAACAGAGTAAGAGGAGAGTGAATGGGGTTGCTGGAAAAAGGAAGCTCTGTTGTGCCACCAGCCGGCAGAATGCAGGGAGGGAGCCACTGGGGAGACCATCACTGGTCACTGGTTGTTAGGATGCTGTAGGTTGTACAACATCACTGGTTGCCAGGACACTGTTATTTACATAGCACCCCTGGTTGCTAGGACACTTTTGGCTATGCAGCGTCACTGGTTGCTAGGATGATGTCAGCTACACAGAGACTGTAATAATTAGAAGCAAAGTAGGAGGAGATAACAGAGTAATATACCAAAGTCATAGTAACTAGCCATGAGTCAAACATACTTTAGTTTGGTTTGGGTTTGGTTCGGGCTGTGTCTGAATGTTAAAAAGAAGTATGGTCATTTGATAAGCTAATAGGCATTCAGTTTGGTGGGGAGCAGCAATTTTAATAATGTTTGAAGGGCAACAATGTTGAATTCCTTTAAATAACATGCCTGAGGGATGCCTTTAACTTTTCAGTGAAATGGAGCATCCGTATGATGTATACAACCTCCTACAACAAAACTCACTTTTACAAAGAAAAAAAATGTATTTAAATTGTCCAGTAAATGACAGCTCCCAGTGCCCCATTCTGTTTGCAAACAAAGCTGTCAGAGATTCCCTTTATTCATACCAGCCCCTTATTCTAGATGAGGGTCTTCAGTAGATGTTAATATGGGACCCCACAAAAAAATGATAGGGGTTGCCCCTAACATACATTCAAGGCCCTTATCTTTAATGGGAGTCTGGTATGGATTTTAAGAAGGAACCCATGCAAAAAACAAAAACAAAAAAAAGGCATGGGGCCCCCAAAATCCATACAAAACTCCAATCCAAACATGCAGCCTAGAAGATCAGGAAAGGTGAGAGTATGCATTTAGCTCCTCTCCTCAACCATACCAGGCCACATACCCTCATCACTAAGGGGAACACCCTGTGGCAAAGCACCTCATCCCCATGTTGATAAGGAGAAGGACCTCTTTCCGACAAGCCTGGTGTCAGGATACTTCGGTCATCCCCGTCCGCCGGGCTCCGGGGCGCATGCGGGGTGGACTGGCGCTTCGGCGCACACCCATTCGTGGCCCGATGGTGCGGCGCGTGCGGGTGCACGGTGGTCCCTGTGTGCGCGCCGTCACCGTGCGGGTGCTCGGTGCGCGTCGTGGGAGGCTACTTCTGAGACGCCAGCACCCGGTCGGGTTGCTGGTTTGTCGTCAGCTGTTCCTGGTTCCCTGTTTCTCTGTGATCCCTGTCTGCTGTCTAACCTGTGCTGAACCCCTGGCTAGTTATACTGGATACCGCTTCTTGCCTAATACCTATTGACCTCTGCTTGCTAAACGGACTTTGCTCTGCCTGATCCCCCGGTTCTGACCTCTGCTTGCCAAACGGACTTTGCTCTGCCTGATCCCCCGGTTCTGACCTCTGCTTGCCAAACGGACTTTGCTCTGCCTGATCATCCAACTGATCTCCCGACTGATCACCCGACTGATCTCCCAACTACCGGAAGCCCGTGCCTCCGCGTGCCCCCGGCTCCCTGTATCATTTCCAGGGGTCCGGGTGCGCGTGGTCGTAAGGGCGAGCCGCTCTCGGCATCTTGGCCTCGGTGAGTATTAGTCGTGACAGTACAAACCAGCCAGATGTCCGAGGTCAACAGAGCGCGCTCTCCTTTGGAGATCCTGTGTCAACAGGTTTCCACTCTTGCTGTCTCCGTTCAAAAATTACAGGAGGGATATACCCAGATTGACAACTGCCTCCAACAGATTACGAGATCACTTCCTTCTGCAGCCGCCGCTCCCGCACCCAGTAGTGGGGGTCCGCTCCCTCAGGCCGCCGCCAGCCCCACAGTCGTAATGGCGCTCCCAGAGCCCAGGGTCCCTACGAGCGGTTCTCAGGGGACCGTAAGAAGTTTCGGGCCTTCAAAAACGCATGTTCCCTCTACTTCGCTCTTCAGTCCAGAACCTTCTCATCTGAGGTTGTCAAAGTGGGATTTGCGATCTCACTGTTGTCTGAGAAACCTCAAGCCTGGGCCCACGGCTTGATGGAACAGAGAAGTTCAGTGCTAAACACGATAGATTCTTTTTTTGAGAGTATGTCCCAGCTCTATGATGATCCACAGTGTATGGCTACAGCTGAAGCAATTCTACACAGCTTGTCCCAAGGAAAGAGGCCAATTGAGGACTACACGGTGGAGTTTCGTAAATGGGCGGCTGACACAAATTGGAACGAGCCGGCCCTGCGCTACCAGTACCGTCAGGGCTTGTCCGAACTTCTCAAGGATGAACTAGCCAGGATGGAAACTCCCGCTTCCTTGGAAGAATTAATTCAAGCAGCCACAAAACTGGACAGGCGCTTGCGTGAGCGATGCTCAAAGTGTTTTCAGGGTCCGCGCCCTGCCTGGACGTTGTCCAGACCCATGCCTGCTCAGTCACCATCTCCAACAGCTGCTACTACAACACCAGTCCTGGAGGCTGAGCCTATGCAGCTCGGCCTGGTCTGTGCTCCACTGACCTCTGAAGAGACAATCCAACTTGTGCTTATACTGTGGGGGTGCCGGACACTTCTTGCAACTGCCCAATAAGACCCAGTAAGTTCTTTCAGCCAAATTTGATGAACTGTCAAAACAACAATGCTCCAAAAACTTACGTGATGTTGTTTGTTTCTATACAGCTACTGGAAGGGGAGACCCACTTACTGGCCATCATTGATTCCGGAGCTTGCAGTTGCTTAGTAGACGCTGCCTTGGCCCACGGCCTGCATATCCCTCTGCAAACCAAAGCTCAAGGTCTACGAATACATCTGGCCGACGGGTCACTTCCTCGTTCAGGTCCCATCACCCAGGAAACCCAACCTATCCTCGTAACCACAGATTCTGGTCATCAGGAATTTCTACGGCTGGACCTCATTCACTCTCCTATTTTCCCTGTTATACTTGGTCTACCCTGGTTACAGGCTCATGATCCACAGATCAAATGGAGTACTAAGACGGTATCTTTCTCCTCTCAGTATTGCTCTCAACATTGTCTTCCCATGGCTCCGAAAGTTTGTGCAGCGATTACAGTTCCGCCAGACAGTCTCCAACATGTTCCCTCCGAATACCTTGAGTTTCAGGAAGTCTTCAACAAACAAATGGCTGACTGCCTACCACCTCATCGGCCGTACGACTGTCCGATCGACCTCCTGCCCGGATCGGAAGTTCCATTCGGCCGTATATTTCCCCTCTCAGAAACTGAGCTGGAGGCTCTTAAACAATATATCGATGAGAACCTCAAAAAGGGTTTAATTCGTCCTTCGTCCTCACCTGCCAGAGCTGACATATTTTTTGTAGGGAAGAAGGATGGTTCCCTTAGGCCATGTGTAGACTACCGGCAGCTTAATAATATCACCATCAAAAACAGGTATCCACTGCCGCTCATCCCTGAGCTGTTTCAACGGTTCCGATCAGCCAAAGTTTTCTCCAAACTTGACCTCCGAGGGGCCTATAATCTTGTCAGGATCAGGGCTGGGGACAAGTGGAAAACGGCTTTCAGGTCCAGGTTTGGACATTTCGAATACCTGGTGATGCCATTCGGGCTCTGTAATGCTCCAGCCACCTTTCAACACCTGGTGAATGATATATTCTGAGAATATCTGGATGATTTCCTTGTTGTCTACCTGGATGACATACTTATTTTCTCTTCCACTATTGAACTGCACAGGGGACATGTAAGAAAGGTCCTCACCATACTGAGACAACACAAGCTATATCTGAAAGTCGAAAAATGTGAATTCGAAAAGTCAGTCGTACAATTTCTAGGATTCCTCATTTCAACTAATGGGGTCGCAATGGATCCACAAAAGATACAAGCAATTCAGGAATGGCTGGCCCCATCTGATAAAAGAGGGGTACAGCGGTTTATAGGGTTTGCCAACTTCTACAGAAAATTTATTGTCGGATTCTCTGCTATCGTGGCGCCTATCACTCAGTTAACCCGTCAGCATGGTCCTTTTCAGTGGTCCCAAGCCACATAAGAAGCCTTTCTGAAACTGAAGACCTTGTTTAGTTCTGCCTCAATTCTCCGTCACCCTGATCCTACTCAGCCATTCGTACTAGAGGTGGACGCATCAGAAATCGCAACAGGAGCTATCCTTTCCCAAAGACAGGGACCTAAAGCCATTCTACATCCTGTAGCCTTCGCATCCCGGAGACTCAGCCCGCCAGAACTTAATTACGATGTGGGTGACAGGGAGCTGCTGGCTATAAAGTTCGCTCTAGAGGAATGGAGGTACTTACTGGAAGGCGCATTACACCCGGTGATGATCTTTACGGATCACAAGAATCTGGAATACCTCCAAACAGCAAAACGGCTAAAACCTAGACAAGCACGTTGGGCCCTCTTCTTTTCTCATTTTAATTTCCATGTATCCTACAGACCTGGTGCAAAAAATGGAAAGGCAGACGCACTCTCTTGGATGTTTTCTGCAGATTCCCCAACGACAGAACCGAGCACTATTCTCTCTCCACAAAACTTTCTTGGACTGACTCAGGTGGACCTAATATCATCTATCAGGTCCTCATCCAATTTGTGTACTGAACCAGAGGTTCAAAATTTTTGTACCTCAAAAGACACGGCCTTTAACCCTTAAACTGTGTCATGACCATAAATTGGCAGGTCACTTTGGGATGAAGAAGATGGCTGATCTGATCTCTCGCTCCTTTTGGTGGCCTGGGTGGAGACGGGATTGTAAAGAGTACGTGGCCTCCTGTCTCCTGTGTCAACGGAACAAGGGCCAAAACGCCAAGTCCTGGGGCTTGCTCAAACCCTTGCCCATCCCAGAACGGCCATGGGCCGATGTGTCCATGGATTTTATTGTGGGCTTGCCAGCCTCGGAAGGCTTTACCACCATTTTTGTTGTGGTCGACCGTCTCTCCGAGATGGCTCATTTTTTGCCCATGAGGGGCACTCCTTCTGCTGTAGACCCAGCCAATATCTTTTTGAAAGAGATCATTAGGCTCCATGGGGTGCTGAAGAGTATTGTGTCGGATAGGGGTGTGCAATTTACGTCTAAATTCTGGAGGGAACTCTGCAAAACCCTGGATATCAAAGTCTGCCTCTCTTCAGCGTATCACCCTCAAAGTAACGGCCAAACGGAGAGGACAAACCAGACCCTGGAGCAATACCTCCGTTGTTTCTGCTCAGGCTCCCAGGACGATTGGGCAAGTCTTCTCCCGTATGCTGAATTTGCCTATAACAATTCTGTTCATGTGGCTACCAACCAAACACCCTTCTGGGCAAACTGCGGGTTCCATCCTACGTTTCTATCCAATGACATCCCTGAAATGGCAGTTCCTGCAGTTCAAGACAGGATAACCTCTTTGTAATCCAACTTTCGGAAGATCCAAGACATGCTACTTAAAGCACAAGAGGATTACAAAAAACAGTATGACCGGGGCAGGAGGGAGAATCCAATGTTTAATAAAGGAGAGGAGGTCTGGTTATCCACTACTAACCTTAAATTACCTTTGCCATCTCGAAAACTTGGACCCAGGTTTATTGGACCTTTTCAAATCAAGAGAATCATTAATCCTGTGGCTTTTGAGCTAGCACTACCAAAGATGTACAGGATCCATCCTGTTTTCCATGTATCCTTGTTGAAGCCTGTCGTGCCCAGCCCTTTTTCTGGAAGAGGAGAACTTCCTCCTCCGCCGATCAGGGTGGATGGGGAGAATGAGTTCGAAGTGGAGTCCATCCTAAACTGTAGAAAGAAGGGCAAGCAGCTGCAATACCTGATCCAGTGGAAGGGATACCCACCTGAGGACAATTCTTGGGAACCCGCTAAGAACCTGCATGCACCACGCTTAATTCAAGCTTTCCATCGAGATCACCCGGAGTTGATGTCCAGTCTGGGCGTCCAGTGTCCGCCCTTAGGAGGGGGGCACTGTCAGGGGACTTCGGTCATCCCCGTCCGCCGGGCTCCGGGGCACATGCGCGGTGGACTGGCGCTTCGGCGCACACCCATTCGTGGCCCGATGGCGCGGCGCGTGCGGGTGCACGGTGGTCCCTGTGTGCGCGCCGTCGCCCGTGCGGGTGCTCGGTAGTGCGTCATGCTGACGCGCGCCGTGGGAGGCTACTTCTGACGACGCCAGCACCCAGTCGGGTTGCTGGTTTGTCGTCAGCTATTCCTGGTTCCCTGTTTCTCTGTGATCCCTGTCTGCTGTCTAACCTGTGCTGAACCCCTGGCTAGTTATACTGGATACCGCTTCTTGCCTAATACCTATTGACCTCTGCTTGCTAAACGGACTTTGCTCTGCCTGATCCCCCGGTTCTGACCTCTGCTTGCCAAACGGACTTTGCTCTGCCTGATCCCCCGGTTCTGACCTCTGCTTCCCAAACGGACTTTGCTCTGCCTGATCACCCGGTTCTGACCTCTGCTAGTTAAACGGACTTTGCTCTGCCTGATCTCCCGGTTCTGACCTCTGCTAGTTATACGGACTTTGCTCTGCCTGATAACCTGATCCTGATCTTTGGCTTGTTTAATGGACTTCCTGCTGCTCAGTCCCCTGATCCTGCACGATATCTTCCAGTGCACCTCCAGTCAGCAACCAAAGACTTATACCAGTCCTTCAGTCCTATGTTCGGATCTCCCAACTACCGGAAGCCTGTGCCTCCGCGTGCCCCCGGCTGCCTGTATCATTTCCAGGGGTCCGGGTGCGCATGGTCGTAAGGGCGAGCCGCTCTTGGCATCTTGGCCTCGGTGAGTATTAGTTGTGACACCTGGTTATGGAGGAATGCAGGTGGGGGACCAAAATCTGGAGACCCCTTTAAATATATGGGGGTTCCTAGATACTGCCCCCTCCATGAATGAGTAGCAACACACCACCTCCTTTTTTGACAAGTCCTTTATTTAAAAAAAAAAGGTCCC
This sequence comes from Aquarana catesbeiana, assembly GCF_042186555.1. Lineage (NCBI taxonomy): Eukaryota > Metazoa > Chordata > Amphibia > Anura > Ranidae > Aquarana > Aquarana catesbeiana. The sequence goes on along the minus strand of NC_133325.1, from coordinate 623,095,001 downwards.
ATAATGTAAATCCATTGTCAAATACATTGTCCCGTGATGCAAAATCCACATTAACCCCTTCCCGCTGACCGTACGCAGATATGCGTACTCGGCTTTCCGGGGTTATACCGGATGATGCCCGCAGCTGCAGGCATCATCCTGGTACCGTTGTTCACAGCGGGCGATCGGCTACCCTAGTATAACAACCGATGCGGCTAAAAGCCGCTCGGCTGTTATACCGGAGGAGCGGGAGGGGACATCCCCCCTCCCGCCGCCTCCCGCCGCTCTTACCGGGCCTCCCGTGCGATTGGGAGGCCCGGTGTCCAATCGTGTGCCTTCGGCGGCTGGGGGCGGGCTGGAACGAAGCTGTGGGCGGCTTCGTTCCAGCCTTCTCGTTGTAAACGTGGAAGCGACGTCATGACGTCACTTCCCGTTTACTCGGCTGTCAATGGCGCCGAATTAAAAAAAAATACAGTATTCACAATCGCCGTTTTTGGTGATCTGAATACTTTGAAGTGCAAAGGAGGGATCGGGGGTCTTTTAGACCCCCGATCCCTCCATAAAGAGTACCTGTCAGGACCTATTACTGTCACAAGGGATGTTTACATTCCTTGTGACAGCAATAAAAGTAAAAAAATAAATAAATTTTTTTAACACAATTTATAAAGTAAAAAATAAATAAAAAAAAAAAAAAAAATTTTTAAAGCGCCCCGTCCCCACGAGCTCGCGCAACGAAGAAAACGCATAAGGAAGTCGCGCCCGCATATGTAAACGGTGTTCAAATCACACATGTGAGGTATCGCCGCGATCGTCAGAGTAAGAGCAATAATTCTAGCCCTAGACCTCCTCTGTAACTCTAACCTGGTAACCGTAAAACAGAATTTAAAGCATTGCCTATGGAAATTCATAGGTACCGTAGTTTGTCGCCATTCCATGAGTGCGTGCAATTATAAAGGGTGACATGTTTGGTATCTATTTACTCTGCGTAACATCATCTTTCACATTATACAAAAAAATTGGGGTAACTTTACTGTTTGGATTTTTTAAAATTCATGAAAGTGTCCCTTTTCCAAAAATTTGCGTTTAAAACACCGCTGCACAAATACCGTGTGATATAAACTATTGCAACAATCTCCATTTTATTCTCTAGATTCTCTGCTAAAAAAATATATATAATGTTTGGGAACTCTAAGTAATTTTCTAGCAAAAAATACGGATTTTAACTTGTAAACACCAAATTTCAAAAATAGGCTTAGTCATGAAAGGGTTAAACACAGGGACACTTTCCTCAGACATATTAAAAGGGGTCCTATAGGGCTCCAAAACATTGCCCTTTGTCAATTAAGATGTGATCATTCTACAATAAAACTCTCAGATGGTAATTGATGATCCATGGTGTGCTGTCAAAGATGTATATTGACCTGTAATGCCTCCAGTACCTACAGGTGGTTGTTGCTGCAGTACCCGCTATACTCAGTATAGATCTCAGTGTCCCCAACAGTGATCAGTATAGATTTCAATGTCCCCAGCAGTGACCATTATAGATCTGAGTCCCTGGCAGCAGGCAGTACAAACCCTAGTGTTCCCTGACGTGACCAGTCTAGAGGCACTGAGTTACCAGATTTCCTCCTCTCCTATACTCTGTGGCAGTGTCTGTTTAGAAAAAAAAAACGGCTTTGCCCCATAGAGAGGTACATTCCTGTCATGTGCAGTACAGTGCTGGCCAATAGGGGATGAGTAGACAGGCAACAAATTGGCAGAGAGGAAAGAAATTGTGTGTTTTTGTAGTACAAACACAGATAGTTTAGCTGAGAGTACAGGGCACAGGGACACAGGAAGGAGTAATGATTATAGTACAACTCCTGGGGACTCCCCACAGTTTTTGGTGACATGTTTTATCTGTGTTCAGAAAGGATTCGTCAAAGAGGTGTTGGGACTTAAATGCTTCTTAATTCAGAGTAGTAAAAGAAAATGGACAGCCATTCTCAAAAGCTCACTGTCTCTGGTTAGGCAGCTCACAAGCAACTAGGGTTGCTACCTTTTCTTCAAGACAAACCCGAACACTTTAGTGGCACACAGCAATTTTTGTTATACATATATTTTCCTAATAAATAACTTTTCTAATCATATGAAGTTAATGACAAGAGTATCCCTTTACATCAGAGTCCACAGAGTTCCCCTTTTACATCTGAACGCGCATAGTTCCCTTTCTCTGTAAGGGGGACTCTGCAGACTCTGATTTAAGGGAGAACTCTGGGGACTCTAACATAAGGGATGCTCTTGGAACCCTGATTTAAAGGGGAACACTGAGAACTCTGATGTATGGAGAGGACTCTGATGTAAGGGGAAACACTGTGGCCTCTGGTGTAAAGGGGAACTCTGATGTAAAGGGTGCTCTGCGAAACCTGATTTACTTTAGTGTACTCACTCAGAGGCAGGAAAGAGAAGGTGGGAGAATTCAGTCATAGACAGGGATGGAAGGTGAGCTCACTCACCCCTTGGCAGTCAGCACCTCTCATCCAGATGTACCTGAGGCTGCTGGACTTCAAATTTCAGGCCCCCACTTTCTTTTTCTGAAGCACAGCCCTGGGGATTGGAATGTGGGTAGACACAGAGGGGTAGGGGCGGGAGGAAGAGGTGCAGAATGAGCCCTCTCTCCCGTGTGTGTGTTTTGGGGGAATTATTAGTGCTGGCTTTGGGAAGCATGAAAGAGAGTGTAACAGTCACTCTCAGCAGAACAAATGCAGCCAGCAACCCTGCTGAGAAGCCATAGTCCAGTCTGAATAATGTGTCCAGGTTTCAGGCAGTCTGAAACCAAACCCAAACTGTCCAGGAGAATCCCGGACAGGTGGGAACCCTACATGCAACCAGGGCTACACTCTGATGGGTAATCAGAAACCAACTAAACCAACATAGGAAGTGCAAGACCAAATGCATAAAGGGCCCTAAACAGCTTTAATGATTAACAAAATAGCAAAATAATGCATTTTGGTAGCAAAACACATCCCTGGACCTGGGTCTTCATCCATGAGGCCAAATATATGCGTACCTGTCTTTGTGCTGGAAACATACCACACTGCGGATACCCAGAACAGAGAACGGGCTCTCACCAAGAGCCCAGAGTCTCGTAATAACAATTGGGACCTGGGACTCCCAGTTTCTGGTCACCTTATCACTGTGATAGCCTCTGATTGGCTATCATGGTGATCAGTCACTGTGCAACCCTCCCCTGTGTTTCCTTTCTTCTCTGAATAGAGAGAAAGCTACATTGTATCTTCCTCCTTCCTCTCCTTGCATGGGAGAAAGATGTAAACAAACAAAAGTGTATTAAAAAATAATAGGAAAAAAACAGCTAGATCAAGGTTTAATCGAGGTCAGTGTCAGGGTTAGTGTTAGAGTCAAGGTAAGGTCAAAAATCAAAGTTATAGTCAAAGATCTAAGCCAATTTAAATACTGTTCAAAATGCTGTAAATTAAGAATGCTTTCAGAAATAGGAAAGTTAATAGTTCGTTTTTATCAGTTAACAAAATGAAAAGTAAATGAAGAACAAAAACTCCTCGAAGTGATGTTTAGGCCCCCACAGAGCCCTGATCTCTAAATCATTGAGTCTGCCTGGGATTACATGCGGAGAAAGGATTTGAGGCAGCCTACTTCCACATAAGTTCTGTGGTTATTTCTCCAAGAAGTTTGGAACAACCTACGTGCTGAGTTCCTTCAAAAACTGTGCAAAAGCACCGTGTGTACTCAAAATTTATAAAAGAATCTATGCTGTTTTGATGCCAAAGGGTATATATTGATTTGATTTAGATTTTTGCTCACTTTGCATTTTGTAAATTGATAAAAATACACAAATAAAATATATAGTTTTGAAAGCATTTTTACTTTACAGTATTTCTGCACACCTGCCTAAAACTTTTGCACAGTACTATATTTTGGGTAGACTTTTTTAAAAAGCATTTTTTAAATTAGTATCAATGTTCCATTGTCCGTTCCATTGTCGGTATGTTTTTGGTTGGATTGAAAAAGCAAAATGTATACAATTTGTGTGCAAACAACAAATAACATATACATATGTTATATCGCTGCAATGGTCAGAAGCAGGAGAATATATTTTGGGTTGTTCTAAGTTATTGTAAGTTATGGTAATAGCAAGAAATATTCAGCTAAATCTAAATTTTTTTTTTATTTTTTTTTTTTTTTTTACTATATTGGGCCAGTTTTCCTTTGCTAATAAAAAATCAGGAGATATCCATTACTATTTCCCACCAAAAGAAAGCCCAAGTTGTCCTGAAAGAAATTAGATATAATCCACCTGGATACACAAAGTAGTTGCAATGATATGTACAGTTTTACTAACGCATGCCAAAGTTGCAAAATTATGTTCAAGCATAAAATTCTTTTTTTTTTTTTCAAATATGAATTTTATTCAACTCCAAACAGGGGCGAGAACCCCACATAACAATCATGAGTGTGTACATTACCATGGCAACATAGATTATGAGAAGGGTAAACACATTTGGAGCAGTTAACATTTCATATGCTAGCATGCAAAATAGTGCCCAGTGATTAACTCTGACTGGCGTCACACTCGCGCAGATCAAAGCTCGCTTTAATATCTTAATGTCAGGGCTCCCCCCCCCCCACCCTTCTCACTTTTCAAGAGAAGGGATAAATAAAAATTTTATTTAGTGGGGACAGGTAGGGGGGTAAGGAGTATGACGGGGGGAGGGAGGTGTGGGGGGGGGGGTTAAGAAAGAAGAAGACGAGAAGAGAAGATATGGCGGAAACCGAGTTCTGTGGATTCTCGAGAAAAATAGGAATGGGCTATGACCCATTCCCTCATCGGAATATATAAAGACATCCCATATATCCCAGGTCTTCTTATGGGCCTCTTGTTTATGTTGTGCAGTGAGGATCAGATCCTCCATTTTCTTCACCTCCTCTACTTTCCGCAGCCAATGTGCAATGGCTGGGGGGAGGTGTTGTTTCCAACGGAGGGGGATACACGCCTTTGCTGCATTGAGTAAATGACGTATAAGTGACTTCTTATATGTTTTGGTGGGGATCTTAGAATGGTGTAGTAGAAAAAATGCGGCATCTTCGGGGATGACATATTCTGTAAACTTCTGTGTGATACGCCGGACCTCCCCCCAGAAATCCTTCAGCCTAGGACATGACCAGAAGATATGGATCAGAGTTCCCTCCTCTTCAGCACAGCGCCAGCACCCGCTCGAGGCGGAGGGAAAGCATCTCTGTAGTCTGGAGGGTGTCAGGTACCAGCGGGTGAGCAACTTAAAATTAGTTTCTTGCATTTTAGTACAAATTGAGGATTTGAGGGCAAGATTGATGATACGTTGCCTTTGTGTTGCTGGGAATGTGCAATTTAGGTCTCTTTCCCATCTGGTCAGATAGGGCAAATGTGGTTGTTCTTTTGGAGAGATTAACAGTGAGTATGTTTGGGATGATATATGGGCTAACGGGTCGGTACTCGAGCAAAGATCCTCAAATGACGTTTGCTGGCGCGCAAAGTTTTGGGGTCTAGGGAGGGAGTGGAGGAAGTGGTGTAGTTGTACTGCTTTCCAGAAAGGGAGTTGGTAAGCTCCTGTCGGGTCAGTCAGATCTAAGATGGATGGCAATTTCCCATCAGTGATAAATTTGGCTGCATGGTCGCAGTCAGAGTCTCTGAGAGTGGTGTATTCCGCAGGGTGTAGGCCCGGGTCAAAGTTTGGGTGGCCAAGTATTGGGAACAGTGGTGAGTCTTTGGACGTGAGGGATGTGTGGATGGCAATTTGATGGCTATGCCTCAAAGTAGTACCCATTAGCAGGTGTGACTTCAGTCCAGGGGGTAGATCACCATAGCACCATAACACGCCTTTTAATGGTATGTGAGTTTGGAACTGTTCAATTTGTACCCAAAGTTTGGATGTCTTATTTCGTCTCCAGTCGAGTATTCGCCCCAGGTGGGATGCTAGATAGTATTGTCATATGTCAGGTAGTGCTAATTCTCCGTAGTGTTTGAGGAGTGTCATCAGTGAGCGACATAGTCGGGGTTTTTTGTGTGCCCAACAAATCTGGTGAAGAGGGTCTGTACTTGCTTGAAAATAAACATTCTTTTTTACACTCAGTCACCAAAAGGTTAAAGTGTTTTTTCTGTTTGTTCAGAATATGTAAATAGTTCAGTGTGGTTAATTTTAAATTCAATGCCTTTTAACATCAGTGGGCATCGGATATTATTATTATTATTATTATTATTATACAGGATTTATATAGCGCCAACAGTTTACGCAGCGCTTTACAATATAAAGGGGAGACAATACAGTTATAGTACAAAAAAATACAAGAGGGGGCATGGCCTGGACATGGTTGGATGAAGACGCATTCCTTGTGAGCTCCCGGCTTCCCGCTCCCAATCTCAGCAAAATCTACCGTATACAGCCTCACCTAACGGCATGATAGCAGCAAAACGGTACCGGACACGATCATCGGACAGGGACATCGACCCCGCACCTCTCAGGGTGAGATACAACGATTCTTTGGGAACCCGGCCTGTCTCTCCCCAGGCGCCATAGCTACGGCGCCTCGTGGTCCCGTCTCACTAGATCCACCACCCTCGCCTGGCTCGTCCCCTGACCTGGACTCCCTCTCAGGAACCTTTGCACTCCTCCGACCAGTAATTTCGGAGGTGGTAGCCTCCCCCAGCAGACGTGAACCGGCTCTCATGGACGGGGAAATCAGGGCACTCCTCCAGGACATTGAAACATTAATACAGCGTGTAGAGGAGGCCCACCGCAGGGACATTCAAGCCGTGAGATTGGAGATTAGCTCTCTGTCTGATAGGGTGGACACCGGGGAATCGTCTATCTCCTCTCTGGAAGCCAGAATGGGAGCCCTGGAACAGTCCAGTGTAGCACAGGCAGAGTCAACAGTTGCGTTGCAACTTCATTTAGAAGATTTGGAAGACAGGAGCTGCAGGAACAACCTGCCGCTCCGAGGGCTCCTGGAAGCAGCAGGCTCTGAAAACCTTTCAGACACAGTGAATGCCATCTTCCAGAGGGTCCTGGCTTCTCCGCAGTCCGCCATCGAGCTGGACAGGGTCCATAGGGCCTTGGGGCCAAGATCGTCAGACCCGAACAGACCCAGGGATGTGGTGTGCCGCGTTCATAAATACTCCCTGAAGGAACATATTGTCCGTAAAGCATGGCAGTGTGGAGAGGTAGACTTCGACGGTGCATCCATCAAGATCCTCCTGGACCTCTCCCATGCTACCCTACAATGTCGTGCCCCCCTACGCACGCTATTAGATCTGGCAAGAGATCAGGGTTTCAGGTACAGATGGGGATACCTGCTATCTGTCACTTTCAGAAAAGAGTCTGCTTTCTTCACCCTTCGTACACCATCCGACCTGCCATACCTGTTCGCGTTCCTGGGGGCGGCCCCCATCCAGGTTCTCAACTGGCTGCAACTTCTGCCGAGCCCCACAGGCCGTCCTAGCCCTGCAGGACCCAGGGGTTCTTTTCCAGCATGCCCTCAGAGACAACGGAGGAGACCAAGAGCCCCATCCGGAGAGAGAGATCCCGGGAAGTGTGAGTGCGGTGGACACTAGTCTACCTTAGTTCATACCGCAGTTTTTTCTTTCTGTTCTGTACTGACTGCTAAAGCTATAAGCGGACTTTCTGAGTTGTCCCCACTAAATGTTTTACACAGCAGGTTCCTCCCGTCTGCCTTGTCTTTCCCTAAGTGAACCCTTATGACGATGCAGGCGTCAGGGGGGGCCCTCCTGGAAATCTTTCTTGCAAGTTATGGGGGCTTAGAATGTATAGACCATCATGGTATTAATGGTCCCCTTAGAGACTCCAAGATGGCTCCATATCGTTTAACGGAAAGCGGACGTTCCGAGCAATCCCCGCTGTTGATAGCCTACTGCAGGACTAGCACTTCCTCCTCGCTTTTCCCCACGAGAGAACTAGGGTGGTTTTCAAAGATACTTTGGTGTATTATCTAGCACGGACAGCAGCAACCCCTAGATACTCTAACAAGCCTAACATGGCGTCCTGGGAGGTGGGGTCTTTGTGTCCCAATGTTTTTAAGGCTCCATGAAATATTGGGAGCAGACTTTTTCCTGCTGTTTCAACCTCCCAGATTAGGTCTTAGTGCATCAATGTTTATTTTGTTATGTGTATGTGCTAACTCTTTCTTTGCAGGTTATGCTGTCTCCTATGAACCCCGCTATTAAGCTGGAGAGCTTGGTCCCCCACCTACCATTATATTCCTGACCCCGGTATATTGGGTAGCTTAACACAGATCACTAGAGGTGACCATTTCGACCTGTCTACCTATTGAGATCGGGGGGCATACTTTTGCTGGGCCCCATACAGTTACCTAAATTTTAAGCGGGTAACAAACACCTAGGACGGGAGACAGCTCCCCCATAGTATACCTCTCTCCCAGTATACCACCCCCCTTCTCCCCTCCTCTCCCACCAACCTCTTCCCCCCGCCACCCTTCCTTCACCCCTCCCCCTCCCTCACCCCCTCCCCTCCCCCTCTCCCCCGTCCTCCTTGCCCCCCCCTTTTTTTTTTGCCCTCCACTCTTCCTGCTACCCCCCCCCCCACAGAAGTTATGGGATGTTCATCCTCAGACAGACCCTGGGGACAGATTGATCGGTCCTCCCTCCTCCTAGAAGATTACCCTGATATGTTGGGGAGCAAAAGACCAACAAGGCTAGAGTTCCAGTCTCTAGGTCACCCTCAGGTCCTGTTATGACCCTTACACTAGTAGTTCTAATGCTCACTCTATTGTAATGGTATGTTCTCACACAATGTTATATTTTCTATGTTATGCTTTCTGGTTACACAACTGTGTTTATTACTGGAATTCAATCGTTCAAGGTTACTTTCTTTTACTATTCGCTAAAGTCGAGGTGGGTAGGGATAGCCAGACCTCTTCCCCGGCTGTGTCTATCCGAACCCCCACATAGGCCAACGCTCAATCTCCGGGAATTTTTTCTGGTGAGCATTCTAGCAAATTTGCTACATCTCTAGAATCTCTCCTCTTGTGTTTCTTGCTCTACCCTTTCTTTTTTTTTTCTTCCTTTCTCTCCTCATTCTCTTTCCCCATCCATTCTTTACCTCCCTTCTCCTTCCTCAACCCCCCCCCCCCTTTTTTTTTATCATGGATGTGTTTAATGTGATCTCACTTAACGCCAAAGGACTTAACTTCCCAGAAAAGAGACATATGCTTCTGCAAGATCTTCACCGCCTTAAGGCAGATGTGGCCCTCCTACAGGAGACCCACTTCAGAGGCGACAAACTGCCCATTCTTAAGAATTGAGCTTTCCCAGTAGCTTACCACTTGACTAATGTGGCTGTGAAGTCAAAGGGAGTGTCTATATTGATCTCCAGTAAGGTGCCATGGACCTGCTTAGACTACGTGCTGGACCCTGCAGGCCGGTTCTTATTCATGAAAGGCACGATTGGAGGTGTCAAGGTGACTTGAGCAAATATATATGTCCCTAACACTCATCAGGGTGTCTTCCTGGAGAGGACTATTGAAAAGCTGTTGAGCTTCTCTAAAGGGCAGCTGATTGTGGGGGGGTGACTTAAATGTCCCTATGATCCCTTTGGAAGACACTTCCTCGAGACGTTCCACCGTTCCTCCTGGCTCTCGTAAATGCATTGATCAAGCCCTACATAAAGCCCAACTGGTAGACGTATGGCATATCCTCCATCCCACAGAAAGGGACTATACGTTTTACTCTACACCCCACAAAGTATACTCCCACATAGACTACTTCCTAGTACTGCACTCACAATTGCATGCAGTCAGAACCTCCGCCATAGGATCCATTACGTGGTCTGACCATGCGCCAATCTCCTTATCATATGCCCTTACCGACTCCCTCACCTCAAGAACTAAATATTGGAGGCTGAATGAAAGTCTCTTACAAGACAAAGATGTAATTTCAGAGGTTACTAGGGAACTTCAGTTCTACTTCAGCATTAATGACACGGCAGATTGCGACCCTGGCATCGTCTGGGGGGCTCACAAAGCGAGGAGTACTTATTAAGCATGGCTTAAGACTTAAAAAACAACGTACCCAACAGCTGAACTCACTGTTAGACGACTTACGACAGCTGGAAGCACGACATAAACAGTCTCCATCCCCCTCCTTAGAGACCGACCTCCTTGTCAGATGATCCCAAATTAACGACCTGTTACAGTTTAAAGCTAAAGCGTCTATGCAAATTTGTAGAAAAATTTCCTTTGAATCGGGCGACAAATGCGGCAAAACATTAGCGCGGTCGCTTCGGGATCAAAAGCTGGCGACATGCATACCCCACATATAACCGCCAAAAGGAACCAAGGTCTCCGAACCCCTCAACATTGCCCAAGAATTCCAGAAATTATTCTACAAATCTTTGTACAACATAGATAGGGATCCCCCTTCACAAGAAAACTTCAGCTCAGGAAGCCCTAGAAGACCCCATCATGGTTGAAGAAGTTCAAGGTGCGATAGCGGCAAATAAACCTGGGAAAGCCCCTGGCCCTGATGGTTTCACCATCTGCTACTATAAAACCTTTATGCCGACTTTGAGCACATTCATGGTTAAATTATTTAACAAAGTAGGCCCTGAATCACCTTTTGCAGTAGAATCATTGCAGGCTCACATTGTGGTTATACCAAAGGAAGGTAAAGAACAAACCTCCTGTGGAAACTACAGGCTGATATCCCTGCTTAATACCGACATTAAGCTGTTCACCAAGATACTTGCGAATAGAATTCAACAATATCTTCCTCATCTAATTCACTTAGATCAAGTAGAGTTCGTACCCAAGAGAGAAGCAAGGGACAACACATCAAGGTACTAAATCTAATACACACAGAGAACAAATCCCGCACCCCATGCGTGTTCCTGGGCACAGAAGCGGAGAAGGCCTTTGACAGGGTGAACTGGTCCTTCATGTATGCAGTCCTTCAATATGTCGGATTCGACGCTAATATGTCCCAGTGGATCTCATATATATTCTCAAGACCCACAGCTCGTGTACGAGCTAACAGAGCCTTATCAGATCCCTTACAAATCTCCAATGGAACGCATCAGGGGTGCCCGCTTTTGCCTCTCCTCTTCACCCTGTCACTGGAACCCTTTCTTTGCTCGGTTCATAGAAACCCAGATATTAATGGCATATCAGTGGGAAATTTTCAACATAAAGTATCGGCATATGCCGACAACATATTGTTCTCCCTTACGAACCCCATGATATCCATCCCAAATCTTTTTAGGGAACTTGATAAATACGGTGCCCTCTCCAACCTTAAAATAAATTTCATAAAATCAGAAGCGATGGGCATTAATCTCTCTTAAGGTCCAACTCCAGTCGAACTTTAGGTTAAAATGGAACAACGCGGCATTGACATATTTGGGCACAATTATTCCAGCCCACATATCAAAGGCATTTGAACTAAATTTCCCCCCGTTACTTACAAAGGTCCGAACGTCCACATCCCATCTAGTTTCCAACAAATACGAAGGTATTTTTAAATTTATATGGGCCCACAAACACCCCCGATTGAAGAGATCCCAGCTCACATTGACAAGCAATATGGGGGATTGGCAGTACCAGATGTACACAAGTACTACCAGGCGGTTCACCTCGGTAGACTGGTTGATTGGTGTAGGCATGAGTCCCTCAAGTTATGGATTCAGCTTGAACAAATCAGAGCCCTATCCCTTTAAATAGAGCTCCATGGTGTTATGATTCCTTACCTAATAAGGTAAAGTCACATCCGCTACTCGGCCAGACTGCAAAGGTGTGCTCCCTTCTGTTCAAAAAAGGGTCCCTCTCATCTGAGACTTCGCCAATCTTCCCGATTTTGGGGAACTCATGTTTTTCGCTAGGCTATCAGGATGAACCATTTAAACACCTACTATTTTCAGGTTATATGCAGGCCTCACACTTCCTAACACAGGGAAAATAGCCCTCGTTGCAAGACTTCATGGATCCATTGGGGTCATTTTGCCTGAAATTTTGGAATGCTCTCCAACTCTCCCACTTCCTTAGGGCTCTCCCCCCAAGCAATTTCGATCAACCTCTCACAACCTTAGAAGAAATATGTTCAACTGAAGGGGCATTACCACACACGCTCTCGAGCATGTATAATCTTCTAATCACTCCCTCAGACTCCCACTCCCTAAGCTGCATTGCTGCCTGGGAACAAGACTTTAACTGCACATTTAGTCTGCAACAAAAACAACTCATCCTCCATTTCACAAATAAATCGTCAATCTGCATGAAAATGCAGGAAACCAATTTTAAAATTTTAACCAGGTGGTATAGGACACCAGCGAGGCTAAGCAAAATTTTCCCTGCAACTTTGGATAGATGCTGGAGATGCCAGGAGGAACGGGGTACACTACTACACGTCTTTTGGACATGCCCTATCATAGCACATTTTTGGTCAGAGGTCAAAAATATTGACCAGAAATTCTCAGATCTGCAAATTCCAAATGACCCTGCCTTCTTCCTCCTCCACGTCGCGGCTGCCCCGGCAAAATCCTACAAAAAATCAATTATTCGTCACCTCCTTGACGCGGCCATGCATTCCGCTGCAGTGGAAAACTCCACAATCTCTGACTATCTGGATGTGGCTCAGGAAAGTAGAACAAATCAATAAATTTGAGGACCTAATCCTAACAGCACGGCACCAACAAGAACGATATTCCAAGACGTGGTCACTTTGGAACGTTTGTCTATTCTGAGGAGGGTCGCACTTTATTTGGAAACACAATCCCAGACTAAAATAGCAGTAGTACCACACTAAGGCTCTGGAGATCTGACCCCCCCTCCCCCCAGTTTTTGCTTCCCCATTCCCTTCACCCCCCCTCTCCCCCTTTCCCCTTCATCCCAACTGCCGCCTCTCCTTCTGTCTACTCTACTTTCTGCTCTCTTAGCTTTCTTTACCCTTTCTCTATTCTTTCTTTCGTGCTCTGTGATTTCACAGTTGCAACTGTTTATTGTTATTAAGTAAAAAAGAGAGGGGGGGTGTGATGAAGATATTGGATATCATATTTATATCAATGAGATTCAAGTGGACCATTGCAAGGACTCAAATTAAACTGCCTTGCCCCATAGGATGTATGTGTGTGTATGTATGTATGTATGTATATATATATATATATATATATATATATATATATGTATATATATCTAGCTATGTGTGGGTATATATATTTATATATGGGTATATTTCTTAATATCATGATAGAATATAGCTCAACTTAAGGAATGTAGTTACCTTGATGTGAACTCGAGAAGCCCTACAGGTATTGATTAGATCAAAGGGTATTGGCAGACCTTAAGGCATTCATTCTTCAGGGGGCCATTAACATGCTTCCAATACACTGAGGGGAAACAGGCACCTCACCAGGGGCCGCAATGTAACAGCAATGTCCGAGAAAGGGGCTTCAAATGTAGCCAACCAGACTTTGAGACATCTCTGACCCAATCAATATGTTGCATCTGTTGATTGGTGGAGAATGCATATAAAAGGGAGAGGGCTAAATGGTTACAGACAGTCCAGCCCGAGAACATCTGAGGGATATGCTGTCGGCGTAAAGTATACTGGAATCTATGTCTATCTTTCTTTCTAACCTTTTTGTATCCTAGGATTTATCTTATGACTTTGTATATCTTGTATATGTCCATTGCAAACATTTATGAGTTTATGCCTAAATTAACTTTGCAGCCTAGAGCAAACACTATAGAGATATATGATAAATTCTAATCATTCTAACTTTCTTTTTCTGTGTAAATAAATGTAATTGTTTATCTTTTTTCCCTGTTATCGCTCGTTTTTATTTTTATATAGACAAAGGTTTAATCACTTATATTTGTATCGTTAATCGTTTAAGTGAGGTATAAATATTTCCGAAACATATGGTGCCCCGTGTGAGGAAGCTTCACGTTTGAGTGATTTGTGGTTTTGCGGGGGGAGGACAAGTCTAACTCCAAAAACGGTAAGCATTTTTATGTCTTTGTTTGTATGTCTGTCTCCCCTGTATGAACACCCAAACTAGCAAGCTTCTTTGAACATTGTTTATATATATAACCTTTTGTCTGTACTAATACTTTGATGAGACTGATATGAACAGTATAAGTGAAATAAAATTGTACTGAGAGTGTATGAGAAGGCATCCTGCTCGGTTGGGCCAACACTGCAGGAGGGTGTCTGCGTGAATGATAAGGGGTTCTGATTGGACGTTTGAAGGCAGTGGAAAGAAGTAGGATCTGGGCCTTTTTGCCAACAAGCGCTTCAGGTTGACCCTTGCATGAGTCTAGGTCAAGACGCTTCCCGGTCTTTGAGATCGAATTGCACCTGTGGGCCTAGTACACACTGAATGATCTTCGATGTATGTATCTATCTTTCTGTGTAAACTACTAACTGGGTATCGTAAGCTATGTGATTAGATCTGTAATGTTGTAACTCCTACAAATCGTATTGCAATTAGGTGTGCATCAGTTAACTACCTCCGGTACTACAAGCACGCATAGGGTCCTGATTATCTAATTTCGTGCTAATCATTAGTAATAACCTTTCGTTAAGCATTTCTTTTAGAGTACTTCAGAAAAGTCCACGGGGGGATTAAACTATTATTTAGTTTGGGAAATCTCCAGGCTAATTTTTTGAAGGACTATAGCCAGGACAGGGAATTGGCCTGACAAGTAGTGAAAAAAAATCGGCAAGGGTGACAGGGGCGGTACCTGTCAACCCAATTCTTGGTCAGAGAGTAGCTACCTCTGAAGTAAAGGCAACCTGTAAAATGTTCAAGGTCCGGAGTCCGTAAAGGATGGGTAATCTAATCGCTTCAAAGAGGGCGTCTAACCGTGGGGAACCCTACCACTTGACCCCGAGGGAAGAGATGATAGATAAATATGGGCCTTGGGTTGTGAAATATTTGCAAGATTGGGATCGTTGGACTGGGAAGAAGTATTTTAAAAGAGGTACTTTTAAGCCAAAAGCTTGGGAAGATCTGTACCGTGCTCATCACAGAAAGATGACACGAAAATATGAAAAAGATACTTTATTTATATGGATGCTGGATTCAGCGAATAAAACAGAGGAAGTGAATGTTATTACTATGGGATTTAAGGAGAAATCATTCCAAACAATGCTTGAACGTAGGGACAAGCGTAAACCATCACAACCCCCAACAAGGGGTGACAGTAATTGTCAGGGAGACAAGGAGCAGTTGTCAGGACTTGGGCCTTATGCAGTTGCCCAGTCCTTGTCAGCTGAATGCTCATGGGCTGACATGAATTGTCACCTTTCAGTGGTGGAGAAAAAGGTAGAGCCACAACACAAGTCTGATACCTCAGTAAAATGTGGATTACAGGGGGATGGGGAGGTACAGGAAGAAGAAGGCAGAGTAGCAAGACAAGGAGACGAAATGGTCATGCTGGTATTAAGGGAGGAAGGTCTCCAGGCAGAAGGGACACTTTCTGTCCCACTGACGGGAGAGGATGTGAAATTAAATCTCACTGAAAGAAGCTGTAATAAGCGCACGGGAAAACCGCCGCTAATCTTTGCAGCCAGGTGGTTAGCAAAACAGTATGAGCATTTGAAAGTGCAAAACACATCCCTAAAAGAAGAGCTAGAAATCACCAAAAGTAACATCAGTACTTTAGAAGCTTCCATGTCAAATTCAGAGGCTATCCACCAGCAATTAGTACTAGAAAACAAAAGATTACAGGAGGACATTCTCCAGTTGGGAAAGAGACTGAAGGATGCAGAAGGTGGGGTGAAACCATTATCTGTCAACTGCCAGGAGCCGTTGGCTCAGTTTTCAGATAGAGAAGATAACCAAGTTACTGATTTGGGTAGGTCTGAATTCAGGGGGACGTCCTCCACACCTAAGGTATGTATCAACAAGAATAAATCCCAGGAAGGTAAGAGCTCTCTAAAAATTGCCCCTATATTTTGTAAGCCGCAGGTAAAAGCTACTAATCCAGAAAAGGCCATCCCACAGTCATCTAAAACAAAGCCCTTCGTTAAGAGATGTTGTACCACTTTAAATAAGATAAAATGCCACTTATGCGGTTTACTGGGTCACATCGCAAGATTCTGTCTATCCAGTTCCAGTCAAAAAGTCGGTAAGCATAATCCATATAGGACCACAAGACGTGATTTTGAAGTGTACTCTGCACGCTTCGCCACATGGCCTAGGTGTAGGAAGTATGGACCACCTGGGTCAGGGGTCCCATTCCAAACTCCTGAGAATGCATCCATACAGGCTGAGAAGGGGCTAACGAAATGGGATGGGTCTCTGAAAAAATTTCAACCTTACCAAACAGATGTTATGGGTTTAAGAAGAAGTACAGGGTATTATAGAAAACATGCTGATTAGGGATGAGCCGAACACCCCCCGGTTCGGTTCGCACCAGAACCTGCGAACGGACCGAAAGTTCGCACGAACGTTAGAACCCCATTGACGTCTATGGGACTCGAACGTTCGAAATCAAAAGTGCTCATTTTAAAGGCTAATTTGCATGGTATTGTCCTGAAAAGAGTTTGGGGACCCGGGTCCTACCCCAGGGGACATGTATCAATGCAAAAAAAACTTTTAAAAACGTCCGTTTTTTCGGGAGCAGTGATTTTAATGATGCTTAAAGTAAAAAAAAAAAAAAAGTGAAATATTCCTTTAAATATCGTACCTGAGGGGTGTCTATAGTATGCCTGTAAAGTGACGCGTGTTTCCCGTGTTTAGAACAGTCCCTGCACCAAATGTCATTTTTAAAGGAAAAAATCTCATTTAAAACTGCTTGCGGGTTTAATGTAATGTCGGGTCCTGGCAATATGGATGAAAATCAGTGAAACGGCATGGGTACCCCCCAGTCCATTACCAGGCCCTTTGGGTCTTGTATGGATATTAAGGGGAACCCCGCACCCAAATTAAAATAAGGAAAGGTGTGGGGCCACCAGGCCCTATATACTCTGAACAGCAGTATACAGGCTGTAGGTTTGTTGTTAAGTAGAATCTCTTTGTAATTTTGAACGGGTACATTTTTAACGTGTTTAGCTCCAGCCAAAAAATCTTTTTTAAGCTTTTTGGAAAACATAGGGAAGGGTTATCACCCCTGTGACATTTGTTTTGCTGTCTTTCCTCCTCTTCAGAAGATTTCACCTCACTTTTTGTCCCAATGGATTGGAAAGCATCAGTGGAAAGGAGAAATATTTTTCCCATATTAACTCTTACAGGAGAGAATTTCCCTTCCTAGGGGTAGATTTATTCTCACTTCCTGTTGTCTCCTTCCGTTTGCAAGTAGGAGTCGTTTGTAAGTTAGTTGTTTGAAAGTAGGGTCCTGCCCTATATACTCAGCAGAAATTTGGGCCTTAGGTGTTGCTGTGGCCACAACACTGTAAGCCCTCACAGGGCTCTGCTGTGAAATATTAGATCAAGAATTGTAATTACATGCCCCTGTTGAACAGGAGCTGAAAAATTAGGCCTTAGGCACTGGTGCTGGTGCCACAACACTGCAACCCCTCACAGACACTCTAGTTGGAATGCAGGAACGAGCCCTGCTGCAAAGTATTGCATCAAAAATTGTAATTACACGCCCCTGTTAAACAAGGGCTGAAAAATTGGGCCTTAGGCACTGGTGCTGGTGCCACAACACTGCACCCCTCACAGACACTCTAGTTGGAATGCAGGAACGAGCCCTGCTGCAAAGTATTACATCAAAAATCGTAATTACACGCCCCTGTTAAACAGGGGCTGAAAAATTGTGCCTTAGGCACTGGTGGTGGCACCTAGAACCAAAAATGTTCTTACAAGCTATCAGCGTGATGATTGAGGAGGAAGAGGATAATTACTCAGGGATAGTCACTCAGCATCAGCATAGGCAGTCTTTGAAGGGATCTGAGATTTCAAAAAAAATTATTCGGTTACATCAGCATCAGGTGCTTGGTAGCTGGTGGTGATCCAAGACTCATTCATTTTTATGAAGGTCAGTCGATCGACCGAGTCAGTGGACAGACGCACCCTGTGATCGGTTACCACGCCTCCAGCAGCACTGAATGTGCGTTCCGAAAGAACGCTGGATGCAGGACAGGCCAGTAGCTCAATTGCATACTGTGCAAGCTCTGGCCAGTGATCCATCCTCAAGACCCAGTAACCCAGAGGATTTTCGGTGGGAAAGGTGTCCAAGTCTGATCTTGCCCCTAGGTATTCCTGCACCATGTAAAACAGACGCTGGCGATGGTTGCTGGAACCGATCATACCTTGGGGCTGCGGACCAAAAAATTGTCTGAACGCATCGGTCAGACGGCCACCTTCTCCACCGCTCCTTCTTTGACTGACCGAAGCCTCAGCAACACGTTGTCCAGAAACAGGAGTTTGTAACCTCCCAGTCTCTGGGAACGCGTTGCACAGACCTTTCTGCAAGACCTCCCGAAGATGTTTCATCCTCTGCTCCCTCTGCGATGGCAAGATAAGGTCCGCAACCTTACCCTTGTAACGTGGATCAAGGAGGGTTGCCAGCCAGTATTGGTCCTTCTCCTTGATACCACGAATACGAGGATCCTTACGCAGGCTTTGCAGGATCAGGGAGGCCATGCAGCGTAGGTTTGCTGAGGCATTCGGTCCGGAGTCCTCTCGGTCACTAAGGACGACATGGTCCGCAGCCACCTCCTCCCAGCCACGTACAAGTCCATGTGTTTCTTGGGACTGATCCCTTAAAGACTGCTGCTGATGCTGAGTGCCAGGCTCCACCTCCATACTGACACAATCTTCCTCCTCCTCCTCCTCCTCTTCCTCCTCGTCCTCTTCCTGTGTGATCGGCGGGCACGCAGGAACACTGTCTGGATAAAGGGGGCCTTGAGAGCTAAGGAAGTCCTCCTTTTCCTGCCTCTGTTCTGCCTCAAGTGCCCTGTCCATTATTCCACGTAGCGTGTGCTCCAACAGGTGGACAAGGGGGACAGTGTCACTGATGCATGCACTGTCACTGCTCACCATCCTCGTGGCCTCCTCAAATGGTGACAGGACAGTGCATGCATCCCTGATCATGGCCCCCTGGCGTGGGGAAAAAAAACCAAGCTCCCCTGACCCTGTCCTGGTGCCATAGTCGCACAGGTACTCATTGATGGCCCTCTGCTGCGTGTGCAGCCGCTGCAGCATGGCCAACGTTGAGTTCCACCTGGTGGGCATGTCACAGATTAGGCGGTTCTTGGGCAGGTTAAACTCCTTTTGGAGGTCCGTCAGCCGAGCACTGGCATTATATGACCGGCGGAAATGCACACAGACTTTCCTGGCCTGCCTCAGGACATCCTGTAAGCCCGGGTACCTGCCCAAGAACCGCTGCACCACCAAGTTAAGGACGTGAGCCAAACAGGGCACATGGGTCATTTGTCCCTGTCGGAGGGCAGAGAGGAGGTTGGTGCCATTGTCGCAAACCACCATTCCTGCCTTAAGTTGGCGTGGCGTCAACCACCTCTGAACCTGCCCCTGCAGAGCTGACAGAACCTCTGCCCCAGTGTGGCTCCTGTCCCCCAAGCACACCAGCTCAAGCACCGCATGGCATCTTTTGGCCTGCGTACTTGCGTAGCCCCTTGAACGACTACGGAGCACCGCTGGTTCCGAGGAAGAGGCCATGGAGGAAGAAGAAGAGGAGGGGGTGGAGGAGAGAGGTATGTCACAATCATTAGCATTTTGGAGGCGTGGTGGCGGAACAACCTCCAACACTACTGCACCTTGTCCTGCATCCTTCCCAGCTGCCAGCAGAGTCACCCAATGCACCGTGAAACTTAGGTAACGTCCCTGTCCATGCCTGCTGGACCATGAGTCAGCGGTAATATGCACCTTACCGCTGACCGCCCTGTCCAGCGAGGCATGGACATTGCCTTCCACATGCTGGTAGAGAGCCGGAATCGCCTTCCGTGATAAAAAGTGGCGTTTGGGTACCTGCCACTGAGGAACCGCACATTCCACAAACTCACGGAAGGGGGCAGAGTCTACCAACTGAAAAGGCAGCAGTTGAAGTGCTAGAAATTTTGCCAAGCTAGCATTAAACCGTTGGGCATGTGGATGGCTGGGAGCAAACTTCTTTCGGCGGTGCAGCAGCTGGGGCAGGGAAATTTGCCTGGTACAATCTGACGTCGGTGTACCAAAATCAGATTGCCCACAAGTACGTGGCTGTGACACACCTAATTCTACACCTTCATTCCTCTCAGTGCAGGTCTCAGAGAGGACTGAAGGTCTAGTGGGGTTGGAAATCTCAGCTGATGAGGAGCAAGCAGAGGTCCTCTTTGTTCTTTGGTGTGGGTCTTTTAGATACGCTTGCCAACGAACTGCATGGCAGGTCAACATATGTCTGGTCAAGCATGTGGTACCCAAGCGGGAGATGTTTTGGCCACGCTAGATACGCTTGAGACATATGTTGCAAATAGCAGCGGTGCGATCTGATGCACTCATCTCAAAAAAGGCCCACACCAAAGAACTTTTTGAATAACGCGCAGAGACTGCAGCGCCCTGCACATGTGGAGCTTTGGGGTGTGATGCAGTCAATGTGCTGCCCTTAGGCTGGCCCCTGGAGGGCATCCTGCCTCGTTGGTGATGTGCCGCCTCCTCCTCCTCCTCCTCTCTCCTATCAGGCACCCACGTTGAGTCAGTGACCTCATCATCCCCTCCCTCCTCATCACTGGAGCAAACCTGGCAGTATGCTGCAGCAGGGGGAGCATGACTGCCAGATTGCTGTCCTTCTTGGGCACCCCCTCTGTCCGTGCTCGTGTTACTGCCTTCATCGAGCTCAGTATCATCATCAGAGCCTTCCAAACGCTGGGCATCCTCCTGGAGCATGTACCCAACACTGTGGTCAAACAGTTCGAGGGACTCCTCAGGAGGACATGGTGGGGCTAGGGAAGGAGTCACTGATGACATTGAGCCGAGGGAAGAGGCCGCTGCTTTGCCAGACAAAGTACCCTGGGCATGGGTGAGAGAGGATGAGGAGGATGAGGACGGCTTGGTCATCCACTCGATGCTGATGAGGATGCACCGTCTCCACGACCAGCACTAGACACAGAGCCTGCTTGCCCTCTCTTATTGGCTTGTGACTGTCTGCCTCTCCTTCTTGGCCTTCCAGACATACTAATGGCCTGTAGCTGCACTAAGCTGGGATATATATATATATATATATATATATATATATATATATATGTACTGATACTGCAGCTAGCAAAATCAACTGCCTGCCTGTAGTATGAGAACACCACCAACCTTCTACAGGTAGCTTTAGCTGAACACTGTGAGGTGGACGCACCCCACTAACTTGTAGGTTTAGCAGAACACTGTGAGCAGGACGCACTGCACTAACTGTAAATAGTCTAGCTGCCTGACTGTGGTACTAATAGGATCAAAAGAACACCAGCAATTTTCTTCAGGTAGCTGTATTTACTGTAACAAGACAAGCCTGCCTGTCAGTAAGAAGATAACAGAAACGGATCTAGCTGAACACTGTGAGCAGGACGCACCCCACTAGCTTGTAGGTTTAGCTGAACACTGTGAGGTGGACGCACCCCACTAACTTGTAGGTTTAGCTGAACACTGTGAGGTGGACGCACCCCACTAACTTGTAGGTTTAGCTGAACACTGTGAGCAGGACGCACCCCACTTACTTGTAGGTTTAGCAGAACACTGTGGGAAGGACGCACTGCACTAACTGTAAATAGTCTAGCTGCCTGACTGTGGTACTAATAGGATCAAAAGAACACCAGTAATTTTCTTTAAAATACTGTAACAAGACAAGCCTGCCTGTCAGTAAGAAGATAACAGGAACGGATCTAGCTGAACACTGTGAGCAGGACGCACCCCACTAGCTTGTAGGTTTAGCTGAACACTGTGAGGTGGACGCACCCCACTAACTTGTAGGTTTAGCTGAACACTGTGAGCAGGACGCACCCCACTAACTTGTAGGTTTAGCAGAACACTGTGAGCAGGACGCACTGCACTAACTGTAAATAGTCTAGCTGCCTGACTGTGGTACTAATAGGATCAAAAGAACACCAGCAATTTTCTTCAGGTAGCTGTATTTACTGTAACAAGACAAGCCTGCCTGTCAGTAAGAAGATAACAGGAACGGATCTAGCTGAACACTGTGAGCAGGACGCACCCCACTAGCTTGTAGGTTTAGCTGAACACTGTGAGGTGGACGCACCCCACTAACTTGTAGGTTTAGCTGAACACTGTGAGCAGGACGCACCCCACTAACTTGTAGGTTTAGCAGAACACTGTGAGCAGGACGCACTGCACTAACTGTAAATAGTCTAGCTGCCTGACTGTGGTACTAATAGGATCAAAAGAACACCAGCAATTTTCTTCAGGTAGCTGTATTTACTGTAACAAGACAAGCCTGCCTGTCAGTAAGAAGATAACAGAAACGGATCTAGCTGAACACTGTGAGCAGGACGCACCCCACTAGCTTGTAGGTTTAGCTGAACACTGTGAGGTGGACACACCCCACTAACTTGTAGGTTTAGCTGAACACTGTGAGCAGGACGCACCCCACTAACTTGTAGGTTTAGCAGAACACTGTGAGCAGGACGCACTGCACTAACTGTAAATAGTCTAGCTGCCTGACTGTGGTACTAATAGGATCAAAAGAACACCAGCAATTTTCTTCAGGTAGCTGTATTTACTGTAACAAGACAAGCCTGCCTGTCAGTAAGAAGATAACAGAAACGGATCTAGCTGAACACTGTGAGCAGGACGCACCCCACTAGCTTGTAGGTTTAGCTGAACACTGTGAGGTGGACGCACTCCACTAACATGTACGTTTAGCTGAACACTGTGAGCAGGACGCACCCCACTAACTTGTAGGTTTAGCAGAACACTGTGAGCAAGACGCACTGCACTAACTGTAAATAGTCTAGCTGCCTGACTGTGGTACTAATAGGATCAAAAGAACACCAGCAATTTTCTTCAGGTAGCTGTATTTACTGTAACAAGACAAGCCTGCCTGTTAGTAAGAAGATAACAGAAACGGATCTAGCTGAACACTGTGAGCAGGACGCACCCCACTAGCTTGTAGGTTTAGCTGAACACTGTGAGGTGGACGCACCCCACTAACTTGTAGGTTTAGCTGAACACTGTGAGCAGGACGCACCCCACTTACTTGTAGGTTTAGCAGAACACTGTGGGCAGGATGCACTGCACTAACTGTAAATAGTCTAGCTGCCTGACTGTGGTACTAATAGGATCAAAAGAACACCAGTAATTTTCTTTAAAATACTGTAACAAGACAAGCCTGCCTGTCAGTAAGAAGATAACAGGAACGGATCTAGCTGAACACTGTGAGCAGGACGCACTGCACTAAATGTAAATAGTCTAGCTGCCTGACTGTGGTACTAATAGGATCAAAAGAACACCAGTAATTTTCTTCAAAATACTGTAACAAGACAAGCCTGCCTGTCAGTAGGAATATAACAGGAACGGATCTAGCTGAACACTGTGAGCAGGACGCACTGCACTAAATGTAAATAGTCTAGAAGATAACAGGAACGGATCTAGCTAAACTGAATACAGTGTATATATATATATATATATGCAACACCTGGGATGCATATATATACACAATACACTTTAAGTGCAGCTAACTGACTGACTGTCCTGCCTAATCTAGCTAACTTAAATGAAATGACACTGTCTCTCTCTCTCTCTAAGCACACCGGAACACACTGCACAGGGCCGCCGTGCAGGCGGCCTTATATAGTGTGGGGTGTGTACTAAATCCCCTGAGCCATAATTGGCCAAAGCCTCCTTGGCTTTGGCCAATTATGGCTCTCTGTTAAGGCGGCGCTGTGATTGGCCAAGCATGCGGGTCATAGTGCATGCTTGGCCAATCATCAGCAAGCAATGCACTGCGATGCCGCAGTGAATTATGGGCCGTGACGCGCCACACGAATTTGGCGCGAACGGCCCATATCGTTCGCAATTCGGCAAACGATCGAACAGCCGATGTTCGAGTCGAACATGGGTTCGACTCGAACACGAAGCTCATCCCTAATGCTGATATGTGTGATGTCTAGAGGTCATCTTTAACCTAGCCAATTGTGTGAGTGTGCGTGGAGTATGCAATAGATTTGGTGTTGTGTGACGTTTGTTCTCAGCTGCTGACAGCCCACCCAAATGACCACCCTTCTTTCTCACCAGGTCTGTGAAAAGGTACAGCGAACTGTATTGACATGCAAATGACCTGAGCCAAGATAATTATCTGTACTAGTAAATTGAAAGATACATGTACTAAAATGACTTTGTTTTTCAGGAAAACAGTACTGGAGAGGTTCTTTGTGGTGAGGTATGATGATCTGTTGACAAATGGTACTTCTAAAAGGTTTTTTACGGATTGCTAATTTTTTTTCAACCATGGTGAATAATTTTTTTTTTTTTTTTGGGAATTATCGGTATACCATAAAACAAAAAATCCACGTGGTATTAATGTGTATTAAGTAATACATATTAATGATAAGTTGAGCTCAACAATTTTTTGGTATCTTAAAAAAGGGTGCACTGGCCCAGAAATAGGCACATATTTACACATATGGTGGACGTGCCCAGTAATCCAAACCTTCTGGAAGGAAGTCTTCGTGATTGCATCTAAAATATTTAAAAAAATAATACAACCAGATCCATATTTAACTTTACTTAATCTAAAACCGGAATGGTTAACACTCTCTCAATTCAAACTTATGATCCAACTAATAACGGCTGCAAAACAAACAGTGGCCAAGGCATGGAAATCTCCTACATTGGTACTAGCAGAAACAATTCACAGAATGAATAATACAATGTCCCATGCTAAGATGGTAGCCATCGATCAAAATCAAATTCCAAAATTTGAAAAACTTTGGCATCCTTGGATAAAACAACAGTTCCTGTCAAACTTCAATGACTCTGTCCTGTTGCCATGGTAACATATTAAATGACTTACAGAGACACCAATTCTAAGGCTTCAAAGAGAACTAAAAAGAATAATAAACTGACGAGCGGGACAACCTTGTGGACCATACCTCTACCTTTCAATCCTTTTTCTTCTTTCTCTTTCCTTTTCTCCACCTTACGATTAAAGCTCATTATCAGAATTTATTTGACCTATATACACTCTACTTGTAAACAATATGTATAGTAGGTATAAATCATTTAAATACCTACAAAAGTAACTAAGGAAATGATATATATCTTTAATTTAGGTTTACGTGAACCCAATGTTTAATATTTGAAATTTCATGATATTTACCTATATAAACCCTACTGTAAAACAATGAGCTTACTTTATAGATCCTTGTAAACTTACTTTATGTATCTTTATAACATTGTGTACTCAATAAACTTCTTTTGACAAGGAAAAAAGGGTGCACTGTTTATGTAATATAATGTAATGTATATTTGTGTTTCATATGCTAACGTCTTGTTACAGGTATATAACCATTGGATTATTTTGTTTCTAGGAGGAAAATGGAATATTTATTACTAAATTTTATTGGTGTTTTATTCCTCAGATTCGATAATTGGGTTTCCTGGCTTTAAAGGGCACATCGGTCGGCTCGTGTACCCACTACTATTCAGTGATCCCGGCGCCTCAGTGCTGCTGTCAGACTTCCACGTAGCAGACAGGCGCGCCCGATGAAGCAGGGGAAGGCCTCCCTTACGTATCTGGTTCCCGGCCCCTGGTAGTATGGACAGGAGGCATGGGAGCACAGAATGGTATGAGAGCCTGGCGGTTAGCTGCAGAAGGATCCCGGTAAAGGTGGTTATGGAGATCTCCAGTAACTGAAGCACAGGCAGCAGATCAGGAGTGGAGCAGGCAGGTCGGGTCACAGGCAGAGGTCGGCAACAGGCAGGCAGCGTAGTACAAAGGAGCAGGCAGATTCGTAGTCAGGACAGTCCGGGATCAGTGGCAGGCAGCAAGCAAGGAGGAATCAAAGACAGGCCGATGGTCAGGAGATCAGGTTCAACAGGAAACAGGAAACAGGAAGCAGGTGCAGGAATACAGGGAGCTGAAGATCGGACAGCACCGAGCCCCCTGTGCAGACGGCCTAAATAGGCAGGTTGGCGCCAAACACCGGACGCGCGTGCACGCCGACGCGCGCCAACGCACCGCGATGCCCACCAACAGCGCGTCTGCCCAAGGGAGCTCTCTGACAGCTGCAAGAGATTTTTCTTTGCCCTTTGGCCAGTTGTGTTTGGTAGCAGAAGTTCCTCGAGTTGGATACACATTATGCAATTTTTGTTTTACAATTTCCTTCAGATTTACCTTCAGATGTGTAATATGAGGGCCTGCCTGATGGCATACAAGTTGAGAGTGTATAGTTTTGGGAGAGCCTGGAGAAGAGTTGTGCAGGAAGATTGTGTATATTGCACTCTGTGTTCTGGATGGAGAGGTCATTGCTGGGAAGGAAGCACCTGGGTATTATTTGGGACATAGACGAGTTTGTTTCTGTGTCCTAAGGAATACCAATGTAATGTTAATCAGGGAACTAGAGGGTTCCTTGAACCTAACCACAGGTAGAGGTGCATTGTATACCCTGGGCATGGTCTCTGAAATCCAGGCACAGGGATGGAGTTGTGTGGGCATGCCGTATTGTCCTCAGTGGATACCCATAGGTGTCCTTCCTGTCCTAGACTCCTTGCGTACCTTAACTAGTGGTCTGTGTCCTGCATGACAGGAAGACCAGTGCCCCATAAGGTGTGCAGCCTCTATAAAGAAACTTGTGTACCTGGTGGCAGGTGGGTTTCAATCTGGGTATTCTGACTATTTCCCATCCTTAGGAAAGAGAGGCTTAATGGAGACTGTCTTTGGAGCTGGAGGTGGGGCACTGGGTACCTTAAAGCACTATGGAGCTGGAGATATTCAGGATCACAGTGGGGGGGTCTTGTGCTACATATCAGGGAAGGGGTTAGGAAAGCCAACTTGCTCTGTCCAGCATCACTTTGCAGGGACAGACAGGGGGGGGGGGGGTAGTATCCAGGTTGCCTATGAGTCGTAATAGATTGGCGGATGACTCAGTTCCAGGATCGTCAAAAATCTTACTTGCACTGTTCTCATCCCTAATGGCAGGGATGGAACATTGTGCAGATATCACGGTCAATCTGGGTACTATCCTATCAGACTCTACGGGATTACACCCTGGAGTCCATCTTGTTCTGATGGTTTGAGTATGGACAGCCTCAGATGACTGGTACTGATAAGTGCTAGAGGAAGGTAGGGGTTGTGCTATGGGAAAAGGCAACAATGCTGGCACAGGGGGGGGGGGGGTCTATAGTACACCTCCTCTGGCCCGTGGCATGGATATAGCAGGAACACCGGGTTGTATACCCCGATCACCCCTGAAGAAAGGTTTTATAGCAAACATGACATCCCCTTACACCTACAGAAACTTCCTCTGGGATTTGGGGCTGAGTTAAAAGCTTGGCTGATGGATTTTGGACAACAGGATGAAATATTAAATGTACTAAGAGATGCTGAAAAACAAGCCACCATACGACTCACCCATGATCAAAATAGACTGATCCAAGTATCCCACGCTTTAGACGCAGATGCTAAGATTTCCTGGTGGGAAAGTTTATCTGGGTATAGTCCGAACGCTACCGCTTTCCTAAACATTTTGCTCCACCCTGTTGTTGTCCTAACCTGTGCAGCCTTATTGCTTTTCCTGATGCAGGTAATAATGTGCATTACTATCAGGAGAATGAATGCCAAAGCTATGAGAATGTGTACCTCAACAAGGTATCTTCTCTCAAGGAACAGAAAGGCCATTAACTCAGGGCGGCACAGTGGCGCAGTGGGTAGCACTCTCGCCTAGCAGTAAGAAGGGTCGCTGGTTCGAATCCCGACCACGACACTACCTGCCTGGAGTTTGCATGTTCTCCCTGTGTCTGCGTGGGTTTCCTCCGGGTACTCCGGTTTCCTCCCACACTCAAAGACATGCTGGTAGGTTAATTGGATCCTGTCTAAATTGGCCCTAGTATAGGTATGAATGTGAGTTAGGGACCTTAGATTGTAAGCTCCTTGAGGGTATAGGGACTGATGTGAATGTATAATATATATATGTAAAGCGCTGCGTAAATTGACGGCGCTATATAAGTACCTGAAATAAATAAAATAAATAAATAAACTCAGAAACAAATCTCTGAGGAAGCCAGATCCAATCCAGACCAGTACTAAGAAGTTGCGCATGTAAGAGAGGACCCTAGAACTATATTTTTCTTGTTCCAGGGATAAGCCTCTTCAATTTTTAGTAATAAAGTGCAGTCAGGTTTACCTAAATTCCAAAAGTTTTAATCATTTTTATTATTTTTTATTTTTTTAAATTTTTTAAAATAATTTTTCTCTCCCTTTTGTTGTTAATATCTGCGTACCTGACCTGCAAAAATACTGGGAGAGGAGGGTTTTTTTTTTTTTTTAAGAAAAGCATTTGTTTTGTTTTTTTTGTTTTTTGTTTTTCATTTTTTTTATTATGTTTTTTTTAACCAATGTATTCATTTTTTTTATATACAGATTCAAGGCTCTTTAACAGTCTTGGTTGGAGCAGCGTTCAATCTGTAGTTTTTTTCGTTTTTTTGTTCTTTTTTTTCATTTCCACTATTTTTCCTGTTCATTTTCATTACTCACCTCTCTTCCCTTCCTTTTTCTTCTTTAATATTATGCTCTCTGAGTTTTTCCTTTGATTTCTATCATCTATCTTCTCAAGATAATGTAACTAAGACATCAGTCATATCATTTTTGTTTAAAAAAAGACTTTGCCTGCCCGCAAGTACCATATTTTAACAAAAGTATCCCTGGACATCCAGTTTTATGTCTTAATGTAATTTCACCTCCCCTAGTCTACCTACTACTTTAACCTGAGCCCCGTGAGCAGGTGTGGTGAACCCAGGGACCTGGCAATAACAGATAGTATTGTCTATCCCTACCATTAAGGGCCATGGATGATACTGGCTGTTGCTCAGACTCTGTACCCTGTGGGGAACCCACTCTACTCGTCCACATTACACCCTTTATGAGTATTTAGTCTTAATGGCCAACACTCTGCTCCTGTCCAGCATTTCTCCAATATCTGTACACTAACGTTCTCCTCTCTCTTTTTGTATTCATGCACGACTGTCTGGAGGCCCGCCCGACCCCACCTGAAGAAGCAGCGACCACCAAGTTATTTCTTGAGATAAATGCGTCACGAATAAGACTTTCCTGGACTTTCCTTCACCATGCTGAAAAGTGCTGTCTCGTGGTCCGATCCAATCGATGCAACCATTACATGGTCTTACAAAGATACAGGACTAGATATGCCAGGATCCCGCCATCAATGTTGGAGTTCCGCTCTTCCAAGGCAGAGGGGCGATGAAACATTGCAGTACAGACACTCATGGTTTGGATGTGAAGTCTCAAAAGCACCAGGATTTCTTTGCTATCTTAAGCCTACCTTGAGGAGTTCCGGCGTGTTCAAGAAAGGAAGAGGAGGCTGCAGTGGTGGTGGGGAAGGGTCGGGGCTTCTGGGCTATTGTGGGTGGGTGCAAGATCATTGAAGGAGGACATAAGTTCAAGAATGAACTTCAGGGGGAAATGTGATGGAGATATTGGATATCATATTTATATCAATGAGATTCAAGTGGACCATTGCAAGGACTCAAATTAAACTGCCTTGCCCCATAGGATGTATGTGTGTGTATGTATGTATGTATATATATATATATATATATATATATATATATATATCTATCTAGCTATGTGTGGGTATATATATTTATATATGGGTATATTTCTTAATATCATGATAGAATATAGCTCAACTTAAGGAATGTAGTTACCTTGATGTGAACCCGAGAAGCCCTACAGGTGTTGATTAGATCAAAGGGTATTGGCAGACCTTAAGGCATTCATTCTTCAGGGGGCCATTAACATGCTTCCAATACACTGAGGGGAAACAGGCAACTCACCAGGGGCCATTAACATACTACTGTTTGGGCTGGGAGATCAAAGGAGATTGTTCATTAATTCATAGACTGATAGGCACCGAGGGGGTCGCAATGTAACAGCAATGTCCGAGAAAGGGGCTTCAAATGTAGCCAACCAGACTTTGAGACATCTCTGACCCAATCAATATGTTGCATCTGTTGATTGGTGGAGAATGCATATAAAAGGGAGAGGGCTAAATGGTTACAGACAGTCCAGCCCGAGAACATCTGAGGGATATGCTGTCGGCGTAAAGTATACTGGAATCTATGTCTATCTTTCTTTCTAACCTTTTTGTATCCTAGGATTTATCTTATGACTTTGTATATCTTGTATATGTCCATTGCAAACATTTATGAGTTTATGCCTAAATTAACTTTGCAGCCTAGAGCAAACACTATAGAGATATATGATAAATTCTAATCATTCTAACTTTCTTTTTCTGTGTAAATAAATGTAATTGTTTATCTTTTTCCCCTGTTATCGCTCGTTTTTATTTTTATATAGACAAAGGTTTAATCACTTATATTTGTATCGTTAATCGTTTAAGTGAGGTATAAATATTTCCGAAACGGGGGGGTCACATGGGATTACCGTACTGAACAGTGTATCTCTTGTTAGAGCTGGACAAATTGTTGTACTACCATTTTCTTTATTTTTTCTGTTTTGTACTGATTCTTGTATGTTATGTACACATTGATATGATGTTTACTTTGTGTCAAGGGTCCATGGACCTCTCCCTTTGATTAAATAAAAGATTTGTAAAAAAATAAAATACAAGAGGATTAAGAGGGCCCTGCTCAGAAGAGCTTACAATCTAATAGGGTGGGGCAGGTGGTACAAAAGGTTGTAACTGTGGGGAATGAGCTGATGGAAGTGGTAAAAGATTAGTTAGAGACGTGATAGGCTTTCCTGAAGAGATGAGTTTTCAGGGATCACCTGAAGGTAGCAAGAGTAGGGGATAGCAGGACAGGTGGAGGTAGCGAGTTCCAGAGGATGGGAGAGGCTCTGGAGAAATCCTGGAGACGAGCATGAGAGGAGGAGACGAGAGAGCTTGAGAGTAGGAGGTCTTGAGAAGAGCGGAGCGGACGATTTGTGTGATATTTGGAGACAAGATTGGTGATGTAGCTCGGGCACAGTTGTGAATGGCTTTGTATGTTGTGGTTAGTATTTTGAATTTAATTCACTGGGTGATTGGGAGCCAGTGTAGGGTTTGGAGGAGAGGGTTGGCAGACACTGAGCGGTTAGTAAGGTGTATAAGTCTGGCAGCAGCATTCATGATAGACTGAAGAGGGGATAGCCTATGGAGAGGCAGGCCAATGACAAGGGAGTTGCAATAGTCAAGGCGAGAGATAACAAGGGAGTGAATGAGGAGCTTGGTGGTTTCATTTGTTAAAAAGGGTCAAATTTTAGAGATGTTATGGAGGTGAATTCTACAAACTTTTGACAATGATTGGATTTGAGGCTGAAATGACAAGTCAAAGTCTAGGATTACACCTAGTACCCAGGTGTGAGGGGAGGGACAGATGGTTGCATTGTTGATTTTGATGGAAAAGTTATGGAGGGGGGCACGGGCGGGGGGGAATATTAATAACTCAGTTTTAGAGAGATTTAGTTTAAGGAAGTGGTGCGACATCCATGCTGATATGTCAGTTAGTAAGTTAGTAATGCGAGAGGAGACTCAAGGAGTGAGGTGAGGAGCCCTACTTCTTTGCAGTTGTAAAGGTGTTGAGTTTGGCTTCCACCAACCAATCTCTCAGAAAAAGAAAAGTTGCCTGAAAGCTCAGAACAGGTAGCTCAAGGTAAGGATCTGATTAAGGACTGGTGGGTCTGGCCACAGATGGTCCTCGGTTAGGGCTTTTGTGTAATCCATTGCTACAAAGGCAGCATGTAAGGGACTGAGCTTGTATGTGCCTGAATTGACATGGACCCAAATCAAACTCACATCTGACTTGGGCGACAGTGAGAGATCTGTTTATGTGTGAACAGGCTGGAAATGATAAGAATATATATATATATATATATATATATATATATATATATAATATATATATATATATATATATATATATATATATATATATAAGATATATATATATAGTATATGAGCAGGTTCAACCGTGAAGGAGTCTATTCCACCACTAGGGGGCCCACTTTAGAACAGGGCTAATTAGGCCCTAACGACTCTGCCTACTATTCACAGTCCACAGCCACTTCTGCAGCATGTGCACGAATGGCAGGTTATAAACCCTTCACTCAGCATTCCTCTGGTCAATTTAGCAATGACCCACCAACGCCTGGGGGCACTCCTTGTGCCAGGCCTGAAGTTCTCTCTGTGGTTACAGGTTACAAATAGTTTGCCAAACAACTCAGGCCTGGGTGACATTGGGACCAAGGTAATTTTGAGGGGGTTAGCTCTCCTCCAACAAGAGGGTGACTTTGTCACCTATTGAACACCTGTCCCAACCCACCCAGGTTTTCATCTGTGTAACTCTTCTTAGTATCCTATACCTTCTGTGTGTATCTTCCATGTGATGTGCCTGTCAAGTGCTGTGGCCTAATGATGTGCTGTCCCAACTCACACTCTCACAGATAGCAGACATTCACTTGATCCACCACATTTCAGCCAGAGGCTCGATACAACTTCATTTTATTAGAGAGTTCTCAGTACAACATAGGAAACAGTCTTCGATAATAAATGTTCTCCATCTCAGTAAGAAATAACAGGTCCTCTTTAAACCACCAGTGTATCTCTGCCATCACCTGGTATCAGGGGTGTCCATCCTGGGGTAGGAAGAAATTGCTTTGTCTTTCGGTACAGCTTTATGTCCAGGAAGCTCCATTCCCACTAACCTACTGACCACTAGCTAAACTCCACCCAAACCTTCTATAAGATCCTGCCAAGAAGAAAATGAAGTCACCTCACTTCCTGTGAGGATTTAATAAGAACCCTACATTAAAAGGGCAGTGAATTAACCCCTGTTTATATATATATATATATATATATATATATATATATATATATATATATATATATATATATATATATATATATATGTGTGTTTATGTAAATACAGTATCTCACAAAAGTGAGTACACCCCTCACATTTTTGTAAATATGAATAAATGACACTTTGCTAAAATGTAAACTAGTGAGTGTACAGCTTGTATAACAGTGTAAATTTGCTGTCCCCTCAAAATAACTCAACACACAGCCATTATTGTCTAGACCGCTAGCAACAAAAGTGAGTAAACCCCTAAGTGAAAATGTTCAAATTTGGCCCAATTAGCCATTTTCCCTCCCTGGTGTCATGTGACTCATTAGTGTTACAAGGTCTCAGGTGTGAATGGGAAGCAGGTGTGTTAAATTTGGTGTTATTGCTCTCACTCTCTCATACTGGTCACTGGAAGTTCAACATGGCACCTCATGGCAAAGAACTCTCTGAGGATCTAAAAAAAAGAATTCTTGCTCTACATAAAGATGGCCTAGGCTATAAGAAGATTGCCAAGACCCTAAAAATGAGCTGCAGTATGGTGGCCAAGACCATACAGCGGTTTAACAGGACAGGTTTCACTCAGAACAGGCCTCACCATGGTCGACCAAAGAAGTTGAGTGCACATGCTCAGCGTCATATCCAGAGGTTGTCTTTGGGAAATAGATGTATGAGTGCTGCCAGCATTGCTGCAGAGGTTGAAGGGTGGGAGGTCAGCCTATCAGTGCTCAGACCATACACCGCACACTGCATCAAATTGGTCTGCATGGCTGTCATCCCAGAAGGAAGCCTCTTCTAAAGATGATGCACAAGAAAGCCCACAAACAGTTTGCTGAAGACAAGCAGACTAAGAGCATGGATTACTAGAACCATGCCCTGTGGTCTGATGAGACAAATATAAACGTATTTGGTTCAGATGGTTTCAAGCGTATGTGGCAGCAACCAGGTGAGGAGTACAAAGACAAGTGTGTCTTGCATACAGTCAAGCATGGTGGTGGGACTGTCATTGTCTGGGGCTGCATGAGGCTGACGGCACTAGGGAGCTACAGTTCATTGAGGGAACCATGACTGTCAACATGTAGTGTGACATACTGAAGCAGAGCATGATCCCCTCCCTTTGGAGACTTGGCCACAGGGCAGTATTCCAACATGAAAACGACCCCAAACACACCTCCAAGATGACCAATGCCTTGCTAAAGAAGCTGAGGGTAAAGGTGATGGACTGGCCAAGCATGTCTCCAGACCTCAACCCTATTGAGCATCTGTGGGGCATCCTCCAACGGAAGGTGGAGGAGCGCAAGGTCTCCAACATCCACCAGCTCCGTGATGTTGTCATGGAGGAGTGGAAGAGGACTCCAGTGGCAACCTGTGAAGCTCTGGTGAACTCAATGCCCAAGAGGGTTAAGGCAGTGCTGGAAAATGATGGTGGCCACACAAAATATTCACACTTTGGGCCCAATTTGGACATTTTCACTTAGGCCCCTTTCACACTTGGGTGGTGGTTGCGTCGGTGGTAAAGAGCTGCTATTTTTAGTGGCGCTTTACCGTCAATTTCTATTCGGCCGCTAGCGGGTCCCTTTTTCCCCCTGCTAGCGACTGAGAAAAGGTTAAAAACCAGCTGCAAAAGGGTTAAAACTACCGCAAAGCGCTGCTACAGCAGCGCTATGCCGGCGGTGTAGCCACGCTGCCCCATTGATTTCAATGGGCAGGAGCGGTGATGGTGTATACACCGCTCCTTCACCGCTCCAAAGATGCTGCTAGCAGGTTTTTTTTTAGCGTCCTGCCAGCACACCACTCCAGACAGCAGCGGCTCTTTCAGGGCGCTTTGCAGGCGCTATTTTTAGCGCTGTAGCACCTGCAAAGTGCCCCAGTGTGTACGGGGTCTTGTACTCACTTTTATTGCCAGCAGTTTAGACATTAATAGCTGTGTGTTGAGTTATTTTGAGGGGACAGCAAATTTACACTGTTATACAAGATTTACACTCACTACTTTACATTGTAGCAAAGTGTCATTTCTTCAGTGTTGCCACATGAAAAGATATAATAAAATATTTACAAAAATGTGAGGGGTGTACTCACTTTTGTGAGATACTGTTTATATATACTGTATATATCATTTTCTTTTTTTTTCTTTTCTTTCACATCTCTAGGTTACCTTTAGCCCACTTACCCACGTATGTCCACTTATGTTTCCACAAATATTTGATGAAGGCATTTTTAAGAAATCTAAAAGTATATGGTTCTTCAAGGATATTTTTTAAAACATTTACAGGATTTATGAATGGCTACCAATTTGTCTCCTTAAATAAAACTATGAACTTACATGAAATAGTATGCTCAGTAGGAAATAGATGGAGACTGATTTATACTAAAGGTTCTGTAGCTTTTCCACACAGCTTTTATTACATTATAAGTGTACCCTGCTGACATGTTTTAAGCATGCAATTAATGTTGATTCTCTGTAGAATGGAAGCGTTCTTTGACGTTATAAATATTTTAGGGTAATTTGACAGCACAGTTTTTGTTGACATGTAACATTATTTCATATTAATTAAGAATGTTTCTGTGGTTTACTGCTGGGAGTCACTGTAGTTTATACATTCGCTGGGGAGCAATTCTTGACATGAATAGTTCTGTTAGCAACTATAATTTATGTCATTAAACAGCACACATTTCATTTGATTTTACCACACTGTGTGATGTATTAATATCTCTTGGCAGGGAGTAGAAGTGAGTGTTGGAAATTCACAACAAATGAAACTTTAGTTTGCTAAAATTTCCTTTTTTAACAGAGTAGATTGACATGGATGTTGAATATGTGAAAATTACAAATATCAGCACTAATTTAACCTAGTCAGAATAGAAACCTTACTACATTTCGATTGAAAACCATTTTGTTTCCTGCATACCATATACTAGTGAAGCCACACTATGACAACTGGACACCTTTGCAAAGTGTAGCCCATAATCAGCGGGGAATTAAATATACTGTATCTATACCCAAGGACACAAATGTAGTATATTGTAGATAACCAGTCCTTAGCTGTAGTGGCTGCTTTTTTTTCAGTTTTCTTTTCTTTGTTTTCAGGTGATCCTGTAAGTAACATACTTTTTGTCCGAGAGTGCCAATGCTCACACTCTATTTTGTCTCTATGGAAAAGCGGCATTGGCAAGGGTTCTTGCTCCTGCTTTCCATTACAGAATATTTCCCCCTTTTCTCAGCTCCATAACCTAGTTATAGGTGTTCTGTGGTTCACAGAAGGTAACTGGCCAAAGCTAATAACATGGATCACAATGCAGCAGAGTCAGAGTGTATAGGAAGCTACGTGCTCACTGGATTTCTAGCACGATCATCAGGAATATGTTTTTAAATCCTAAGGCCTCATGCACACTGGACGTCTTTACAGCTGCTGTTTTTGGCTTCAGACATTTTTTTTTCTGCAGCCAGTAAACTCCCCAGCATTTTATCCTGTGTGTCCATGCACATAGGCTGTTATTGGCCTTTTTGGCAGGGACGTTTTCTGTCTGGAAAAAACCCCCAGAACTAGTGGGTTTTAAGAGGGGTTTTTCCATTGTA
This sequence comes from Aquarana catesbeiana, assembly GCF_042186555.1. Lineage (NCBI taxonomy): Eukaryota > Metazoa > Chordata > Amphibia > Anura > Ranidae > Aquarana > Aquarana catesbeiana. The sequence continues at coordinate 623,058,458 of NC_133325.1, read as the reverse complement.
AAAACACTCTAAAGCCCCATACACACTATCCACACATCAGATTTTCTGCTGATTTTTGTCTTCAGATTTACCAAAACCATGTAGTGCAAGGGCCTGCCTGATTGCATACAAATTGAAGCTCCTAAGGTTTGACCTCATATATGCTATTACCGTATTTATCAGCGTATAACATGCACAGGCGTATAACATGCACAGGCGTATAAAACGCACATTCATTTTAAAAGGGAAGTTTCAGGGAAAAAAAACTTAAATTTTAAATAAGAAACTTTGAAGCAAAATAAGGGTCAGTGCCCATCTGCAGCCTCACCATTGCCATCAATGCAGCCTGATCAATGTCCATCTGCAGCCTCACAAGTGCCATCAATGCAGCCTCATCAGTCCACATCAATGCAGCAGCCTCACCATTGCCATCAGTGCAGCCTGATCGATACTCATCTGCAGCCTCGGAGGGGACAGGGAGGGGGGTGGGACGAGCGCTGACAGATTACATACAGTGAGAATCTCCTATGTTAGACAGAACAGTGGTCCAATGGCGGCCCAGGAGATGGGACTTCCTATTACAGAGGCCACCAAGTAAACAGAAGTTTCTCACTGTATGTAATCTGACGGCGCTCATCCCGCCCCCTTCCCTGTCCCCTCCGAGGCAGCTAAAATTGAAGTATTGGCATATAACACGCACACGCTATTTGCACCCAATTTTCATGGTGAAAAAGTGAGTGTTATACGTCAATAAATACAGTAATCTCACCCTGCTGATAAAGGAGGTGGAAAACAGATCACAGCTTTATGATTCAAGCACCCAAAGCTACTCTGATGCATACAGAAAGCATGAGGCATGGTTGGAATTATGCACACTTGTCTTTGCAGACTGTTGGCAATCATTGTCTCCAAAGGAGAGGGAGAATAAATGTGAGTATAATGTATTGTGAATGTTTGTTTATTCTCTGCAATGGTAATCTAGTGGTTTGCTCTTATCAGTTTTGTGCAAATCCCATTCATTTTTCTGTGCACTACACTGCATGTATCCTAATGAATGACAGCATATTTCCAATGGTCTGAACAATGTTATTTCAAACAGATACTGTAGGTCAATGTTTTTCAACTCCAGTTCTCAAGTACCCCCCACAGGTCATGTTTTCAGGATAGTTCCCTGAAAACAAGTAGCGCCCAAACCCTTACTCTGCTAAAACCTAGAGTAGTGCACATGAAAATAATGTTTAGAACATGATATAATTGCCCAAATGGTACTGAAATATGCAGTATATTATTTAAAGACAATCTGCTTTTAAACTGTGTGAAAAAGTGATAAAATATCTTTAATAGTCTGAGAAGAGATAAATTCCATGTTTTTGTACAACTAGGTGCCAAAACAACTGAGCATGCTCAGACCTACAAATAGCTCTCATTTTAGCTCCAATGTCTTTTTTTACAAGGCGCTATAGTAAATACTAGAATGAGCGCTGCATTAAAGAGCATTTTTTGGGAGTGAAAATCGGCGCTATTATAGTCCAATGCAAGTTTTAGCCATTGATTCTAATGGTACAATTGTAACTTCCCCAAATCAATCCTTTTAATGTTGAGATGAAATGCATCTTTCTCTGAAATAAGTTTTCATTTGTAACATTGTTGCTTCTATTTCAACTATTTTGTTTTTAAGAATGCTAGAATGTGGAATGTTTTAATGTTTTGGTAAAATATATTTTTCTCTGTCACTTTCACTTGTTACTCTCCATCTCGCACTAACTAAACTCACACAGGTGTCTTTACAAACCACAAAAAATACCATTGCTGATGCAAATTTAAAATGAGTCACAATTTTTTGTGCTTTTTATTTTTTCCAAATAATCTTAATTTGAGCCCAAAAAATGTGATATGGGTACCAACATCAGAAATCAAGATGTAATTCCCCAAAATTTGAGGGTAACATCACTATTCTACAGTGACCCATAAAAAACCACCAAATATCACAGAATAAATCAAGAAGAGTAACTCTTGAGTAATATAATTCCATCACCTGTATGTCCAAAGAAATGCAGTATTTATGTGTATTTATGTGTAGGAGGTTTTCATATGTGGCAGCTCCATGGCTTAGAGGTTAGAACTTCTGCTTCGCATCCCTGAACGTGTGGGTTCAAATCCCAAACCTGGTGCTTCATGTAGAGAAGTTGTCTCGTCTCCCAGGACCTAAAACTATGTCTAAATATAGTATTTATGTGTAGGAGGGTTCCGCCACCATTGTAAATCTTGCCAGATACATTGTCTAGCCAAAAGTATTGGGGCACCTGCCTTTACACACACATGGACTTTAATGGCAGCCCAGTCTTAGTCCGTAAGGTTGAAAATTGATTTGGCCCACCCTTTGCAGCTAGAACAGCTTCTAGGAAGGCTGGGTCCACAAGGTTTAGTGTGTCTATGGGAATGTTTGACCATTCTTCCAGAAGTGCATTTGTGAGGCCAGGCACTGATGTTGGATGAGAAGGCCTGGCTTATAGTCTCTGCTCTTATTCAGCCAAAAGGTGTTCTATCGGGTTGGGGTCAGGACTCTGTGCAGGCCAGTCAAGTTCCTCCACCCCCAAACTCGCTCATCCATGTCTTTATGGACCTCACTTTGTGCACTGGTGTGCAGTCATGTTGGAACAGAAAGGGGCCATCCCCAAACTTGGAGCATGAAATTCTCCAAAATGTCTTGGTATGCTCACGTCTTAAGAGTTCCCTTCACTGGAACTAAGAGGCCAAACTCAACCCCTGAAAAACAACCCCACATCATAATCCCCCCTCCACCAAATGATTTGGACCAGTGCACAAAACAAGGTGTTTGTACAGCGTTTGGAGCAAGAATATCGCACTGATATTCAGGCGGTTAAAACCGAATTACAAGCAACCCAGGTTAAAACATCAGAGTTAGAGGGCTCTGTTACAGTTTTGGCTGATGCTGTCCATGTGCAGGACCAATGATTAGATATGCATGAATCTCAAATACAAACACTGTACTCCCTTATAGAGGACCAAGATAATCGCAATCGGTGGAATAATATTCAAATTCAAGGGTTACCGGAGGCGACGGGGGTTAAGGATCTCTCAGAAATGGTAAAAGGCATTTTTATCTCTATATTGGGGTAACTGAGGCGGTCAAATTGGAATTCGATAGGGTTCACCAGGCCCTGGGGCCACGAAACTCCGACCCAGCTAAATAAAGGGATATTATATGCCGAATACATTTTTTTAGTGTAAAAGAGGACATTATGAGGAAGCTTGAGTGAAAGGCCCAATTGACTATAAAGGGACTACGATCCAATTGTTGCCAGATCTGTGCCGTTTCACCCTAGAAAAGGGAAAGGCATTTAAACCTCTTTTGGCATTGTTACAAGATCATAATATTTCTTACCATTGGAACTTTCTATTCCAGCTACAGATCGGGAATGAGGGCAAGTGGTTAAGTATTCGTGGTCCATCGGATATCCCAGTTGTGGTAACAGCCCAGGAGCTACCAGAGCTTCCACCCTTCGAGTGGCCACAGTCATACTCATTGTTTTGGGGTGAAGGGCGTCATGCTCCGGTGGTAAGGAAATACTCCGACAGATCGGGAATTACCCTCCCCCCACAGTCCACCATAGTCTAATAAGGGGGCTACCAAGGGATTTTCAGTAACAGTATTATTAATATATTTTTTCCATGGAGGAGGATTTGGCTTTTTTTTTTCTGTCTTGGAAGTAATTGTTTCTAGAGATTTAAATAGAGTGTTTTGATTAATCTCTGATTGATTATGCCTATGTATTAAATCAATGATGATATATGGAATATATATGACTGGATGATATGAAATGATATATGATGATGATATTTGCTAGGGATGTAGGTTGTAGGCTTAGATATTATTAAGGGGAGGAATGTATTTGCCTCCCTTCCCCTGTGTGTTTTTGTTTCTTTTCTCTTTTTCCCCTATGGTTTGGAACACTCCCTTTTGGTGGGGGTGGTTTCACATGGGGGAAGGGGGGGAAGTGGGGAAAGGAATTATATAAAAAATTCTATATGCATAATATAAGTTGAAATATGGTTGTTTGTCGTGTGGGGAGAGACGGGATAGGTACTATGTAGATAAGTAGCATTTGTTGTGTATATATGGATATGTCGTCCTGACCGCATCACCTGCACATGACGGATACATATTTGTGGAATCTGCCGGTAGTAATAACTACTGGGGTTCCAGTAGAGTGTGCATAACTATGTGTGTATGTATGGTGTACACCAGTAGGTTAGGATGCGCGCTACGTGTGCGAACATATGCATATGGATATGGGGATCACGCGGGGGGTGAGGAGGGGCATATCTCAGCCTCTATACTTTCCCACATAAGAACAATGTTTTTTTTTTTTGCATTTTGTTTTTTGTTTTTTCTCTTCCCCTTTCTTTCTACTCTCCCCTCCACCCCATGGGTATGAACCCTCGTTTAAAGGGGTGCCTCTGCCTGGAGGGGGGGAAGAAAGGGGAAAGGGAATTCTATATCTATAATATAAGCTGCAGCATGATTATTTCTTAGGTAGGGGGATAGGTATTATATAGATAAGTGATGATGTTATATTTATATCAACCTGTAGCCCTGACCGTGCCACCAGCACACGATAAATAGATATGGGTGGAATCTGCTGGCAGGCTAGAACTAATGGAGTTCCTGTAGAGGGTACATGATGTGTATACGCGTGGTGTGTGCTTGTGGGTGTAGGACGTGCGCTACGGGTGCACACACATGCATTTTGATATGGGGATCCAAGGGAGGGAGAGGCATATCATATAAAGTATATGAGTACCAACTTTTTTTTACTTTCCCCTATAGGAATCAGTGAAAGGATCTCTTTTATTTATTTATTTATTTTCTTATTTCTTTCTTTCTTTCCCTCCTCTTTGGGTATTGGGAACTACCCATAGGAAACGCCCAAGATTTATGTAATTGAATATATGATGTTCTTTGTGCTATTTTTTAGTTCCGGGTATTCTTGGGTGCAGAAATAGTTTGATTATATTTTCACATTTTATTGTTGATTATAATAAAAGTTGATCCTTCTCCTGGGTCCCACTATGGGGCCTTCTTTGTGTGTATCCACATTCCCCTCGTAGGTATACCAGCCCTCTGGTAGGGATTGGTATGAATCGTTGTCCCCCCTTTTTTTTTTTTTTAGTATGCTATACTTTTTGTAGAGCTTACTATTTTTTTATTTAGAGTTGGTTTCTGGCTATGCCTAGATCCGAAGAGAGAGTTATCTCTCTCATCACTTTGTTTTTGTCTTTCCCTTTCTCCTCTTTCTTTTTTTTTTTTTTTTACCAAGAAAATGGCAACCAAACTATCCTCACCATCCTCATTGAAACTCTGTTCATATAATGTTAAGGGTATCAATAAACAATCTAAAAGAGGTCAAATTGTATATGCTCTTCACAAAGCCAGGGTAGATATACTTTTTCAAGAGACCCATTTTAAAGCAAATTGTATTCCAGCATATTTACGAAGATACTCTTCAAGATGGTTTCATAGTACCTTGTCCTCATCCAAAAGTTGGGGAGTCTCCATCGCTATTCATAAGCGTTTACCGATACTGGCCTTGGAGCATGTAACTAACCCCAATGGCCGGTATCTCTTTCTTAAATTTAGGCTTTGGAATAGAGTTTTTACAATCGCCAATGTATATATCCCAAATTATGATCAAATAATGGTAATTACACAATATCTCCACCTCTTGACAGAATTTGCAGAAGGCACGATTCTTGTAAGAGGAGATTTTAATATGGTACTAGAACCCCAGATGGATACCTCCTCTCAGCGATCAAATATTTTTTTATAGTCGGTTGAGAGCTCTTAAAATAGAGTTGTTTGAACACAGATTGTTGGATCTCTGGCGTGTCTTAAATCCTAAAAATCGGGATTATACATACTATTCCTCAGTTCACCAATCTTAGAGTAGGTTAGATTATTTTTTTACGGGATCACAGTTATTGGAATGGAATTCAATTATGGATATTGGGTCTTTCATTTGGTCTGATCACTCACCTCTCTTTTTGACAATACAACCTCCCCAGATCCCTCGTTTTGATTGGACATGGATTCTAAATGAAACCCTTATGTCAGATCCACTTTGTCATCAGCCAATATTGGTAGCAATTAAAAATGTTATCGCTGACCATGAGCACGATGAAACCTCATTACCAATACAATGGGAAGCCCTGAAAACAGTATTAAGAGGATTGTTTATTCAACGTGGAGCCCGCTTAAAGAAAGAAAGATCAGCGACTATACAGGATGTTTTGTCAAGGCTTTGGGCTTTGGAGATTTTACATGAAAGGTCTCCAACCCTAGAGATATTGGCTGATATATCTTTGGTACGGTCATCTTTACTACAGTCTCTAGAGGTGTCCCACAGTAAAATCAACATAGATATGCCCTAGGAAAGTACCAATATGGAGATAAGTCTGGGAGACCACTTGCAAGGTCATTGCATCCCCGCTCTTCAGTGACTTTTATACCTAGTATTGCATTACAGTCTTACTTCAGATCCACGCTCCATTCAAAAGGCATTCTGTGACTATTTTACAGCTCTGTACAATCTTACCCCCCATTATCTTCTGACTTAGAATCTCTTGGCCGTCATATACAGGAATATGTGTATGAAACTTCTATCCCAAAATTAGATGAAGAGAGTGGGAATTCTTTGTATTCCTCTATTTTACTAGAGGAATTATTGGAAGTGATTACTAATACACCATTGGGTACCGATGGTTTTACATCGAAATTTTATAAGATCTATAAGGATTCTATTCCACTATTCATGCTTTGGGTGTTTAATAGCATATCTGCTACTGATGGGTTTACCCCCCCCAAACATTAGAGGCGAACATCACACTACTTCCTAAACCAGATAAGGATTTAAATGTATGTTCTAGTTATCGTCCTATATCTTTAATTGGGGTAGATATTAAGATCTATGCTAAATTGATTGCCTTACGTCTTCAATCCCATGTTCCAAATCTGGTACATACAGATCAAGTTGGGTTTGTACAGGGGAGACAAGCATGTGATAACACACTTAAATCCCTTTTACTCATTGATCATACTCAGCAAAAATACAGCTTGCCTTCTCTCTGTAGATGCGGAGAAGCATTTGATCGTGTTGAATGGCCGTTTTTGGAACAAATTCTGATTCAAATAGGACTAGGACCAATCCTGTTAAGGAAAATTATGGCACTGTATACTAAGCCAAGAGGCAGAATACGGATTAATCAATCTTTATCTTCTAGCTTTCCTATTCAAAATGATACGCGTCAGGGATGTCCGCTATCTCCCCTCCTGTTCGTCCTAGTAATGGAACATCTGCTAACTGCTCTTAGACAAAATTCTTGTATTACAGGCATACTGTTAGACGGGCAGGAGGTGAAGTTGTCAGTATTTGCTGATGATCTGTTACTCTACGTCACTAACCCACATGTCTCCATGCCATCTATTCTGTATGAATTTCAGAGTTTTGGAGCCCTGAGTAATTTTAAAGTAAATGTATCAAAATCTGAAATCCTTAATGTATCTCTGTCACCACATCAAGTTCAGGCTTTTTTGAATAATATCCCATTTAAGATCTGTACTTCGACACTTAAGTATTTGGCTATAAAAATTCCACAAGATCTTAATAGGCTATATATAGAAAATTATTACCCTCTTATGCAGCGTACAATACAAGATCTTAAAAAGTACGATCGAGCCCAGTATTCATGGTTTGGGAGGATTAACATTTTGAAAATGGATATAGTACCGCGTTTTCTCTATCTTTTCCAAACCACACCTATAGTGGCCCCCCGTTCTTTCTTTGTTACTCTACAATCTGCTTTTACAAGGTTTATTTGGGGTTCCAATAGACCTAGACTGCAAAAGAGAATTTTATCTCTCCCTAAAGCTAAGGGTGGTGTAGGGGTACCAGACCTTAACTACTACCATGTTGCAGCGGTGTTAACTAGATTGGTAAATTGGTTCCATCATTCTCACCCCAAACAATGGGTACACACTTCAGGCACTTCCCTGGTTAGATATCTCTGTCCGGGGTCCAGTCTCTTCTTTGTCTTTTCTTACAGCACACTTATTGCGTACTTGGGATAAATTACAAACTCAACTAGGACTTTCCCCTAAAGTGGGATTAATGACGCCCCTGTTTGGTAATCCAGGGTTCCTTCCGGCAATAGCTCGGAGACATTTTTTGTTATGGAGTAAGGAGTCAAATCATCGAATATCTCAAACTCTTTGTCAGGGAGATCTTCCATTGCTATCAAATTTGATTCCTATACAGCAGCAATCAGTTAAACACTGACTGGAATACCGGCAACTATCGTCTTTTCTTTCCTCCTTCCCTTTAAGGGAAGTATTTAATAAAGAGCCAAATACCTTTGAGTCCCTTTTATTACAAGAAAATGTACCAGAACACATTTTGTCTGCAGTGTATAGGGTTCTTATTCTTATGCTGCGTACACACAATCGGTTTTCTCGTTGGAAAAAGATATGACGGCTTTTCCGATGGGATTCCGCTCGAGTTTGCCTTGCATACACACGGTCACGCAAAAGTTCGCTGAAATTACGACCGTCAAGAACGCGGTGACGTACAACACTACAACGAGCCGCGAAAATCAAGTTCAATGCTTCCGAGCATGTGTCGAATTGTTTCCGAGCATGCATAGGGATTTTGCACGTCGGAATTGCCACAGACGATTGCATTTTCGGATAGGAACTTTTCCCGACTAAAAAATTAAGAGCATGCTCTCAGTCTTTTGCTGGCTGGAATACCGCCAGCAAAAGACCGATGGAGCATACACATGGTCGCATTTTACGAGGAAAAAATCTCATCAGTCTTTTGCGGGCCGAAATTTCGACCTGTGTGCACGCGGCATTAGACTCCATCCATGTCTCCCGGAGTTTACAAATAAGTGGAGTATGGACTTGAATATCCAAATTAAATCAGAGTAATGGGAAAAAGCATTTATCCTTACACATAGTATGTTGTTAGCAACTAAGGCACATGAGACGAATTTCAAACTTTTTTCTCAGTGGTATAGATGCCCGTTGTTGCTCTACCGGATATACCCAAATGTCTCAGACCTGTGTTGTCACTATCAGTTTGCTAAGGGTTCGCTACTGCATATTAGGTGGGAATGTCCTTCTGTGCATACATTTTGGGATATGATACTCCAGCTTCATACTCGAGCAACTGGGGTAACTATTCCCAACACACCACAAATTACTTTGCTATCCATTTTACCCGGCTCATATAAAAGCATTAAAAAGGACTTTTGAGACATTGGCTGACAGCTGCAAGAATGGTTATACCGCGCCACTGGCGGTCAGTGTATGCTCCATCGTTGATTGAGTGGGTTACAGAGATGGACAATATTGAGAGGATGGAGAATCTTTTGTCGCAGGAATTGGACACATATGAGCAATGTTGCCAAATTTGGCGCCCTTGGAAGGTACTAAGAGAATCCCTGAAATGACGGAATTTATATGTGGGTTAGAGGGAGGACGTGAAAATGGTTCAGAGTTTGGCTGAGTGAGGAGCTTTCGGTTTGAGAAGCTATTTCTGGTAGTTTTATTTGTTTTTTTTTTTTTTTTTTCGTTTTGTTTTTTTTTGTTTTTGTGTGTGTTGTGTGTGATATATCTAACATCATTGTGGGAGTTGAAGATAGGGAGTAGTAAATTATAAATTTCATCTAATTGGACGAAGGAAGAAAAAACAGGGATATTCTTATTAGGGTCTAAAACAATCTTAATGGTTTAGAGTATCATTATGTGCTTTTTTATAATAAAGGAGTTTATTGATGAGTAGACAGTCTCTAGTGGCATTTCCTTCTTCTTTTCTCTTTCTCTCTTTTTTTTTTTCTCTCTCTCCTCCCCTTTCTTCCCCTTTTTGTAGGGACTCCTTCAGTGTGTTGATATACAGTCAGGTCCATAAATATTGGGACATTGACACAATTCTAATCTTTTTGGCTCTATACACCACCACAATGGAATTAAAATGAAACAAACAAGATGTGCGTTAACACTTTCAGCTTTAATTTGAGGGTATTTACATCCAAATCAGGTGAACGGTGTAGGAATTACAACAGTTTGTATATGTGCCTCCAACTTTTTAAGGGACCAAAAGTAATGGGACAATTGGCTGCTCAGCTGTTCCATGGCCAGGTTTGTGTTATTCCCTCATTATTCCAGTTACAAGGAGCAGATAAGAGGTCCAGAGTTCATTTCAAGTGTGCCATTTGCATTTGGAATCTGTTGCTGTCAACTCTCAGTATGAGATCCAAAGAGCTGTCACTATCAGTGAAGCAAGCCATCATTAGGCTGAAAAAACAAAACAAACCCATCAGAGAGATAGCAAAAACATTAGGTGTGGCCAAATCAACTGTTTGGAACATCCTTAAAAAGAAAGAACGCAGCGGTGAGCTCAGCAACACCAAAAGACCCGGAAGACCACGGTAAACAACTGTGGTGGATGACCGAAGAATTCTTTCCCTGGTGAAGAAAACACCCTTCACAACAGTTGGCCAGATCAAGAACACTCTCCAGGGGATAGGTGTATGTGTGTCAAAGTCAACAATCAAGAGAAGACTCCAGCAGAGTGAATACAGAGGGTTCACCACAAGATGTAAACCATTGGTGAGCCTCAAAAACAGGAAGGCCAGATTAGAGTTTGCCAAACAACATCTAAAAAAGCCTTCACAGTTCTGGAACAACATCCTATGGACAGATGAGACCAAGATCAACTTGTACCAGAGTGATGGGAAGAGAAGAGTATGGAGAAGGAAAGGAACTGCTCATGATCCAAAGCATACCACCTCATCAGTGAAGCATGGCGGTGGTAGTGTCATGGCGTGGGCATGTATGTCTGCCAATGGAACTGGTTCTCTTGTATTTATTGATAACGTGACTGCTGACAAAAGCAGCAGGATGAATGCTGAAGTGTTTCGGGCAATATTATTTGCTCATATTCAGTAAAATGCTTCAGAACTCATTGGACGGCGCTTCACAGTGCAGATGGACAATGACCCGAAGCATACTGCGAAAGCAACCAAAGAGTTTTTTAAGGGAAAGAAGTGGAATGTTATGCAATGGCCAAGTCAATCACCTTCAACGTGATAATAATTAAAGACCACATTGGGAAAAGTGGAAGAACAAACTCCAATGATTGAAAGTAATGTCCATAATAAAATAAAAGTTCATCAACATAAACAACGTGGTATTTCTAGTGACAAAAATGAGGAACATATGTGGATAGTATTCGTAAATCGCATAAATTGCATAAGTGGTCTTCATGTGCTGAGACTCCACACGAAAATGGAAGGGGTAAATATGCTTACCGGAAGAGGTGGACACATTCACCATATGGCTAGGTGTCATTCAGGCTTGTGGATCCACCGATCCAAAAGATGCTTCCTGAGAGGTGCTAGTGATGAATTCCAATGATTCCTTCTGAGGCGACCGTGGGCAACCGTGGAAAAAAGATGGTACTCACATCCACAGAGGATGGATGGATTCGCCTTCACAGTAAGTAGATGGCTGGAGAATGCAGCTTTCACCACACCAATGCGAATTCATGTAGAGAAAGGAAAAAATCTCCACATAGTGCATGGATCAGTAAAATAAGGTTTATTGAAAACCACCAAACGAACAAGCAAATTCTTTAGCAAACAGCGAATGAAATGGATAAAAAAGTGATCACAAATGAGTGTAAAAATTTTTTGCGTGGTAACAGGGAACAGATGGCTTCAGCAACCCCTTCCCCCTTCCCCTTCGTATGGATTCTCAGCACATGAAGACCACTTATGCGATTTATGTGATTTAAGAATACTATCCACATATGTTCCTCATTTTTGTCTAGAAAATACCACTAGAAATACCACGTTGTTTATGTTGATGAACTTTGATGAACTTTTATTTCAGTCATTGGAGTTTGTTCTTCCACTTTTTCCAATGTGGTCTTTAATTATTATCACGTTGAAGGATCTGTTGTTACACATATGTTACTAGTATACATTGTGCTAGTCAACACCTCTGTTTTCACTTTATCTAGCGCTGCATTTATTTTTCACTTTTTTTGCACTGTTACTACACTGGTGATGCTGGCTGCTATTTTATTCACATGTCTTTTGTAGTAGCCCAACAATATTTAGTTATTTTTCAAGTCAATCACCTGACCTGAATCCGATTGAGCATGCATTTCACTTGCTGAATACAAAACTGAAGGGAACATGCCCCAAGAACAAGAAGGAACTGAAGACAGTTGCCGTAGAGGACTGGCAGAGCATCACCAGGGATGAAACGCAGTGTCTGGTAATGTCTATGCGTTCCAGACTTCAGGCTGTAATTGACTGCAAAGGATTTGCAAGCAAGTATTAAAAAGTGAAAGTTTGATGAATAATTGTTAATCTGTCCCATTACTTTTGGTCCCTTAAAAAGCGGGAGGCCCATATACAAACTGTTGTAATTCCTACACCGTTCACCTGATTTGGATGTAAATACCCTCAAATTAAAGCTGAAAGTCTGCAGTTAAAGCACATCTTGATCGTTTCATTTCAAATCCATTGTGGTGGTGTATAGAGCCAAAAAGATTAGAATTGTGTCGATGTCCCAATATTTATGGACCTGACGGTATGTTTATATGTAACTTGTCTTATGTTTTATATATTATTTTAATGTGGTATGTTCTTTATTATTACCTATAGGATGTGGATGATGTTTTCTTTTGTTATGTAATTAAAATTTCAATAAAATCAGAGTTGAAAATAAAACAAAGCAAGGTCCATAAAGACATGGATGAGGGAGTTTGGGGTGGAGGAACTTGACTGGCCTGCACAGAGTCCTGACCTCAACACAACAGAACACCTTGGGGATGAATTAGAGCGGAGACTGTAAGCCAGGCCTTTTCGTCCAACATCAGTGCCTGACCTCACATAGCATTTCCAGAAGAGTTGAAGCTGTTATAGCGCAAAGGGTGGGCCAAATTAATTTTGAACCCTACGGACTAAGACTGGGATGCCATTACTGTTTATGTGCGTATAAAGGCAGGTGTCCCAATACTTCAGACAATATATTGTATATTGCTTGTGACTAGGGATGAGCTTCGAGTTCGAGTCGAACTCATGTTCGACTCAAACATTGGCTGTTTGCAAGTTCCCCGAACAGCGAACAATTTGGGGTGTTCGCGGCAAATTCGAAAGCCGCAGAACACCCTTTAAAAGTCTATGGGAGAAATCAAAAGTGCTAATTTTAAAGGCTTATATGCATGGTATTGTATAAAAAGTGTTTGGGGACATAGGTCCTGCCCCAGGGGACATGGATCAATGCGAAAAAAAGTTTTAAAAACGGCCGTTTTTTCGGGAGCAAGGATTTTAATAATGCTTAAAGTGAAACAATACAAGTGTAATATTCCTTTAAATTTCGTACCTGGGGGGTGTCTATAGTATGCCTGTAAAGGGGCGCATGTTTCCCGTGTTTAGAACAGTCTGATAGCAAAATGACATTTCAAAGAAAAAAAGTCATTTAAAAGTACTCGCATCTATATGAATTGTCGGTCCGACAATACACATATAAGTTCATTGATAAAAACGGCATGGGATTTCCCCACGGGGGAACCCCAAACCAAAATTTTTTAAAAAATGGCGTGGCGGTCCCCCTAAATTCCATACCAGGCCTTTCAGGTCTGGTATGGATATTAAGGGGAACCCCGCGCCAAAATTAAAAAAAAAAGGCGTGGGGTCCCCCTCAAAATCCATACCAGACCCTTCAAGTCTGGTATGGATTTTAAGGGGAACCCCGCGCCAAAATTAAAAAAAAAAATTGTGTGGGGTCCCCCCAAAAATCCATACCAGACCCTTATCTGAGCACGCAACCTGGCAGGCCGCAGGAAAAGAGGGGGGGGGACAAGAGAGCGCCCCCCCTCCTAAACCATACCAGGCCACATGCCCTCAACATTGGGAGGGTGCTTTGGGGTCCCCCCAAAGCACCTTGTCCCCATGTTGATGAGAACAAGGACCTCATCCCCACAACCCTTGCCCGGTGGTTGTGGGGGTCTGCGGGTGGGGGGCTTATCGGAATCTGGAAGCCCCCTTTAACAAGGGGACCCCCAGATCCCACCCCCCATGTGAAATGGTAAGGGGGTACTTTTACCCTACCATTTCACAAAAAAGTGTCAAAAATGTTAAAAATGACAAGAGACAGTTTTTGACAACTCCTTTATTTAAATGCTTCTTCTTTCCATCTTCTTTCTTCTATCTTCTTTCTTCTATCTTCCTTCGGTTTCTTCCTCCATCTTCTTCTTCTTCTGGTTCTTCCTCCGATCCTCTGCTTCTTGGTCTGGTGTTCTTGTCCGGCATCTTCCTCCGTGGCGTCTTCTTCCCTTCTTCGTTCTCATGCCGCTCCGCATCCATAATGGGAAGCTCCCACTGTGTGACGCTTCTCGTCTTCTGACGGTTCTTAAATAACAGAGGGCGGGGCCACCCGATGACCCCACCCCCATGACACACGGGGACTTGACGGGGACTTCCCTGAGGCTTTCTCCGTGACGTTGGGGGGCGGGGTCACCCGGACTTATTTGTATGGCTGCTTGTTTAGGAGCTGGCCGTCCATAATATGTTAGTACCTATTTGTATTTTGCTGTTGGACATTATTCAGCTAATTTATTACATCATAGAAATACATAATGTTTAATGATATAGGTAAATGAACATATCTGACATTGGTAATAATAATGTTATTAATACATATATTATTAAAAGTCACCTAAATGAGGTTTTTGATATCTCGCATTAGACACAATATTTTGTATTTATTTTTATTATTTTTTATTATTATTTCTATTGCTGCATCTATAGTTGGGTAAATAGTAGTGCTAATAGAAAACACAACATAAACACCATGTGAGGTGATGTGTAAATGTCTATCAAAACATGTGAGAGTACCCCACAAAAAAGGGCGTACTCGAAAAAGTCTAAAGTAAAGTCTGTGAAGTGAATCAAGAATGAAGCTCCATCAACAACAATTGAGTATCCAATATGGGGTCATCAAAACACTGGATAGGTATGGGTACGCTTACCGGAACTGGTGGACTCTAGTGCCAGCAGCATAGAGTCTATCGAGCTTTGTGCCACCACGGGCAGATGTAGAGATGGCCCAGGGAAGATGGATGGTTTCTGGATCACCCCAAACCACGAGCCACACGATAGGATCTCGGAAGAGAAAGCAGGGATGGACTCAAGATGCGGACGTCTTATAGTCCAACATCCAGAGCTCCTCTCACTCACTCACAGCAGGCTCTGGTTTTGAGAATCAGGAAGGAACCTGATTGAGAGGAGCTCTGTATGCTGGACTATAAGACGTCCGCATCTTGAGTCCATCCCTGCTTTCTCTTCCGAGATCCTGTCGTGTGGCTCGTGGTTTGTCACATTGTTTGTAGCAGCTTTTTTTGAGTTTTTAGGTTTAGCGCATTAACCACCTTCATTACTGTACTGCCTCTATAGTTACCTGAGATTGACCCCAATCTAGGTCAATATCGGTTATACCATTATGCTAAAGCAAGGGGATTCTTTTTGCTTTATCATTTATCATTACTATAATTAGTATCATTACTATCACTATTATTATTACTTTTATTATTATATATATTTTTTTTCAATATTGCCAGATTATCATTTACCGTGAACACGGTCCAGTTCTCATACCAGCATGACCCATTTGGAACTGGCATCCATGGGTTAATTAGCACCAGGTGGTTCATACAGAGACATTTGGCTTTTATCCACTTCATCCCCGGAAGGATTTACCCCCTTCCTGACCAGAGCACTTTTTACAATTTGGCACTGCGTCGCTTTAACTGCTAATTGCGCGGTCATGCAATGCTGTACCCAAACAAAATTTGCATCCTTTTCTTCCCACAAATAAAGCTTTCTTTTGATGGTATTTGATCACCCCTGCGGTTTTTATTTTTTGCACTATAAATGGAAAAAGACCGAAGATTTTGAAAAAAAATGATATTTTCTGCTTTTTGTTATAAAAAAAATCCAATAAACTCAATTATAGTCATACATTTAGGCCAAAATGTATTCAGCCACATGTCTTTGGTAAAAAAAATGTCACTAAGCGTATATTTATTGGTTTGCGCAAAAGTTATAGCGTCTACAAACTAGGGTACATTTTCTGGAATTTACACAGCTTTTAGTTTATGACTGCCCATGTCATTTCTTGAGGTGCTAAAATGGCAGGGCAGTACAAAACCCCCCCAAATGATCCCATTTGGAAAGTAGACACCCCAAGGAAGTTTTTTGTCCCAAGTGATTGAATAATGACAAAAAAAAAAAAATTACAAAAAGTTGTCATTAAATGATATATTGCTCACACAGGCCATGGGGATATGTGGGATTGCACCCCAAAATACATTTAGCTGCTTCTCCTGAGTATGGGGATATCACATGTGTGGGACTTTTTGGGAGCCTAGCCGTGTACGGGGCCCCGAAATCCAAGCACCGCCTTCAGGATTTCTAAGGGCGTAAATTTTTGATTTCACTCCTCACTACCTATCACAGTTTTGAAGGCCATAAAATGCCAAGATGGCACAAAACCCCCCAAATGACCCCATATTGGAAAGTAGACACCCCAAGCTATTTGCTGAAAGGCATGTTGAGTCCATGGAATATTTTATATTTTGACACAAGTTGTGGGAAAATTACAAACTTTTATTTATTTTTTTGCACAAAGTTGTCACTAAATGATATATTGCTCAAACATGCCATGGGCATATGTGGAATTACACCCCAAAATACATTCTGATGCTTCTCCTGAGTACAGGGATACCACATGTGTGGGACTTTTTGGGAGCCTAGCTGCATACGGGGCCCCCTGAAAATCACCGCCTTCAGGATTTCTAAGGGCGTAAATTTTTGATTCACTCCTCACTACCTATCACAGTTTTGAAGGATATAAAATGCCAAGATAGCACAACCCCCCCAAATGATCCCATTTTGGAAAGTAGACACCCCAAGCTATTTGCTGAGAGGCATGGTGAGTATTTTGCAGCACTCATTTGTTTTTGAAAATGAAGAAAGACAAGAAAAAAACTTTTTTTTTCTTTTTTCAAATTTCAAAACTTTGTAACAAAAAGTGAGGTCTGCAAAATACTCACTATACCTCTCAGCAAATAGCTTGGGGTGTCTACTTTCCAAAATGGGGTCATTTGGGGGGGGTTGTGCCACCTGGGCATTCCATGGCATTCCATGGCCTCCGAAACTGTGATAGGCAGTGAAAAGCGAAATAAAATATTTACGCCCTTAGAAAGCCTGAAGGCGGTGCTCCCAAAAAGTCTCACACATGTGGTATCCCCGTACTCAGGAGAAACAACAGAATGTATTTTGGGGTGTAATTTCACATATTCCCATGGCATGTTTGAGCAATATATCATTTAGTGACAACTTTGTGCAAAAAAAAAAAAAAAAAAAAATCTGTCTTTTTCCCGCAACTTGTGTCTCAATATAAAATATTCCATGGACTCGACATACCTCTCAGGAAATAGCTTGGGGTGTCTACTTTGGGGTCATTTGGGGGGGGTTTGAACTGTCCTGGCATTTTATGCACAACATTTAGAAGCTTATGTCACACATCACCCTTTCTTCTAACCACTTGAAGACAAAGCCCTTTCTGACACTTTTTGTTTACATGAAATAATGATTTTTATTTGCAAGAAAATTACTTCGAACCCCCAAACATTATATATTTTTTTAAAGCAAATGCCCTGCAGATTAAAATGGTGGGTGTTTCATTTTTTTTTTCACACAGTATTTGTGCAGCGATTTTTCAAATGCATTTTTTTGGGGAAAAAACACACTTTTTAAAATTTTAATGCACTAAAACACACTATATTGCCCAAATGTTTGATGAAATAAAAAAGATGATCTTAGGCCGATCATCTAACCAAACACAACATACTTTAAAATTGCGCACAAACGTGCAGTGGCGACAAACTAAATACATTTTTAAAAGCCTTTAAAAGCCTTTACAGGTTACCACTTTAGATTTACAGAGGAAGGCTACTGCTAAAATTACTGCCCTTGATCTGACCTTCGCGGTGATACCTCACATGCATGGTGCAATTGCTGTTTAGATTTGACGCCAGACCGACGCTTGCGTTCGCCTTTGCACGAGAGCAGGGGGGGACAGGAGTGCTTTTTTTTTTCTTTATTATTTTTTTGCTTTTTTTATCTTATTTTTAAACTGTTCCTTTCATTTTTTTTTAAATCATTTTTATTGTTATCTCAGGGAATGTAAATATCCCTTATGATAGCAATAGGTAGTGACATGTACTCTTTTTTGAAAAAATTGGGGTCTATTAGACCCTAGATCTCTCCTCTGCCCTCAAAGCATCTGACCACACCAAGATCGGTGTGATAAAATGCTTTCCCAATTTCCTAATGACGCTGTTTACTTCCAGCGAAATCTAAGTTATGAAATGCTCGTAGCTTCCGGTTTAGGCCATAGAGATGTTTGGAGCCATTCTGGTCTCTGACCAGCACTATGGTCTGCTGGCTGAATCACCAGCTGCATTCTCAGGTTCCCTGTTGGGACAGAAGAGCCAGAGAAAAACATGGAAGACGGTGGGGGGGGGGTCGTTCCCTCCCACTGCATGTAAAAGCAGTCTAGAGGCTAATTAGCTGCTGGGATTGCTTTTACATGAAAGCCAATCGCTGGCTGAAAAGAATGATACCAAGATGATACCTAAACCTGCAGGCATCATTCTGGTATAACCACTCAAAGTCTGCTGGTCCTTGTTGGGCATATATTGAAAACTTTTTTTTCATGCAGCCTGTGGGCTGAACGAAAAAAAGAGATTGATCAGTGGGTATGCCCACCATTAGAATACCTCCCTTCATCCACCCACTTCTAATGATGGGCATACATGCACCGTTTATATAAGCATGGGGGCATCCGCTCCAAAAGGTAGGAGCTAATCGCTCCTAAGCCCCTGCTGTCCCCATGCTTTGGCATATATTCTCTTTATTTTAACTGTGGTGGTGAAATCACCTCCTACAGTGCTGGAGTCATGGCTTTATATATCGTGGGAGCAAACACTGTTGCTGTCCAGATAAATAAATCCGCGCTGCAACTGAATGGCGTACCTGCTAAGCAAATGATGGTTAACAATAAAACAAAGTAACATTACAGTATAACAGTAAGACTTACCATACCTGCAAAGCAAATACAAAAAAAAAATAGCAAAAAATAAAACATTTAACGCAACCTGTGCCTAATATATATATATACCGAAGCATGGGGGCATCCTCCCACAAAAGGTTGGAGCAAATCGCTCCTCCCCCCTGCTGCCCCCATGCTTCGGCATATATGCTGAAGTATGTAACTGTGGTAATGAAATCACCTCCGACAGCGCTGGAGTCACGGCTTTATGTATCGTGGGAGCAAACGCTGTTGCTGTCAAGATAAATAAATCCGCTCTGCAGCTGAATGGCGTACCTGAAAACAAAAAAATGGTTAACAATAAAACACTGCAAACAGTAAAGTATAAAAAAATTGTATACCTATAAGGCAAACATGGTAAAACATAATAACAATAAAACATTGCAGAATAGAATACAGTAAAAAAGAGCAGAACAATAAAGAGAGAATAGAGAGAGATCAATAAAACAACAACTATTTTTTTTTTTTATATATATATTTTTTTTTTTACACTTTTTTTTGTAACTGTAACTTTTGTAACTGTAACCGTTTCCAGGTTTGGGTCTCTCAAAATGCGATGGCATCTTGGGAGACCCTGTGAAAGTGTGTCCTAGTCTGTGCAGTGCTGTACCCTACGCTAATACTCAACTAGTGTATGGTAGCGTTCAAAACATTCACCAAGGCAAAGACCAGGATTGTCAGGACAGGAGGGACAATAATAGCGGGTGTCACGCCTATATCCACGCTTGCTGCAGACATGACATCTTTTTTGGGGGGCTCGTTGGGTAGGGGTACTCGGGAGGACATAAAGAAAATGCCTCTCATGCAGCCGGCTTACTGCATTTGGTTGGGGAAGGTGAGGTGGAGCACCGTCTGGAAACAGAAGGGCTCTGATGGTCTCTTCCTGGAATTTAAGGAAGGATCCAGTCCGTCCTTAAGCTCTGTATAGCACATAAGCGTTCAGCAAAGCCAATTGAAATAAATAAACAGACACTTTTTTGTACCAGCGTCTGGCCTTACGGGCAACTAGGTACGGCGCCAACAACTGGTCATTGAGGTCCACCCCTCCCATATTTTGGTTATATTCGTGGACACAGAGGGGTTTCTCCACAACACCAGTCACCGTAGTAATTTGGACCGTCGTGTCTGCATGAAGGGAGGTAAGAAAGAAAACATTTTTATTATCCCTCCACTTCATAGTGAGCAAATTATTACACTGCAAGCAGGCTCTCTCCCCCAGCCTAAGACAGGAATCTACAAGCCGCTGGGGAAAGCCCCGGCCATTAGGTCACACAGTGCCACATGCTCCAATCTGCTGATCAAACAAGTGACTAAAAAGTGGCACACTCGTGTAATAATTGTCCACGTACAAGTGGTACCCCTTTCCGAATAAGGGTGACACCAAGTCCCACACAATCTTGCCAGCGCTTCCTATGTAGTCAGGGCAGTTTGTCGGCTCTACGTGACTATCTTTTCCCTCGTAAACCATTAAACTACATGTATAGCCTGTGGCCCTGTCACAGAGCTTATACATCTTGACCCCGTATCTGGCACGCTTGCTGGGAAGGTACTGTTTGAATGACAAGCGGCCAGGAAACTTAATCATGGACTCATCAACGCAGACAACTTGATGGGGAGTAAACACGTCTGCAAAACGTTGGTTGAAGTGGTTTACGAGGGGCCGAATTTTGTAGAGCCGATTGTATCCAGGTTCTCCACGAGGACGACAGAGTTAATTGTCATTGAAGTGCATGAACTGCAAGATGTGCTTGTATCGTGCCCTGGTCATGGAGGCAGAGAACAAGGGCATGTGGTGAATTGGGTCAGTGGACCAATATGACTGCAACTCACTCTTTTTGGTTATGCCCATGTTGAGGGAAAGGCCCAGAAAGAGCTTAAATTTGGAGACCGTAATTGGTCTCCAATCTCTGGCAAGGGAGGACTGGGGAATAGTGGTAATGTGTTGACCAGCGTACAAATTGCTTTGGTCCACAATAGATCTATAGAGATCTTCGGTGAAAAACAGCAAATAAAAATTAAATGACGTAAAATCAACTGTTTCCACCTGAATTGCCAGTTGGCCAGTGAATGGGGGAAGTACGGGTGCTGCAGAAGTGGTGGGTACAAATTTAGGATTGGCGAATGCAGCAGGAAGGGCACTATAGGCACGACAGGCTTGTGTTCGTCTTCTTGGTGGCAGCGGGACACTACTTGTGCTTGCCACCTCGCCAGCTTGAACTGCACTTATGTGACTCGCCACGTCACCATGTGATACTGCAGTGCTGGATGTACACCAGGGTGTACTAGGCCGCTGGTGCTTGCTAGTTCACCAGAAGGAATAGCGGCGCTAGTACTGCTCTGCTCCATACGAGGGACCTGCGGTTCTTGCACATCAACGACAGAAGAAGTTCGGGGTCTGGTACGCCTGACCTTGGCAGGGACCACAACTCCGTCTTCAGAGCTACAACCCCTGGCAAAAATTATGGAATCACCAGTCCCTGAGGATGTTCCTTCAGTTGTTTATTGTTGTAGAAAAAAATCAGATCACAGAAATGGCCAAAAACTAAAGGCATTTCAAATGGCAACTTTCTGGCTTTAAGAAACACTAAAAGAAATCAAGAAAAATAATTGTGGTGGCCAGTAACAGTTAGATTTATAGAACAAGCACAGGGAATAAATTATGGAATCACTCAACTCTGAGGAAAAAATTATGGAATCATGAAAAACAAACAAACAAAATAACACTCCAACACATCACTAGTACTTTGTTGCACCACCTCTGGCTTTTATAACTGCTTGCAGTCTCTGAGGAATTGACTTAATGAGTGATAAACAGTACTCTTCATCAATCTGGCTCCAGCCTTTTCTGATTGCTGTTGCCAAATCATCTTTGCAGGTTGGAGCCTTGTCATGGACCATTTTCTTTAACTTACACCAGAGATTTTCAATTGGATTGAGATCCGGACTGTTTGCAGGCCATGACATTGACCTTATGTGTCTTTCTTCAAGGTGTTTTTTCACAGTTTTTGCTCTATGGTAAGATGCATTATCATTTGGATAAATTATTTCATCATCCCCAAACATCCTTTCAATAGATGGGATAAGAAAAGTGTCCAAAATTTCAGTGTAAACCTGTGAATTTATTGAAGATTTAATGACAGCCATCTCCCCAGTGCCTTTACCTGACATGCAGCCCCATATCATAATTGATTGTGGAAATTTGCATGTTTTCTTCAGACAGTCGTCTGCATAAATCTCATTGGAATGGCACCAAACAAAAGTTCCAGCATCATCACCTTGCCCAATGCGGATTTGAGATTCATCACTGAATATGACTTTCATCCAATCATCCACAGTCCACGATTGCCTTTCCTTAGCCCATTGTAACCTTGTTTTTTTGTGCTTAGGTTTTAGAGATGGCTTTCTTTTAGCTTTTCTGTATGTAAATCCCATTTCCTTTAGGCGGTTTCTTACAGTTCGGTCACAGATGTTGACTCCAGTTTCATCCCATTTGTTCCTCATTTGTTTTGTTGTACATTTTCTGTTTTCAAGGCATATTGCTTTAAGTTTTCTGTCTTGACGCTTTGATGTCTTCCTTGGTCTACCAGTATGCTTGCCTTTAACCACCTTCCCATGTTGTTTGTATTTGGTCCATGTTTTAGACACAGCCGACTGTGAACAACCAACATCTTGTGCAACACTGCGTGATGATTTACCCTCTTTACCTACATACTAACAAGCAGATTTAATCTGATGCAGGTGTTAGTGTTTGTAATTAAAATTTACAGGGTGATTCCATAATTTTTTCCTCAGAATTGAGTGATTTCATAATTTATTCCCTGTACTTGTTCTATAAATCTAACTGTTACTGGCCACCACAATTATTTTTCTTGATTTCTTTTAGTGTTTCTTAAAGCCAGAAAGTTGCCATTTGAAATGCCTTTAGTTTTTGGCCATGTCTGTGATCTGCTTTTTTTCTACAACAATAAACAACTGAAGGAACATCCTCAGGGACTGGTGATTCCATAATTTTTGCCAGGGGTTGTATCTGTCATGAAGCCGCTGTCATCTACAGGATCGTATTCTGAGCCTGAATCTGAAAGATGAGTGTCTTCCTCTTCACTATCTGTCATGCTCAGAAACGTGTAGGCCTCTTCACTAGTGTACCTTCGATTTGCCATTTTGGGCTCTAAATTTAGTGGTACACTAGTGAGACTCACAGGTAAAAAAGCTCCTGACTGTTAGCGACTGTATCAAAATGCTACCAAAAAAACTGTTAGCGATCGCAGGGATCAGGCTTGACTCTGTGAACGCTGCAGTTATGTGTGTTTAGTGTTTTGTAAGTGACAGTGATCGAGCGATACTGCACTTGGGTGGGCTGGGCAGGGCTGGGCCGAAGGGCAAAACGCAGGTGCTAGCAGGTATCTGGGCTGATCCCGCTAACACTGCGTTTTTGGGAACCCTAAACTGCTGGGGACGCTAGTATAGATCTGATCGGATCAGATATTGATCCGTTCAGATACTATACCACTAAGGGAGGTGTATGCTGCGTGCGTGGGTGTTAGCGGTACTGGCGCTAACCTGACGCTGCCTGGGGCGACTCAGACCTTATCTGACCCTAAAACTTAACTTATATCACCGCCAGGCGATTAGGGGGTTAAACCTTTATTAGGTAATAAACGGCGGGTGCCCTGAAACTATAAAAATAAACTAACTAACCAGCGTCACCCATAACAGTTATACAGTGATCACTGGTGAAAGGGTTAACTAGGGGGCAATCAGGGGGTTAAAACCTTTATTAGGTAGTATATGGGGGTCCCTGACACTATAAAACACTGACGGCGAACCTATATACTTACCTCCCTAACGAGTGTCACCTGTGACACTAATACAGCGATCAGAAAAACGATCACTTAGTGACACTGGTGACGGGGGGTGATCAAGGGGTTAAAACTTGATTAGGGGGGTATCCTAGACCTAAAGGGGCTACTACTAACTGCCCTACCACTTATAACTGTCACAAACTGACACCAATGCAAAAAAAAACTGCTATTGGTGTCACTGTGACAGGGGGTACAGGGGGGTGATGGGGGGTGATCGGGGGGTGATGTGGGGTGAAAAGTGTGCCTAGTGTGTTCTACTGTTAGCGTAGTGTCGGTGCAACTCACATCGATGTCTTCTCTCCTCGGCGCCGGAATGAAAAGACCGACTCGAGGAGAGATTACATCACTTCCTCTGCTGCTGTTTACATTACAGCAGCAGAGGAAGATTGTCATTCGTTGGGAGCGATCGTGAGGGGGTGGCCACGAATGCGTGGCCTCCTCCTCTGCCTGGATCGCTCCCCTAACGAAGCCGACTGCCTCGGGCATGGGGGGGTGATGCGCCCCCGCCCGCGGGAGGCAGATCACGTACCAGGTATGTGATTTTGCCTGCCCGTGCCATTCTGCCGCAGTATATCTGCGTTAGGCGGTCGGCAAGTGGTTAATGATGCGTAATCAGTGGCCCTCTTGTTTTCAATAGATCAGGTGAGCTTAGTTATGATACTCTGTACCTAGTTATTCCTTACCTACACAATGAAATGTTGTTTCTTAAATGTATCTGACATGTATGATCACATTAATGATTTATATATTTTTATGCAATTTAGGTAAAATCTGTGATGCTTGTAATGCCCTGATGAAGCAAATATGCGAAACATGTTGGCTGATTACAACTGATTTCATAGAGAAAGTTTCTCTACGGTCGTATCATGTTACTTGATTGATTTTTTACTGTATATTTTATGTTCTCAATAAAATGTATATTTTTATATTAACTGTTGTGATATTGCTCACCTTCAAACAGACACATCACCTCCCTTTAAAATCCCACTATTCTTTGGAGTGAGTTTTGTCTCCCTCTTTATATTTTCCTATTTACCATAGGGATTGGGAGTCCTGTCTCTGTTTCTGGAAATAGTCCAATTACCTATATACTTACTACATTTTATGTGGGTGTAAAACCCTTTGTTCTTTGATTTGGACTTTCCAGCATAAGGTTAAACCTTGATCTAATCAATTTTTAATATATTCCTTTGGTTATATTCTTTGACACACTTTTTTGCTATATGTATAGGGTACCATTTCCTCTCATCATTTATAGGTATTGCATGCAATAGTCCTTATCTCCTTATCTTCCCCTCCCTTTCCTGTTATCATTACTCAACCCCCCCCCCCCCGTTCCACCATGTCACAATTTTCAGGACCAGGTTGGGACCAATTTTTGGATAATATTCAAAGCACCTCTACTTCTCAAGCACAAACTGAAGTAGGTCTTGATGTTTTCTTTTTAAAGCTTAAAAGGCTCATGGAGAGAAAGTCCAACTTGGGCTGATATGTCCGCTTCCTTGATCATTATTTAAAAGAAAAAATTAGTCCCAGGGACTCAGAATACAAAATTTTCCATCCTTTGAGGTAACAGATGTACCCTTTAAGGAGGAATGGGAGCAAAACCTTAACAAATGCTCAGCACACATGATCACAATGCTCAAAGAGAAATATAGTTAAGATCTGATGGGATTGTACAGGGAAATTGAAACACTAATGCCCTGTACACACGATCGGACATTGATCGGACATTCCGACAACAAAATCCATGGATTTTTTCAGACGGATGTTGGCTCAAACTTGTTTTGCATACACACGGTCGCACAAAGTTGTTGGAATTTCCGATCGCCAAGAACGCAGTCACATACACCACGTACAACGAGACTAGAAAAGGGCAGTTCTGAACCAAGCACCCTTTGGGCTCCTTTTGCTAATCTCGTGTTAGTAAAAGTTTGGTGAGAGACGATTCATGCTTTTTCAGACTCATGGTTTTCAGATCGTTTTCTGCTGTTCAGTTTGTGCTTGTGGGTTACTGTTTTTCAGGTCGCTCTTCACAGGCCTTGCTGTTCTTCAGTGCGTTCTGTTACTTCGTTCTGAGCAGCCGACCGTTTTCTAGCCATGTTGCGTATACATACTCCTCGTAGAGTTCGTGCTGTGCGGGGGCCAGTCCATGAACAGGGTGGGGAGGAGTTCATGGACCAAGAATTGGTTGCTCCAGCGTGACCAGTTCTGTCATATGCCTTTGCTCCGTGAGATCCGTGAGAATAATCCTGACGATTTCAGGAACTTTCTCCGGATGATGGACCCCGTATTTCACCGTTTGTTGGCTTTGCTGACCCCTTATATTAGCAGGCAGGATAACTGCATGAGGCAAGCCATCACTCCGGAGCAGAGGTTAGTCGCCACCCTGCGGTACTTGTCGACGGGGAGAAGCCTGCAGGACTTGTTCTCGACAGGCATCTCCCCCCAGGCACTGGGGATCATTATCCCAGAGACCTGTTCTGCCATCATCCAGGTCCTGCAGAAGGAGTATATTAAGGTTAGATTTATCCTTTAACATCACATTTTATTGTATATAATGTTTGCTAAAATATTGTATTTCTTTCCTCATTCCCTAATTACCATGATTGTAATTTGCTGTGAATGTGCCCTTTGTCCTCATGCATGCTGGTTTTTTAAAAAAAAAAAATTGTCCTTCATACATATTTGCCTTCACTTACCTCCCCAGCATGCTCTCCTGGCCCTATATTCACCTTGTGTAGTCACTTAACAATGTATTTTGTCAGCTTCATAGTAGTGCTTTACCCCAAACACCCCCTAAAATGTGTAAAAATGTGATTTGTGCTTTAAATTCAGGCAGAGTGGCAGAGGCTTTTTTTTGGTGTCCCAAAATCATTTGGAACTCTCCCTCCCCCCAACTGCTAACTCAGCTGTTATCAATCCTCTATCTGCTGACTTTGCCAAACCCATACAAACTATACCCACCTCTTTAGTGGTCAGATTTATGGATGAATTCCCCAAAGCATGTAGTGCAAGGGCCTGCCTGAATACTTTCAAATGGTACTGTTTAAAGTTTTTGTAACCTATTATTATCTTGATAGGTAATAGCAGAATGTAAAAATGTAAAAATGTGCTAAAATGTGTACAGTGTGTATTTATCTCTTTGTATTATGACACTTCTTACCTGTCCAGTGGGCTGCCAATAGTGTAAAGTAAGGAGGGGCTGGCCAAAGTAATACACATTATTTAGGCATTCATCTCTCAATGAAGTGGAGATGGTTACTTGTCCAAAATATCTCCCCCCATAAAATTTTACAAATGGCCCATGGGGGGGGGATCTGATAGGTGGACCTTATACCTTTGTCTTTAAATACTCCCTAAAATAAATGTTATACTGATGTTGGCCAAGAATGTTTGTGTCTAATCTGCTTTCCCTGTTTATGTGAAAAATGATTAGTTTGACTCCACAGTTTCCTTCCAACCCACAGGAATGGCAGACTGTGGCCTCCCACTTTGCCCAGTGGTGGGACTTTCCTAACTGCAGAGGGGCAATTGATGGGAAACATGTCCACATTGTCCCACCACCCAACTCGGGGTCATACTATTATAATTATAAGGGGTTTTATAGTATTGTGATGTTGGCAGTGGTGTCGGCTACTTATGAGTTCCTGTATGTGGATGTGGGGAAGAATGGCCGAATGTCTGATGGTGGAGACGGAGTTCTACAGGCGTCTCCAGAATGGCAGCTTGGATTTTCCACCTCCAGAAGACAATGTGGAAGGACTCCCATTCGTCTTCGCTGCTGATGAAGCGTTTGCACTGGGGGACCATCTTATGCGGCTATTCCCGATGAGGACCCTCACCCCGGACCAGAGGGTTTTTAATTACTGGCTGGCCAGAGCCAGAAGAGTGGTGGAGAACACATTTGGAATCATGGCCAGCCGGTTCCGCCTATTTCTTACACCCATACACATGGCGGAGTATAAACTGAATCATATCGTCCTGGCGTCCTGTGTTCTCCCCAACTTTTTAAGGCGAAATTCTGCCAACTATGTTGCCTCAGTTGGGCCTGAGGCCAGAATTCAAGTAAATGAACCAACCCTGACGGCGCTTGAAAGTGGGTGTCCTGGCTTGCCCCCCCCTGAGTGCCCGCGAGGCCCGTCTTAGATACCTTGATTACTTTGTGGGTAGGGGGGCCATCAATATGCCAGACAATGTCTGATTCATTTTTAAAATGAAAAAATCATTTTAACTACTAAAATCTTCGGTGACATTTACTGCTTGTGTTTCTTTTAGCTGACCCTGACAGAAATGTGGGGAGTCCTGAAAATGTTGTGATTGTGTAACCTTAAAAAGCACTGTTGGGTGTTATTTACTAAAGGAAAATACACTTTGCACTACAAGTGCACTTGAACCTGCACTGAAACTGCACTTGTAGTGCAAAGTGTATTTGCCCTTAGGAAATAACCCCCATTGTCATTGAAAACACCAATTTTACCTTAACAAAATTTTAGGAGCATTGAAACAATAATTCACACATTCTTGATTATCAATCTTTTAATACCAGCACAATCACATGTGCATTTCTAAAAGGTTTTTAAAACAAACCACCATGTTTGTTGTATAACAATTTTTTCGGTAACATTAATAAATATTGAAATGTCCATTTAAGGTAAAACAGGCATGTTTCAAACAAACAAGAAATACACAAATATGGAACTTACAAAGTTCAACTTTTGTAGAAATTGAAGGCAATATCAGACATGAGTATTTAGAAATTGTGCTTGATATTGCGTTCAGATGGGGTGAAGTCACCCCTGGAAAAGCCAAATTTTAAAGATGCACACAAATTGCCAAATGTCAACATGTGCTAGCTGCCATCACGGGGGATCAAGGGACATGTTTTGTGGGTGCAACCCCTTCCTCTCAGCTACTATATTATTGAGGAAGGGGTTGCACCCCCAAAACGCCTACATTGATCTCCTGTGATGGCAGATAGCACATGTTGACACACTGTGTGCATCTTCAAAATTTGGCTTTTCTATAAAATGGTAAAAAATGTTAAACATTTTTACTTTCCAAATACCACAAAAAAGGAAGGGATTTGGAGGTGTTTTAAACTCTCCCTAAAACATCAGTGTTCTTCATTTTGTTTTTAACATCATTGATGTTTTTCTGGATGTTTTCCAAGTCCCTATTACACCCCATTATCTCCCCGATCAGGATCTGTGCACTTTCACTGGTGAAATTACCTGGATCCACAACATCACGATCACCTAAAAATAGATAAACAAAAACACACCATGTATTATAAACATGCAGGCATCCATCTCTTACCTGAGCCTGTGGTCGCAGACACTCACCTGTTGTGATGACTATTTCCACCACGTCTCCTTCCTCCTCTGCTTGGCTTTGGGGGATTTCACCTTATACATGAAGTGGGGGGTCTGTTGTCTCTTCTGCTGAGTGGTGTCCTCAGAGTCTTTTCTCCCCTATGTAAAAAAAAATAGGTATACTTAGCACACAGATATTTGATGACAGAAAGAGGAATATGAAACATTGCTTGGAAGTGGGGTACAATTGTCTATTTTGGCAGAGTTCCAAGATGAAGAAATATTGTTTTCCTTTGTCAAGCTTGAATACTTACCTGTTTTGTATAAGCTTCACACATGGAGACACCCCTATAGTATACACTGGAGCACCTGTGTGGGCCCCCTAGTAAAAAGGGTGTTCTTGTGTCCCCCACTAGTGCTCCAGCGTCCAGATGTGTAAACAGCTGCTGAGTGTCCTCTCCTTACACAGAATCTAGTTTGCATTACATTCTAGTTACAAACCCATCTAGACTCCAAAATTATTTTAAGAGAAGTAGGCTAGAAAAAATGTATTCAAATGCATATGGCCAAAACAATGGTGTTTTCAATGCCGAACAAACAATGTTTCATACGAACGAACAATGTGCCCATGAACATGAAAGTTGCCATTTTAAACTGTACAACAGTAAAGAAAAGCACATGGAGCAGCACGAATGTAATAAAAATAAAGAATAGGAATACAGGACAACTACTTACTTTTTTGCAGCACTCTCCTGATCCTTCTGTACTGCTCGTGCTCCCTGATTTTGAGGTCCGACCACCGCTTCCTGAGCTGATCCTTGGATCGTCGTACCCCGAAATTCTTCTGCAGACTTTTGACTACTTTTGCCATGATCTTGGCCTTTCTGACATTGGGGTTGGGGTAAGGTCCATACTTCCCATCATAGTCGGCCCACTTCAAGATGTCGATCATCTCCAACATCTCCCCAAAGGACATATTTGAGGCCTTAAATCGTCTCCTCCGGGATTGGGACATTTCTGGCTCCGGGCTTTCCTCCTGCTCCTCCTCGTTGCTGAAATTAGCACGCACCTGCTGTGTCTCCGCCATGTGCTCTTCCCCCACTGTGCTGAACGAGAAGGGGCGGGGAATAGACTAGAAAGAACGTCAGGGGCGGGCGGAGATTCACGCATGCGCAGTGTATATAAAGCGTAACACGCGTGCATGGTACGTACGATCTGTGAGCGGAGGAAGGAGTATCGGAGGCGCTGATCGTGATAACGAAGGTAAGATCTAAACTTGGGCCTATACTGCTTCTAGATTGAGGCATATATTGTAACAAGATTAGGAGAGTTTCGCCTGACATTAGGGTTTATCTTGTGTTGTGTCTTGCAGATAAAATGGATGGCTTGAATGACCACAACTTCCTCCCCCTGTTCATAGACAAATACAGGGAGCTGCCCAGTCTGAGGCAGGCAGCGCTGGAGAAACTGCTGGAGTTGGTGAAGCCGGTGGTCCCCACAGCAACCATCCCCTATTTAAAAGCCAAAATTGGTGGCCTGAGGAGCACTTATCTTAGGGAGCGCAAGAAGGTCCAGGATTCCCAGAGATCCGGAGCTGCAGCAGATGACGTTTATGTCCCCAGGCTGTGGTACTATGACAGACTGCAATTTCTGTCAGACCAGAATGGAGTCAGGGAATCCCTCTCAACCCTTCCTTCCACTCTTCCTTCCACCCTATCTTCCACCCCAGCTGAGGCTTCCGATGTCCAACCTGGGACTTCCAGCCAGGAAGAAGTGGAGGAGCCCAGCTGGAGCCAGGTATGGCATTGTTCTACAGATTTCTGGTCAATAAATAAATTATGTTTACTAGATGTTATTATTGATCACTACTTGCTGATTTAATAAAGTGTTTTACATATCAATAGACAGTAATGGGCAAAAATAATTGGGACAAGAATGAAAAATGCTGGGCTCAGAATGATCATCAGTTATATTTGTTAACATTCAATTTGCAACAGTCATGAGGTGAAAATTGTGTGTGATTGATGAATAAAAAACTAAAACTATGTCCCTTTTTCATACAAAGGAAGACCTCAGCCAGGAGGAGGCTGTGGAATGTGGCACACAGGAGGAGGCTGTGAAATGTGGCAGCCAGGAGGAGGTGGGGGTTAGTGGCAGGCAGGAGGAGGCAGGGGTAAGTGGCAGCCAGGAGAAGGCCGGGCCCAGTAAGAGCCTGACAGAATCACAGGTTCCTCCCCTCCGCCTTCAAACAATAGTACCAGGAAGGGGAGTAACGTGCAGGATTCAGCACTCAGGCTGATTCAGGAGGCTTCTGCGTCCCTTAGAGCCTTCCCCGCTCCTGAAGAGGTCTTTGCCTGCATGGCTGCCACCAAACTGCAGGGCATGCAGGAGGGTCAACGCCTCATGTGTGAGGACCTTCTTTACAAAACACTAACTAAGGGGGTGAGGGGAAAAATCACACACAAAACCCACCTGTGTGAGTTGGACCATCTTCCTCCTCCTGCCACAACTCCACCACCACAGACACAGCATGGAAGGAAGCGTGGAAGGAAGACCAGAGAGTGATGACCTGGGTTCAGTCTGGTCTGACAAAGGCTCTTGTATGACCACAGCCTGGGGACATACATGTCATCTGCTGCTGTTCAGGATCTCTTGGACTTCTTGACCAGACTGCACTCCCTTAGATATGGACTCCCCAGGCCACCAATTTTGCAGTAAAATAATTAATGTGTGCCCTGGGGGCCAAAGGCTTCTCCAATTTCTGCTGTTTCTCCAGCGTTGCCTTCTTCTTTGTTTGGTTCTGATCCCTTAATAAAGGATTTTGTGTTTCAATTATAATTGCCTATGTGTGTTTTCCATCAAAAAGGACAGTTTGTTTGTGAGGAGGCAGGTACATTTAAAAAATGCAATGTGAAATTAACAAGAGACACCAACACCAAGCAACCACCTTGAGATGAAATAATACAAGATAATAATGGTGTGGTGGTAACTTGACACACAAAACACACCCAAAAATATTCAGGATGTAAAATCAAAAAATAAAAAAAATTTAAAACACGATCAGGCTTGAAAACAATACAAACCAAAAGAAAACAAACATATATCTTTTTTGTCAGATGTGACAAATCAAAATATATTGATGAAATCATGATAAATAATAAAGAAAGAAGTTTGTGAGAAGTCTGTGTTAATATCAGCAGCAAAACTACTTCATTCTTCTAGCTTTATAAAGAAGAGAGAGTACGCTGTATTAAACAATTTTAAACATTGCAGCCTGACAAAAGTGCTATATCCATTCTGAATGCTAATTTTACCAGACCGAGCTGTTCCGTCTCGGAATTTCTTCTGAGCATCGACGCACTTTGTGTGTCGGAATTGTCGACACACGGTCGAAATTGACGCGATCAGATTTTGTTGTCGGAAAATTTTATAGCCTGCTCTCAAACTTTGTGTGTCGGAAAATCCGATGGAAAATGTCCGATGGAGCCCACACATGGTTGGAATTTCCGACAACATGCTCCGATCGCACATTTTCCGTCAGAAAATCCGACCATGTGTACGGGGCATTAGAGCAAGTAGTGGTCAACATTCCACTAGCACTGAGTTTAAGAAAAGAGAACGTGACTTACTGCAGTACTTGGAAAACTACAATAAAAATATTGTCACAAAAAAAGACCAAAAATTCTACAAAGATAAACTGGCATTCTTGGCTGGATATGCATATAAATGGCAAAAAAGCCACATTAGTAAACGAGGTAGACCACATCGACCAAATATAAATTTCATGACACCCTACAAATCAGATTCTGAGATTTCTATATCATCATCGTCTGTCACTTCCCAAAAACCATCTACCAAATCCACACAAGGCTCACAGGGTAAGGGACACTTGCCAAAACGTGGCAATACCAATGATCACCAGTCCCAAGGAGGCACACACAAAAAATGTATCGTCTCTCCGTCTAGACATCCACCCAACAATTCATACTCAGAACTAACAGAGGGAGCTCAAGGTGACTCCTTTTCAGGAGTCACCACTCCTCTGTTAATGTTCTCAGATGAAAAGGATAATGAACCACTACCTCCACGAGATCCACGTGCGATACCTAAAACCAATCATTCACGCAATTCCAACTCAGGTTCGGCCCCTTTAGGCCCCATTCCCAACCCTCCAGCCACACCAATAGTACAACTATGAACGGGAAAGATGGACCCGTTCGTTATCAAGCAGACTACCCTAAATCTGGATTAGATGTTGTTAATCTTTCTTCTTACCAACTATTACCTATTGAAATTGAAGTGCTAAAACTGGGTCTCAGTTTTTGCCCATTACAGAAAATCGATAAATTTACGTTGGTTAAGGATTTACACATCTTTGCAAGAAATCTTACATATAAACATATTTTTGACAACGATAGGGGGAAATTGGTGAGAAGAGAAGAAGATCTATACAAAGGCTTTAAGATTCAGGACTTCAGGGCCCTCAAGACATTAATCCAGCTCTTGGATGAAAATGAGGGCTATGGGGACTCTCATGATTCCTCATCGGAAGAGGAAGAATCTGACACAGAAATAGTTTCTGAGCCATCCAAATTCAAGGCCAAGTCCCAAAAATTTCCCAATCTTCAGACCTGCCCGGCAGTCTGGGCTTTCTTAAAACAAACTACCAAACAAATTGAAGCCATTGAGTTCCCAAAATATGCAGCAAAAAATTTGTCATCAGCACAACAAGCAGCATTTACTAACATCATGCAAAAGGAGGATATCATCATCAAGCCATCAGATAAAGGTGGCAATGTAGTATTGATGGATAAAAGTGCATACATCAGTATGTGCTGCAAAATTCTTGATAACCAGGACTGGTACCAGCAAGTCCCACCTGAAAAATTAACTGAAGCTAGATCCCAATACTTGTCCATTATCGATCGGACATATCAGCAATGCCTGATCGATAAGGATCTACGGGAATATCTTGAGATCAAATGGCCTGTTACTCCAACATTATATTCAATACCAAAAGTCCATAAAAGTATTACAAATCCTCCCAGAAGCCGATTGTATCGGGAATAGGCAGCCACACTGAAACTGCTAGTCAATTTGTGGACAGCTATCTACGTCCCTATGTCATGAGCTTGCCCTCTTACCTTAAGGACACTTTGGAGTTACTAAAAGTCATTGAAGGGCTCACAATACCCTCAGGAGCAATATTGGCAGCCATCGATATTGAGGCGCTCTATTCTAGCATCCCGCATGCTCAAGGCATAGCAGTGGTTTCCACATTCCTTAAAGAATAGGATACCAATAACTGGGAAATGGGTCAATTCATCACCACCCTGTTGGAACATATTTTGACTACCAACATTTTCTTGTTTAATGGCTCCACCTACCTCCAGGTACAGGGGGTTGCGATTGGGACTTCATGTGCCCCATTGTATGCCAACCTGTATCTGGGGGGGTGGGAGCGTACCCTTTTTTCCGATGACAGCTCCTCGATATACCTCCACCAAATTCTCCTCTGGCGGAGGTACATCGATGACGTTCTGCTCATCTGGACTGGCACAGCGGAATTTTTCTTTCTCATAACGACTTCAACTTAAAATTCACCATTCAATCAGACACTACCACTGTCCCCTTCTTGGATTTACATCTCTTTCTCAATGATGATGGCACAATGTATAGTACCCTCTACAGAAAAGAGACAGCCGGCAACACCATACTGCACTACTCGAGTTCGCACCCTCGTTCTCTTGTTTGCAGCATACCCTTTAGTCAATATTTAAGGCTGCGACGAACCTGCGCAAGAGACGAGGATTTCGAACCAGAAGCTAAGGCCTTGTATCATAGATTAATTCTAAGAGGATATAGTAAAAAAGTTCTCAAAAAGGCATACCAGCGAGCTAAACAAAACACACGAGAATCACTTATTTTCAAAAATAAAGCTCGTGATATGAATCCCACTACAAAACTTATTACGACATATACTGCCCATTAAGACATTTTTCGGAAACTCATTAGCAATAACTGGCATTTCCTCTCTGAGGACCCCATTATCTCCAAATATGTGGCTGCGGTACCACAAATCACATATAGGAGATCCCGCTCCATCAGAGATGGGTTGGTCCACAGCCACCTTCCCCCTTCGGCCCCCGTACTGGGAGCGACAGATGGAAGTGGCACCTTTTGCTGTGGGCACTGTGAGTACTGCCCGTGGATTAGGGAAGATATTGGTTGTTCCCTTCCCAGAGGGGGTTTCCACAAACTTAAATGATATGTCGACTGCCGCATCACTGGTATTGTCTATCTTGCCACATGTCGCTGTGGGGCATTTTATATCAGAAAAACCAAACGCCCATTTGCTAAACGCATTCAAGATCATTTATACTACTTGGATGCGGGCTTATTCTACACTCCTATATGTAAACATGTGGGCCTCTACCACAGTTTTGACCCCACATATATTTCCTTTACCGCATTAGAAGTCATCCCCGATTTAGAAAGGGGTGGCAATGTAGACAAGAAAATTCTCCAAAAAGAGGCCAGATGGATTTTCAATAAAAAAGCTACTTATCCACCAGGCTTAAACACAGCGTTATCTTATAAACCATTTTTATGATCCACATAACACACACTTTTTTTTTTTCTTTCCTTTTTTCCCCTTTTTTTTTTTTTTTCTTTTTTCTTCCTCCCCTCCTTTTTTTTTTTTTTTTTTTGCAATACTTCTACCAGAATGCAATTTCTATAGTGGTGCAACTCTATATGTATGCTGATACCTCCGGTCCCCTATTATAGGATACAGTGTGGGTTAATTGATATTTTGCTGTAGTTTATTTTTTGCTATGTTATGCTATGGCTTTTTCTCTGTTGTCTTTTGTCCTTAGCGGACCACTGATTCCCTCAAGCCAATGTTCATCTGTGGCCCACTTTGCTTGCTTTCAGCCAAAGATAGGGGAATTCGGCCGTCCCTGCCTAAGAGGGTGGAGTTTTCCTTTCCGTCCTCACAAGCCATCCACGCTCAGGCGTTCAATGGATAGTGTACGCGCACGGCTTCTTTCCAGTGCACGCGCACCTCAGCAGGGACGTCCGGACCAGTAGTGACGCCAGAGGTCCCATCTGACCCTTCATTTCCGGTAGGACCGTGTAAATAAAAGATGGCGGCGCTGGCTTTATACCCGACAGACGCATCTCTAACTCTACAGCGGCGCTAGCATTCCCAGACCGCTGCCGTACCTTACAGGACTTAGCCACACTTACTCACATTAACTACAAGGTAAGATCTGCTGTGCCCATTATGGACTTATCTATATGGCTGCTTGTTTAGGAGCTGGCCGTCCATAATATGTTAGTACCTATTGGTATTTTGCTGTTGGGCATTATTCAGCTAATACCTAGTTATTCCTTACCTACACAATGAAATGTTGTTTCTTAAATGTATCTGACATGTATGATCACATTAATGATTTATATATTTTTATACAATTTAGGTAAAATCTGTGATGCTTGTAATGCCCTGATGAAGCAAATATGCGAAACATGTTGGCTGATTACAACTGATTTCATAGAGAAAGTTTCTCTATGGTCGTATCATGTTACTTGATTGATTTTTTACTGTATATTTTATATATTCTCAATAAAATGTATATTTTTATATTAACTGTTGTGGTATTGCTCACCTTCAAACAGACACATCACCTCCCTTTAAAATCCCACTATTCTTTGGAGTGAGTTTTGTCTCCTTCTTTATATTTTCCTATTTACCATAGGGATTGGGAGTCCTGTCTTTGTTTCTGGAAATAGTCCAATTACCTATATACTTACTATATGGGTAGCAATTCTGTCTAACAGCACTTGGGTTGCTGGTGCAATTCCCCAACATCCAAATGCTTGTGTTGAAGTTTATATGTTCTCCCTGTGTGGGTTTCTCACCACAATCCAAAGACATGCTGGCATCTTATTCGTCTCCTGTCGAAATACTCTCTAAAGTAAGAAAGTAAGTTTTGGATTTAGATTGGAAGCTCATTGCAGCCAGGGACTGATGTTAATGTTTGTTAGCACTAATCATGCCCAGGGACTTGGACATTTAAAATTGTAGGGTTTACACTGCACAGGTACATATGCTTGGAAAACTGTTGCTTTGTTTATGTGCATGTAAATGGACTTCGATCTTTGGCCTGTAGTTGGGGATTTGATGCACATAGCCAAGGGCTAACACAATTGCAAATAGTATTATGTGTTCCTGCTCATCAGGTGCAATCACTTTAGACATACATGAAGTGACAGATTGAAAGATACTGGTGGGCGTGTACTTCTAATGGGTATGTGTCAGTGTGCTAAAAATACAACCTATCTTGTATAAAGGGCTGCAGTAGGGGGGATTCGTTTGGCCTGGAAAGGCCAGGTTTTTTGCTGTGATTTGTGGGGGGGGGGGGGGAATGATATTGTGCATATTGACAAATGTCCAACTTGGGCTGTTTGCTGAAATTCTTGTGCATTTTTTCCACTAAAGTGGATTTATGTGGCCATGCTGTCAATGTTGTTTGTGTATTGTTCCTGTCTGACCATGCGAACATGGTTTGGGAGTATGCGCTGGCCTTCTACTCTTTGATCTCATTGCTTAATCATGTACACAGAAATGCAGCTTCCAGCAGAACATGGTCACCTATGTATGTGTGTGGATTGTGGGCTGGTGGTGGGTGTTATATTTTGAATATATGCCATTTTTTTACTATTATGTTAGAATGCTTTGTAAGAATAATGACTGCTAAGTATGTTTTTATAATCTTGCAAATAAAAATGACGTGGGCTGGTGGGTGAGTTGTAGTATGAAATGTTATATACTGAAAGTAAAGCTGTGTCCACTCTAAGGTTTAGACAAATTTTAGATTATAAGCTCCTATGAGAAAGGCCCTTAAAACCCAATTGCTAACTGTTTTGCTAAATGTAGCACCATGTTATCCTGTATTTTTTTTTTTTTTATGCTGGTAAATGAATGTACATAATTTTGTTTCTGCTGGCAAAATAAAAGTGCATTATTGAGCTTGTTTTTTGTGTTTTTTTTCTCTTTTCTTTCATCTTTTTAATTAGTTTTGGGGGTGGTAGTTTTGGGGGATGTGCAAAGTATTTCTTTTATCTTAAAATTTCTATATGTATTTGTGCACCAAAAAACAAATCTCTTTAGCACACCTGCAAGTATATATAAAGATTCCACCTTTATTATTTAACAGCTGTGGAGAATTGCAGGTAATGAGGGCCCTGGTTTACATTGGTGCGATTTGAAATGTCAAATTGGCGGCAATTGCACTGTTCTAATTGGTGCGGTGCCGCAATTTCCAAAAGTAGTTTCTGTACTACTTTTGGGTGACTTCGGTGCAATTTATTTATTTTTTTAATTTATTTATTTTAATTGACATCAGTGCAGAAACCTGCACAGAAGTCTCTGAAATCCCCCCCTGCACTCGGGACTGACATGTGGGAATGAAATTGTGTGAGTTCAGCCGAACTCGCACGATTTCCTCCCACTGTCAGTGTGAACCAGGACTCAAACTGGGTCTTTGTCTTTGTAATTCATCTGCTGCAATCCCAGGGACACCATTTCTTATCAAACTCCCTTAAGTTTACCTTCAAATATCATATGTAGAAATACAGATTTGCATATCTGCAAATAAACAAAAAGAAAAAAAATTCTAATCGTGGTTTTGATCAAATACGTGCAGCTGTGTTAAAAAGAGCGTGGTTTCACCTTCTGACCCGGAAATGAGTCATTGTAATCACCCGGAAATTCCCTGTGCTGGTCAGAATCTCCATCTAGGTGGACATGGCGAGGTCCCTCTTTAGCAAAGAGGAGGTGCTGCTCATTTGCCTGTTAAGTGTAGGATATGTACTTGTGCTTACTCAATGTGGGGGTGGATGTGGTAGTTAGATTTGGTGAAGGTGGGGTTCATTGATTTGTTTGGCATCACCACACATTTTGCTTCTGGCCCATGTGCACACATCACTTCCTGCATTTGTTCTGCTGATGTAAATCAGTAAGGACTATGCAAATATAAATGAGAGCTCCTTTCTATTAAAATATATATGACTTGTTTCACAGTTGGGTGACTTTTCCAGCAAATTTGAACCTCCGAGTTGTATGACAAGTTGTACCCCATGACTCTTAATGATAATCATTCATATTTGTGCTACTTCAAGTTGCAACAACTTCAAAGTAGCCCCTGTACTACTTTGGTGTGACTTTCATGTGACGTGAGGTACATAGGGCACAATATTACACAGGCATTCCCAGAAGTTTGCCCAAGTTTCAGCACCAAAGTGGCAGCAAAATAGTGTGACTTTTAGGTCGCAGCAGTGTGAATGAGATTCATGGATAATACCTTTGAATTGGATATTATTTTTACTTGTGCTTCCTGCAAGTGGGTCAAATTCATCCCTGCACTATTTTGGTTTGACTTTGGTGCGACTTGAGGCCCATATACCACAAGATTACACAGGCATTGGTCGCACAAATGCAAATGGGGCCTAATTCAAAGGTGTTATCAATGAATCTCATTAGGTACTTTTCAAACAACTTGAGGTCCATAAGGCCCCTTTCACACTTGTGCGACCTGAAAGTCCCGTGATTTTGCAGCGCTTTTTGCTGCAAATTTTATGTGATTTGAAGCAATGCCAGTGTAATCTTGAGGTCTATGGTCGCAGGACAAGTCGCACAAGTGTGAAGGGGGCCTTATTGGCCGGTTCACACTGCTGTGCTGTCCGACATCTGATGTGATTTGCCCCGCACTGCAAATCACATGCGATGTCTGTGTGATGCAAACTCAGCCATACGGGTTGTATGGTTCAATTTGTATTGCATTCGGACCAAACTCGCACAGGACCCTTTTTTTTGGTCCTCAGCAGAATCGGACTGCATGGGTGTTGTCTGAATTTGCAGTCCCCTCTGCGATATGCGTACTGATTTGGGGGTGTCATTAGCTTTCTACTGACACTCCCAGCAGTTCGCATATGGCAGTGTGAACTGCCTGCGAGTTGTATGCAATGCTGGAACCTGCACTGGATTTGCAGGATGCCCGCATCACTCCAGTGTGTTTTTGGAAATGGTCAGGGACTTTTTTAACGAGATTTGCAGGAAATAGACTTCAATGGAACTGCACCTGATACGCAACAGTTGCGTTTGTGATGCGATTTTTGATGTGCTTTGCGGTTCTTATTTTAACACTGTATATAGCTGGTTGTAAACTGGGGGGCCGGGAAGCCAGCCGCCGCGTCCTTAAAAACCAATGAGTCATCAGCTGTTCACTGAAAGTAAAAAAAAAAAGATCTCAAAAAAACTGCATGGGGCCCCCCCAAGTCTATACCAGGCCCTTTGGGTCTAGTATGGACCCGGAGGGGACCCCCCACGCCAAAAGAAAAAAAATGGTGTGGGGGTCCCCCCCAAAATCCATACCAGATCCTTATCTGAGCACACAACCTGACAGGCTGCTGGAAAAGAAGGGGGACGTGAGAGCGCCCCCCCTCCCCCCGAACCGTACCAGGCCACATGCCCTCAACATGGGGAGGGCGCTTTGGGGACAAAAGACAATAGCCATTTTTTGACACTTCCTTTATTAAAAATGTCTTCTTCTTTCCCCCACTTATTCCTCTGGTCTTCCTTTGGTTTTCTGCATCTTCCTCCGGCTTCTTCCTACCCCGCTTTGTCCTCCATTCTTTCTCCTCCGTCTCTCCTGCCCCTGACCCTGCTCCTTTGGGACATCACTGACCCATCATTCCCCTGGCGATAAAGTCACAAGGGGCGGGGTCTTGGAGTGACGTCATGCGCCCCATTGCTGCATCGGAGGAAGTTTGTTTTTTGAATGTGTGGCGGGTGCGCCAGAGAAGAAATACCGGAAGCATCACTTTAAGCATTATTAAAATCACTGCTCCTGAAAAAACGGCCATTTTAAAAAACATTTTTTCCAATTGATACATGTCCCCTGGTGAAGGACCCAGGTCCCCATACACTTTTTATGGCAAAGAACTTGCATATAAGCCTTCAGTGAGAACTTTGGATTTTGCAGGTTTGAGCCCCATTGACGTCTACTATTCCCGCACATGTGATCTGACAGGCATGTTTGCCGAAAATAGCGCTGCTTTCCATTTGCATTAGCGCCCAGTTTCTGAGAGTTGAAGTCTTAATTGGGCGCTATTTTCTGAGACTGCAGGATAATTTTTTGGCGCTATAGTAAATGACCCCCAGTAAGTGCAGTTCCCCATTGATTTTGCCATGATACAGTATATGTGAATCTGCCTACTAATTGTCACAGAACTTTTAACATAATTTT
This sequence comes from Aquarana catesbeiana, assembly GCF_042186555.1. Taxonomy (NCBI): domain Eukaryota; kingdom Metazoa; phylum Chordata; class Amphibia; order Anura; family Ranidae; genus Aquarana; species Aquarana catesbeiana. The sequence goes on along the minus strand of NC_133325.1, from coordinate 623,016,721 downwards.
CTTTTCCTTCACACAGAACCTCAGGAAATATATCAGAAAGCAGTGACAGTGTTGACGCCTCCACGCCAGAGCTTGAGAACCTGGAAAATGCAGACCTGGGAGATTCCCAGGGAAATTCTCCCAATGTGCCCTCCACCTCCTCTGTTCCAAGCACCTCAGGGAGTGATCGTTCACAGCGCTGTGCTTCTAGAAAGAAAAAAAGTTGATCAAGAACCTTCTACCAATTTTGCTGTAGTATGTCAGGAAATGCGGCAAATAATGCAAGAGTCACGCGATGATCAAATTAGTGTGTTTTTTACCTCAATGGCACATGACATGAGGCAGATTTCAGTACATCGCTTATCAGCCCTGAAATATAATCTCCTTGGAGTCATAAAGCGATACATGCGCAGGTCATCTGCTCCACCCCCACCAGATTTTGAGCAATACCCAAATGGCCCAAATGCCAGATATATGTATGCACAACATAGTGCTCCTTCATATCCAACACACATTTCAAAGCAAAACATCCAAGTACAATTATTTTACAGCAGACATCACAACAGGTGCGTCTGGAGCAGGTGACAACATCCAGCAAGGCCATTATACTAGTTCTACTCATACTAATCACTCATCTGAGCCAGTGTACAGAAATCTATAATTTCAACATACTAGCAATTTAAAACCAGCCATAACATTATGACCACCAACCCAATATTGAGGAGGTTCCTGAACACAAGCAGACCTCCTAAGGTATGTACAGGATATTTTGCAACAAACTGTCCAAAGCAGTGTAGTGACAATGGCAGGTTGCCTTGTCTTCCCTGACACACTGACATGTCCATCTAACCACATGTGTCAAATTGACCATTGTCAAATTGGTGTTGATTTACCACAACTGGAGAGTGCAAAATCAGGTGAAGATCTGCACAAAACAATCGAGTTGTCATGCTTTTTGGAAAAAGTTTTAGAAAATCAGCATCACTGTGTCTTAATTTCTTATTTTTTTTGTCACCGCAGCTTTTCTCCCTACTGCCATTGGAACACGACTTCTACGGTCATAATGTTATGGCTTAACACTGTGTAGATAAAATGTTTTCACAAACTTGCATGCAAAGTATCTTAAACACAGGGCTGGTACAAGTAATTTTTGACACTCTAGGCAAAACCTCATTTTGACACCCCCCAATTGGCTCCGCCCCTGACCCCACCCCTTTGCCCTGTCCATGTATACGATGGAGGTGGAGATTTTTGCAGCACTTCTCTACCTATTTCTTCAGCCGTGATCCACAGGCTCACTCCTGTGCTTCGGGACCCAGCCTAAAGACAAAAAGTGGTGGCATCGGCTTGCTTCCTCACACCAGTGGGTGGTCCGGAGGTATATAGATAAGCTGGGGTAGTATATGGACAGGCTAACTTTGTAACTGCTTGTCCGTATGAGCAAACAGATACACTGACAATGCTTTACAGTCTCCTAGTAAAAAAATAATAATGCACATTTTTTTTTACCAGCAAAAAGATCTGCAAATATTATTTTTTTACAAAGGTGAACTTGAACCCCCACACCTCAAATCACCCCAATTCCTGTATTTTCACACCTCAGATCACCACAATTGCTTCATCACTGTAGTCCTCTGCACACCTTTTCATCATTGTACCACCCCGAATGCCTGTTCCCCTCTGCACCCCCCGCACCTCTGTTCCCCACTGTATCCCTCCCAGCACCTCTGTTCCCCACTGTATCCCCCTGCACCTCTGTTCCCCACTGTATCCCCCCCTGCACCTCTGTTACCCACTGTATCCCTGCACCTCTGTTACCCACTGCATCCCTGCACCTCTGTTCCCCACTGTATCACCTCCTGCACCTCTGTTTCCCATTGTATCCCCCAACCCCCCCACACAAACACACAAATCAGTTTCTCTCTGTCCCCCCCTGCACATCAGTTCCTCCCTGTACCCCCCTGCACATTTGTTCCCCCCTGCACATCAGTTCCTCTCTGTACCCCCCCCGCACATCAGTTCCTCTCTGTACCCACCTGCACATCTGTTCCCCCGTGCACATCAGTTCCTCTCCGTACCCCCCTGCACACCTGCACATCTGTTCCCCCCTGAACATCAGTTCCTCTCTGTACAGCTTGCACATCTGTTCCCCCCCACCCTGCACATCAGTTCCTCTCTGTACTCCCCTGCACATCTGTCCACCCCGCACATCAGTTCCTCTCTGTACCCCCCTGCACATCTGTTCCCCCCTGCACATCAGTTCCTCTCTGTACCCCCCTGCACAACTGTTCCCCCCCGCCCATCAGTTCCTCTCTGTACCCCCCTGCACAACTGTTCCCCCCCGCCCATCAGTTCCTCTCTGTACCCCTGCACATCTGTACCCCCTCTCCCCTGCACATCAGTTCCTCTCTGTACCCCCCTGCACATCTGTCCCCCCGCACATCTGTTCCCCTGTGTACACAATGCAATGCAGACAGCAGATTCAAAGTTTTTTTTTTTAATTTAGCTGAGTGTGTTGCCTGTTTTTCACTACCTGAGCCAGCGGCGGTGGTGGACTCACCTCGAGGAGAGCGGCGCTGCTGCCTGTCCTCCCACAACAGATCTCTGACAATCCAGGAGGAGGAGGGGGTGAAATTGTGGTGAGCCCAGGCAGACTTACATGCAAGGCTTCCATCTCACCTACCCCAGCCGATTCCATGTTAAAGCAGCACTTCCAGGCCAGCCGGCTGCTCCTTGTCCCGGCTCTCTTCCCTCCTCTGATCACTGCCACTGCTAGGGCGGCACTACAAGCTGGGGACAGAGTGGTGCTGGAGAAAGCAGGCTGTCAGAATGGAGGTGGAGAGGGCAAACTGTTTCTGCACAGAGAGCGGGGATGTCTTCACAGGCGCATTTTACCGCCCCCCTAGCCTGGCACAATAAGACACCTATGCTGCCTTATGGATGGTGACGCCAGCCGGCCCTGCAGGTATTTCAAAAATCTGAATCCCCAGCAAGTGGCTGGGGATCCGGATTTTGCTGCCCCCCCTAACCTGGCGCCCTAGGCAGCCACCTGACCCGCCTATTGCTAGCACCGGCCCTGCTTAAACATTTAGTATGTTTATTAGAATCTTTATATGGCAGTTTTGTTGTATGAAACACAAAATAATGTGGTGTTTTTTGTTTTTTTTTGTTTTTGTTTTTTTTAAACTCTATTTTAAATAGAGAAGCTATTTCTTCAAAATAACATGTTATCTTCACAATTTAGCCTTTTCACAGGTAAGACACAAACCATTTATCTCTCACTGGGGGTGCTTACAATATTCACATAAATCTCTTCAAAAAAGTTTTATTACCTGCAGTGTGAAGTTCAGCTTCATATTGTATCACTCTGCTAGTGCCTCTCCCCCGAGATTATGCTGCTGTGCAATAGTGTCCCTGTGCTCCTTCAAGCATGCAGACACTCTATACAGGGTGTATTTTACAGCCTATACCAGTGATGGCGAACCTTGGCACCCCAGATGTTTTTGGAACTACACTTCCCATGATGCTCAACTACACTGCAGAGTGCATAAGCATCATGGAAAATAGTTCCAAAACATCTGGGGTGCCAAGATTCACCATCACTGGCCTATACCATGCTGATGTCTAATGTTGCCTCTGTTTCCCTTCCAGAGTAGACGCAATCTCCATTGGATGCATTCCATGCAGGAGTTATGTAAACCCCTCCAAATGCTGCTGTCCAATAGTGCTTGTACTCTCATCTTGAGTTTGACCACATGCACAAGGTTTTTATTCTGGAAAAAAAAAAAAAAAACTTGAAAAGCACCACATTTTGTAAGCGGCATTATATTACATTGTTTGCATACCATTGCAGGTTAAATTTGTTATTTTTATTTTTTTGTCTTCTATCTGTTTACCAATTTATGTTTCAGATCTGGTCATGTGACCTTTTCTTTTGGGTGACTTCCAACATTTTATGATGTTTTTTGTTTATTGGATGTAGCCTTGTGGGGATGGCAACCAAAAATCGTTTATGGTACTCAGCCACTTGGCATGTTTTAATTGCTGTCCATTGGCCCATTAGGCTGATACAACATCTCCATTTTTCCTGTTTACCATTTGCATAAAAAGTGATAGTGAAGTTAAATATAAACTTTGGATTGTCCCAGAAAAGTATAGATATCTTACAATGTAGACACTTGCTCTAGGGATTGCTTGACTTTATAGGGACTAATTGTTCTCACCTTCTGTTGTGGCAATGGGACAGGAAGAGATGGTATATCTTCCCAATGGGACACAGATGTCTATTTGACAAACAACTGAGTCGTGTCCGTGATCCTTTATTTTATTTGCAATAACGTTTGTCAGGACAAGCCTTTGGGTTTTGTCCCCTTCATCAAGATCCCAGCTGTGCTCTGGGACCTTGATGAAGTGGACACACCCCAAAAGATTGTACTGACAAATGTTTGTAACAGCAAAATATTGGTTGCTATTTTATAAAGTTTATAAGCTGTTGAATTTTGGATATATGTTACCATGTGAAAATTGTTCATGCAAAATCTGCGACTGAAATAAATGAAGAATGTTTCAGGACCATATCTTTATTTGTTTTTCATTTTTAATACATACTTTTCACTGGTAATAAATATGCACTTTTATACACAATTTATATGAAGTATAGGGTTCACAAATTTGAACAACAAAACGCTTCAACCAACAAGGAAAAACAATTCAAAATTGAGTTTTATTGCATAGCAATCATGCCTCCATTTCATCACATGACCTTAGCATCTGGTACACGGTACATTAAAGAAATAGTGCCCCATCGTTGGTGTCACTGGGAGGAATAGTGCCCCATGATTGGTGTCACTGGAAGGAATAGTGCCCCATTATTGGTGTCACTGGGAGGAATAGTGCCCCATTATTAGTGTCACTGGGAGGAATAGTGCCTCATTGCTGGTATCAGTGGGAAGAAATTAGGTCAGATAGTTGATGTCAGTGGGAAGAACGGTGCGCCAAGGGCAAGCAAATGGTCGCATCCGGCCCCGGGCAGTAATTTGGAGACCACAAATTTGGATGGATATATGTAGACACACATACTTTCTTACACTTTTGAATATTGCCATGGAAGTTCTCCCTCTGCTGACATAAAATAATCAGCAACCTGCTCCCTGTAGGGGGACGCCTGTTGGGTACCTTGTGCACTATGCCAATCAACACTTTCAAGATGATGCTCAGGTGAATCCTCCAAATTAATCTCCTCTCTTTGACATACAAAATTGTGGAGGGCACAGGCATTTTTAATAATAGTGTCAACATTGGCGGGATCAAATTGCATTGCACCTCTAAAGATTCTTCATTTATTTGCTAATATGTTGAAGGTGCACTCAACAACCTGCCTAGCTCTTGTTAGTCGATAATTAAAGACTTTCCTCTTCAAATCCAGGCCTCTTTTGGGATATGGTTTCATTACTGAAGTCGACAGTGAAAATGCCTCATCAGCCACTGGCACATAGGGTAGGTGCTGTCCATTCTCTGTTATAGGCTGAGGACATGGTACGTTAAATCTTCCTTCCAGTATCTTTTTTCCCATGAGTGAATTGCGAAACACTTGAGAGTCCGCAGAGCTTCCGTAAGCACCAATGTCAATTGCAATAAAATTGTAGTTGCTATCAGCAATGGCCATCAGGACTATTGAAAAATATTTTTTATATTTGAAATACTTGAAGCCACTTTTTGGGGGCATTTGATATGTGCTTGCCATCCAATGCGCCAATGCAGTGAGGAAACTTGCTGTTATTTTTAAATTCATTGCTGATTTCCAACCACCGTTCCTCTGTTGGCCCCCGCCCTTAAGTACCTTCCATATTGCTTTACATGTCTCATGGACTATGTTGTGGATTGTCGAAGGTAATGGAAGTGGAGGGAAGAGAAGGATTCCAGAAATCTGTGAAATAAACATTATTAATTATTATTTTCATCATATATATTACATTCTGTGGAGGGGGTATTCTGGGTTTACAGATGGGCAGAATCTCTATTATTCAATAGTGCTGATATTTGGTAAAGCACAGCTGCAAGGGATTCTGGCTTGTCCGATTTTGATACATTTGTGAACATGACAGAAAATACAACATGTATACAGAACTGTGCCATTTGTCACTTTGGATTACTTACCGCAGTGCAACTAATAAACGCTCTTCTGGAGACACTGGAAGCCTCAATCTGGTTCTCATGCATACCAACCAGGGTCTAAGAATCTCCAGCAGTTAATCAAAGGATGTGACTTTCATGACATCCATGAAAGTGCCCCTTAGAATATCTCTGAGAGACAATTGGATATACCCAGTAGTGCCTGGATGCCCTTCTCCTCTTCCTCTGCTCAGCCAATTGCTCATACATCAGCATCATCTGCAGGAGGCCAAACATTAGAGAAAGCCTGGTAAAATAATCTATCATGCTGCCTTTTAGTTCCTGTAATGGCACTTCCCTTTTAAAATAAAAAATAGAGCATGGTTAACAAAATTAACGGACAAAATTTTTCAATTAGAAACCAAAAATAAAGCACATTCTTCTCCCTCACTCTCCAACAGAATAACGTAGTTGAGATACGATCTCAGGCTTCTCCTGTTGGAGACTTTTGAAAAATCATCAAAGAGGCTGAAAAAGGATTACTATGCCACTGGAAACATTGCAGGGAAATTATTAGAGCACCAAATGGAGGGCCATAGGTATAAAACCAAAATACCCTATATCCTCAGAACAAAAACAAACTATATCACCCACAAGACATAGCGGATGCCTTTAGCCACTACTATGGCACCCTCTATAACTTAAAAAATGACATAGAAACCTACCAACTATACACTGAACTAATTAATAACTTCTTATCACAGATATCCTTGCCAAAACTGTCTACAGAGCAGCTCAGGTCTCTGAACTTACCATTTCATAAATTTGAAATTCATAGAACAATAGAATCTCTACCGGAAAACAAATCTCCTGGCCAAGATGGCTTAATTGGAGAATACTACCAGACATACAAACTACTCTTAACTCCGTATCTAGAGTGCTTATTCAATGATGCTGCCGTCTCTTCTTCCTTCCCTCCGGACATGCTTAAAGCTTTAATAGTGACTTTACCCAAGCCAGGGAAGGACCCAAATTCCCCTGCAAATTTTAGACTTATCTCACTCTTAAATTTAGATCTACAGTAAAGCTGTATGCAAAACTCATAGCCACTCGCCTACTGGATATATTACCCCTTTTGATACACCCAGACCAGTCTGGATTCTCTAAGGGTCGGCAGACTTCTGATGCAACTCAGAGATTGACAAACATTATACATTTAGCTAAGCTCCACCAAGGGCCTTCTCTGCTGTTGGCTTTGGACGCAGAGAAGGCCTTTGATCGAATTCACTGGAAGTATCTGGATATGGTTTTGAGGAAGTTCTGCTTTTCCAGACCCATTTTTACAGCAATTATGGCTCTTTACTCCCAACCATCTGCTCAGGTGTATTCGTCAGGAATACTGTCCAAACCATTCAATATTACAAACGGACACGTCAGGGTTACCCTCTTTCCCCATTCATTTTCAACCTATTAATGGAGCCCCTAGCCAATTATATTAGAACCCAGCCCGATATTAAAGGTTTCCCAATACAAAATTCCACCCATACCATCAGTTTATTTGCTGATGATATTATTTTGATGCTTACAGAGGTTGAAGACTCCCTGGCTTCGGTACACTCAGCATTACAACTGTTTAATAAGGTTTCTTACTACAAGGTGAATGAAGGCAAATCATATATTCTGGGGTTGGGGATTGAACCATCCATGAAACAAACGCTCAGCTCACGGTTTCCGTATAAATGGAGTGATGAAGGCATTAAATATTTAGACATTACACTTCAAAAGAAGGACTAGTAGAAGCTAATTACACACCATTTCTGAACACACTTAAGTCAAAACTTCAGGATATAGCTAAGATGGAACTGTCATGGTCGGGCCAGCTAGCGGCATTCAAGATGGTATTGCTACCCCAACTGCTCTATCTATTCAGGACTCTACCCATACCAGTCCCTAACTCCTTCTTCACCAAAATTCGATCATTGGTTAATCAGTATCTGTGGAAAGGGAAAAGGGCGAGATGCGCGTTTAAGAAATTAGTAGCTTCAAGGAGAGTGTGAGGGGTGGGACACATACTGATAAAGGATTATTACATAGCTTCCATTTTGGCACAACTGTGGACATGGTTCCCCCACTCACCTAAGACGAGGTGGCAAGAAATAGAAGAATCCCAAATTCCTGGCAATAACCTCTACGACCTACTAATGTTGGTAAAATTTACTACAACAGATACCGCCATCCTCTCACTCTCTATGAAAGCCTCAATTCAGGCTGGGAAAATATTACTAGACATGCAGCATATAGACTCCACTACAATAACGATTCCTCTTCCTGTCTCCAGCCTCCCTGGGATCATACCTGATCTTCACATACCACACTGGATAGAGAGAGGAATCACAACTACCAACAACCTTATGATAGGACCCGCAATGAAAACGTTGGAATATAATCTGGGGGATTCTGAACTTTACAGATACCTCCAGATTAGCCACTTTTTCCATATGAACCCACAAGTCTCTACCCATTTACCATGGAGAATAGCTCTATATTTCATCAAACCTTCAACCAATATAAAAGGTATATCCTTATTTTACAATACTTTGAACAACAAAATGATATTTACCAAATTCTCTGACATCAATGCTTGGGAGCGGGAGCTGAATACTTCCTACACTGCAGCACAGTGGCAAAAAAGCACTTCAAATAACATACTCAGCAACCAAAAGTGTTAACTTTTGGAAGCTAACCTAAAAAATTGCTTTGTTGGCATTTAACCCCACTGAAAATCTCCAAATTTGATGCCCACACCTCCCCACTTTTCTGGAGGGGGTGCGGTTCTGTGGGTACACTATACCACATATTGTGGGACTGCCCAAATATACGCGTTCTATGGGCCAAAATTTTTGAAGTACTGTCACAAATACTAAAAGTACAAATTCCTATATCGCCAGGTTTAGCCATTTTATCACTAGGAATAGACTCCATCCATAGAACACATAGAACGATAGTCATCCACACTCTGTTAAGTACTAGATTATCGATTATGAGACACTGGAAGGACAATGAGACGCCCACGCTAAGGGAAGTTATAACAACAACAAACACACATGCCATATACGAAATAATGTTTGCCTCATCAAGGAAAATATAAAATAGTAAATATCCATTGGAAACCGTGGACTGATTGGTATAAGCTAAGAAGATTTGAATATCACTTATAAAAATTAACGTTTCTGGTTGGTATGCTATACCTCAACACAAATCGAATCTATAGATTGTGTACTGGTTTGGTTTTATTTTATTTTATCTTATTTTATTTCATCTTCTTTCTTAGTTGAAAAACAGTTTCTCTATTCTACAATAGGGTTATTATGAACCCTTTTTCAGCACAAAACACAATGCAACAAAGGAATTGTCGCTGGGAGGGGGGATCGGGTGGCTTCCATACCCTGGACACAGATTGAACCCATTTGGGGTGTCCGGGTGGGGTGGCCGCTTCCGGTACCATCCCATAGTGGCAATAACAAATACACAAATATGTTGTGAGGCATTTCATTGTATCCAAACAAGCATATACCTATGAGATGTTTGGAATTGAATATTGAAGCTGTGTCAATTCTGTATAATTTTGTGTTTTAAATGAAAAATTTAATAAAAACTTATTGAACCTAAAATAAAAAAATAGGCTTTTGAAGTGCATCAAACGCTTAAAAACCGCACATAGGAAAAACCGCACATAGGGCGTTTAGAGAGCGTTTTTAACGCTTGTAAAACTCCCCATACTAAAGCTCATTGACACCTGTCTGATGCCTATACTAACGCCAAAAAATGCTATAGGAGCATTTGTTGAGCATTAGGCATTTAGTCAATTGTGAACAAGCCCTTAAAGTGGTTGTATACCCACTTTTTAAAATTTTACCTACAGGTAAGCCTATAATAAGGCTTACCTGTAGGTAAAATGAATATCTCCTAAACCTGCACAGTTTGGGAGAGATTTTACTTTGCATGCAGCCGCTGACATCAGCGGCGCATGCGCTGTGAATTCCCGGCTAAAGGTCCGGCAGAGAAGAAGACTCCACGCACGTGCACGGGAGTGACGTCATCGTGGCTCCGCCCACTCACACCGCCAGAGCCGCGAACCCGGAAGACACGCCGAGGGCAAAATGTCAGCTCACTCGGCGTGGACCGGCCTGCGATATGGGGACCTTGTTCTAAGATAAGTATTTCATAATGAAAAACATTTTTTTTTCTGAGGGTATACAACTGCTTTAAGCCTCGTACACATGATCAGATTTTCGGATGACCGTTCGTCATGCTAGTCTCATGTCGAAAGTGAAGAGGTTACTCACTGTACGAAAATTCTCGTATGACAGAATACAACTTCAAAAGTGACGTAATGTGTTGAATTGTTTTGTATGCGTTTTTTCATTTCTGAGCATGCGTTTTCTTTGCTTACGATTTTTTCTTATGAAAACCATACTAATTAAATGAAATTTGGACGTTGAGTTCACGTACGACAAAAATGTTATAGTCTGCACATCCAGCTTTTGTCGGACGAAAAAACAGAATCGACTGTCGAAAGCACCTTAATAATGATCCGAAAATCGGCAGATTTTACTTTTCGTATCAGGTGTATGGGCCTTAACTCTGATAAATGCTGAAAAAAATTCAAAAACATGACTATGGGGGGCGTGGCTAACCACCGAGCGTGATGGATGCCTGATACCTCAGCTCCTGCACCGATCGGAACAATACAGAGCATTTCCGCCATCCAGACTGCTCCCTGCGACAGACAAACACACTGGAAGACAGGTACACACACCCAGCATGTCCGAACAGACCCGCAAATGGAAAGAATACCGTCAGCCAAAGAAACTGATGAATTTCTTCACACAGCCACCAGACACAGGGATCCAAGATGGCGCCAGCGGCCCTGGACATGGATCCACGTCAGCCTATACAGACCTGCCAGATGAGGAAGGACAAGAAATACCTCCACAAACTCACTCCCTGGATGCCTCTCCCTCCTCCATATCGTCATCGGCCAGCAATAGTCCAGCAAAATCGCGGATGTGACTGGATTCTAATCCGAACAGCCATGAGGTGAGCCCTGTATCTGAGCTTATTACAGTACAGTTGTCCCCTATAACGGCCTTGCCTACCACTAACCAACCTGTGCTAGACACAACCATGAAAGAGATGCTCATCTCTTTACAAAGTTCTCTACATAATGACATTGCTTCCATGTTCACTAAGTTTGCATCACAAATGCACTGTGACGTGGAAAGTACACCATATTGACAACCAAATAGGTGACATGACTGAAACAAATAATGATTTAGTCGACACGCCAATGACCATAACCACCATGAACAACAATGGATGAAAGCCAAAATGGCGGACCTTGAGGACAGGTCGCGTCGTAACAATGTTAAGATCAGAGGCATACCTGAAAGCGTCATGCCGCACGACCTTAATGCATTTGCCAGAAAAATGATTTCCACAATGCTCCCTGACCTATGGAAACTATCATAGACCGCATACACCGCATCCCCAAACCTGCGCACCTCCCAGTGGCTGTACCCCATGATGTGCTGATGAGAATCCACTTCTTTCATGCCAAGGACCAACTCCTCTTTAAGGCAAGTAATCTGGGTCAACTCCCGGCGCCATACACTAACCTCCAGCCGTACGAGGATCTATCGCAGCATACACGCCAACTGAGGAGGCAACTGATCACCATTACCAAACCCCTAAATAATCACAAAATCCCATATCAATGTGGTCTTCCTACCAAAATCATAGTCACCAAAAATCGTGTCAAACATAACATCTCTACAGTGGAAGAAGGCCTCAAACTCCTAAACTTGTGGGGCATTATCCCTGACCAGCCTGGGGTGGCTCAACCCCAACGCAGAGAGAACGCCCATCCTCTCAAACCGAATCTACATACTGGCAAACACTAAAGTATGTCTGAATGGTGGCATACCAGCAAAAGCCACTTGACCATTAATTCCGGTCGGATGCCTTGCTTGTTGCAATTAGCTCCATGAACTATCACCCCATAGTTTGACAGCAGCCTAGTTACGATCAGCTGTTGTCACTTATCGATCAGTTACTAATTACTTAATACTACTGAACTGTCTTTCTCATCTTCAACTTTTTGTTTTTTCCTCCTACCCTCATTTTGTATTGGCCACCCCTGAGAGCTACAGCAGAATAAGGAATAGAGAACTTCACCCTTCAGACCGCATTGAAGAGCGAATCACCTACACATATTCGTGAGTAAATTCCTATTTTACTTAATTCCGCACAACACGAACCAAAATGCCTAAATTCCTATCGCTCAACGCCAAAGGGCTGAACCATCCACAAAGAGAACCTCCCTATGGCGCACAGCTCAGAAATCTAAGTGTGACATACTATGTGTACAAGAGACACACTTGTAAAAATCAATGGAGCCTCACTGCACTAACAAACATTTTACTCACATCTTTCAAGCACCTGGCCCCAGTAAGAAAAATGGCGTTTTGATCGCAATCAAAAACACAATCGCCTTCACACTACACAACAGCATGATTGATGCAGAGGGACGATATATAGCTCTAGACTGTACCCTGGACAAAACCAGATACACCATCGTGAACGTATACACACCTAACACTAGACAAATAAAGTTCCTCTCTAAATTGATGAAGAAAATTACCAAATTCCGCCAAAGCCACCTTATTGTCTGCAGAGACTTTAAAATAGTACCGGACAACTCCATTGACACGTCATCCCACAACACCAGACTCACTTCCCCCATGGAATCATTCATAAGGAACAACAACCTCTACGATGTCTGGAGATGTCACCACACCACCGAACATGTCTATTCTTTTTTTTCACATAGTCATTACTCCTACACTAGAATTGATTACTTATTATGTGAACAAATGGACACTGCCCAAAATATCCAACTCCTCTCTAGCTGAAATTACATGGTCAGACCATGCTCCCGTATCAATGACCATAGAAGAGTGGCCACCTTCCCCTCACATGAGGATCTGGAGAGCCAATGCCTCGATCATCAACTCACCCGGACACTCGGCATCCATTCGCAAACACCTGGAAAAATTCTTTGATCTCAACCAAGGAATAGTGTCTCACAACACCATTCTCTGGAATGGCCACAAAGTGATCATTAGGGGGATTATTATACAGATAAGTGCTAGAGAGAGGAGGAGGAGATCACAGCGTCTAGACACCCTCACAGCCGCCATTAAAACAATAGAAGACCAGAATCAAAAAAGCCCAGACCCCAAATTGAAAGACAAACTAGTACTCCTAAGACAAGAACTTAGAAGTGTATTATTAGAGTCATACGATAGAACCCAAACACATTTTAAAGCCACACACTATTTCACAAGAAATAAAGCAGGGAAAGCCGCGGCACTTAGAATCATATTATATTTTTTTATATTTTTTTAGTTATTTTTTTTTGGTTTGTATGTGCTGGGCATACATAGTTAGAAGGGTGAACAGGTCCTATCGATTTTAGGCATGCAGTGATTGGTCAATGAGATATCTACACATTATTATTATATGTTTATATATAATTTTTTAGTATTATTTCTATCAATAAATCAATATTTATATTTATTTATATATAATTTTTTAGTATTATTTCAATAATAAATCAATATTTATATTTATTTTTTATATATATTTTTTTATTTTTTGTTTATTGGCACCCAACTAATTATAAGTTTAGTGAGCCATATTTTTATTTTTGAATTTTTCATTTTTACTTATTTTTGTCATCTTAAATTTGATCAGCCTTGTTGAGGGGTTGTACTTATTATCACCATTAAATTATATTTATTCAAATTTACCATTGTCACTGGTGGTCACATGGATTTATGCACTGTTAATATCACTCTATTAATCTATTTTTCTATTTTTTATTAATTTGCTATTGGGAATCTTCATCCATTCCTTTTTATATTATTATAAATTATTTCGTTTGATTTCATAAAGCCACATACACTTAATTCCCATGGCCCATTCTTATTTATATTTCACACTGAATGTTCATTTCACAATATACTGTTTCGTTTGTCTATACACGTTTTTTCAACACATCAGTAGTGTAGCAGACAGGTTGCCCACATTTAAGATGGCGTTTTTTGACTCTACCTACGGGACTCAGAATGAGGTCTGGTGTGTATTTATAAGGAGGTGGTTCAGCAAGCACCCGTTCCCCATTGACAACGTCAACTTATGACGAAACGCATCTGGAGGAGGATGCGTGCTGACGTCACCACGCTGTTTCACTAGGAGGACAGGATTTAATTTGCAGCCGTCCGGCTCTGTTTGTATTAGCGCGATTTTACAATCGTTTTAAATGTAAGTGCAATACTATTTTTTATTAAATATGTGGAAGCAATATTACGCTATGGTTGTTTTTTCCCTTATACCCCACTGAGATACTGAGATCTATCAGAGTTCCACAGCATTGGGGTGTGTGGAGTATATAGGCTACCAATCCATATCATACTTGTCCAGTCGATCTTTCCATACAAGTAAAGGCCTTGGCTGGGCTATAGCCGTCTGCTGGGTTTTGCTTGCCATCTGGTAAGCAAGTTTTTTATACGGTGGTGGCACTTATTTGTGGATCAGTCTCACTTGGGTGTTTGTTTGGATGCATTTGAACTGTTACTCATTCATATCTTGATACCTACAAGCCATTGTTGGATCGAATCTTCACACAGCGCAGCTTCTCTTTTCCATTCTGTTTTTGTGTATCTCGCAATAAGCTGCTGCTTTTTGTATTTTCCTTTTTCCTTTTTAATTATTACTGTCAATTTTGATCTAGCGCGTTTTTTTCTTTTTAATTTACTTAGAATCAAGGGTTACCACACCAAAACCAAGATTTCACACTAATTCCATCCCTCCAAAAAGCAAAAACTTATGGACCCTCAAGCTATTGCTGATGTGTTCAGTCATTACTACCACACACTAGGGATGAGCTTCGTGTTCGAACATGGGTTAGACTCGAACATTGTCTGTTCGACCGTTTGCCGAATTGCGAACGATATGGGCCGTTCGCGCCAAATTCAAGTGGCGCGTCATTGCCCATAATTCACTGCGGCATCGCAGTGCATTGCTGGGTGATGATTGGCCAAGCATGCACTATGACCCGCATGCTTGGCCAATCACAGTCTGTACAGAGAGCTGTAATTGGCCAAAGCCAAGGTGGCTTTGGCCAATTATGGCTCAGGGGGTTTAGTACACACCCCACACTATATAAGGCCACCTGCACGTCGGCCCTATGCAGTGTGTTTCCCGGCGTTGAGAGACAGAGACAGAGAGACAGTGTCATTTGATTTAAGTTAGATAGATTAGGCAGGACAGTCAGTCAGTTAGCTGCACTTACAGTGTATTGTGTATATATATGCATCCCAGGTGTTGTATATATATATATATGTATATACACTGTATTCAGTTTAGCTAGATCCGTTCCCGTTATTATCTTCCTACTGACAGGCAGGCAGGTGTTGTTACAGTATTTGAAGAAAATTGCTGGTGTTCTTCTGATCCTATTAGTCCTATTAGCTACTGTATTTACAGTTAGTGTAGTGCCACCTCTGCACAGTGTTCAGCTAAAGCTACCTGTAGAAGATTGGTGGTGTTTTTCTCATCCTATCACTACCGCAGGCAGCTACATTATTTTTTAGTGTAGTGCAACCTCTGCACAGTGTTCAGCTAAAACTACAAGTTAGTGTAGTGCGACTTCTGCATAGTGTTCAGCTAAAACTACAAGTTACTGTAGTGCGACCTCTGCACAGTGTTCAGCTAAAGCTACCTGTAGAAGGTTGGTGTTGTTTTCCTGATCCTATCACTACTGCAGGCAGCTACATTATTTACACGTTAGTGTAGTGCGACCTCTGCACAGTGTTCAGCTAAAGCTACAAGTTAGTGTAATGCAACCTCTGTACAGTGTTCAGCTAAAGCTACAAGTTAGTGTAGTGCGACCTCAGCAGCGTGATCTCTGCACAGTGTTCAGCTAAAGCTACCTGTAGAAGGTTGGTGTTGTTTTCCTGATCCTATCACTACTGCAGGCAGCTACATTATTTACACGTTAGTGTAGTGCGACCTCTGCACAGTATTCAGCTAAAGCTACCTGTAGAAGGTTGGTGGTGTTTTCCTGATCCTATCACTACCGCAGGCAGCTACATTATTTACACGTTAGTGTAGTGCGACCTCTGCAGTGTTCAGCTAAAGCTACCTATAGAAGGTTGATGGTGTTTTCCTGATCCTATCACTACCTCAGGCAGCTACATTATTTACACATTAGTGTAGTGCGACCTCTGCACAGTGTTCAGCTAAAGCTACAAGTTAGTGTAATGCGACCTCTGCATAGTGTTCAGCTAAAACTACAAGTTACTGTAGTGCGAACTCTGCACAGTGTTCAGCTAAAGCTACCTGTAGAAGGTTGGTGTTGTTTTCCTGATCCTATCACTACTGCAGGCAGCTACATTATTTACACATTAGTGTAGTGCAACCTCTGCACAGTGTTCAGCTAAAGCTACAAGTTAGTGTAGTGCGACCTCTGCACAGTGTTCAGCTAAAGCTACAAGTTAGTGTAGTGCGACCTCAGCACAGTGTTCAACTAAAGCTACAAGTTAGTGTAGTGTGATCTCTGCACAGTGTTCAGCTAAAGCTACCTGTAGAAGGTTGGTGTTGTTTTCCTGATCCTATCACTACTGCAGGCAGCTACATTATTTACACGTTAGTGTAGTGCGACCTCTGCACAGTATTCAGCTAAAGCTACCTATAGAAGGTTGGTGGTGTTTTCCTGATCCTATCACTACCTCAGGCAGCTACATTATTTACACGTTAGTGTAGTGCGACCTCTGCACAGTGTTCAGCTAAAGCTACAAGTTAGTGTAGTGCGACCTCTGCATAGTGTTCAGCTAAAACTACAAGTTACTGTAGTGCGACCTCTGCACAGTGTTCAGCTAAAGCTACCTGTAGAAGGTTGGTGTTGTTTTCCTGATCCTATCACTACCTCAGGCAGCTACATTATTTACACATTAGTGTAGTGCGACCTCTGCACAGTGTTCAGCTAAAGCTGCAAGTTAGTGTAGTGCGACCTCTGCACAGTGTTCAGCTAAAGCTACAAGTTAGTGTAGTGCGACCTCTGCACAGTGTTCAGCTAAAGCTACCTGTAGAAGGTTGGTGTTGTTTTCCTGATCCTATCACTACTGCAGGCAGCTACATTATTTACACGTTAGTGTAGTGTGACCTCTGCACAGTGTTCAGCTAAAGATACAAGTTAGTGTAGTGCGACCTCTGCACAGTGTTCAGCTAAAGCTACCTGTAGAAGATTGGTGGTGTTCTCATACTAATAATACTACAGGCAGGCAGTTGATTTTGCTAGCTGCAGTATCAGTATATATATATATATATATATCTCCCAGCTTAGTGCAGCTACATCTCACTGCAGGCCATTAGTATGTCTGGAAGGCCAACAAGGAGAGGCAGACAGTCACAAGCCAATAAAAGAGGGCAAGCAGGCTCTGTGTCTAGAGGCAACAGTGCTGGTCGTTGGCACAGTGCATCCTCATCAGCACGTGGCCGTGGGACACGCTTGGCTTTTTTTTGGCAGCTGGCCGTGTTGAGCCGCAACAAGTGGAAGACTTGGTCGAGTGGATGATGCTCAGGGTACTTTGTCTGGCAAAGCAGCTGCCAACGCGGCCTCTTCCCTTGGCTCAATGGCATCAGTGACTCCTTCCCTAGACCCACCCATGTCCTCCTGAGGAGTCCCTCGAACTCTTTGACCACAGTGTTGGGTACATGCTCCAGGAGGATGCCCAGTGCTTAGAAGGCTCTGATGATGATACTGAGCTAGATGAAGCCAGTAACGTGAGCACAGACAGAGGGGGTGCCCAAGAAGGACAGCAATCTGGCAGTCATGTTCCCCCTGCTGCAGCATACTGCCAGGTTTGCTCCAGTGATGAGGAGAGAGGGGATTATGAGGTCACTGACTCAACATGGGTGCCTGATAGGAGTGAGGAGGAAAAGGAGGAGGAGGCACATCACCAACGAGGCAGGATGCCCTCCAGGGGCCAGCCTAAGGGCAGCACACTAACTGCATCACACCTCAGAGCTCCGCATGTGCAGGGCGCTGCTGTCTCTGCACGTTATTCCAAAAGTTCTTTGGTGTGGACCTTGTTTGAAATGAGTGCATCAGATGGCACTGCTGCTATTTGCAACATATGTCTCAAGCGTATCTCGCGTGGCTAAAACATCTCCCGCTTGGGCACCACATGCTTGATCAGACATATGTTGACCTGCCATGCAGTTCGTTGGCAAGCATACCTAAAAGACCCACACCAAAAAACAAAGAGGACCTCTCCTTATTCCTCATCAGCTGGGATCTCCAACTCCACTATACCTTCAGTCCTTTATGAGACCTGCACTTAGAGGAATGAAGGTGTAGAATTAGGTGTGTCACAGCCAAGTACTTGCGGGCAATCTGCTATTGATACACCGACGTCAGATTGTACCAGGCAAATTTCCCTGCCCCAGCTGCTGCACTGCAAAAAAGAAGTTCACTCCCAGCCATCCACATGCCCAGCGGTTGAATGCTAGCTTGGCAAAATTGCTAGCACTTCAACTGCTACCTTTTCAGTTGGTAGACTTCCGTGAGTTTGTGGAATGTGCAGTTCCTCAGTGGCAGGTTCCCAAATGCCACTTTTCACAGAAGGCGATTCCGGCTCTCTACTGGCATGTGGAAGGCAATGTCTTGGCCTCGCTGGACAGGGCGGTCAGTGGTAAGGTGCATATTACCGCTGACTCATGGTCCAGCAGGCATGGACAGGGACATTACCTAAGTTTCACGGCGCATTGGGTGACTCTTCTGGCAGCTTGGAAGGATGTAGGACAAGGTGCAGTAGTGTTGGAGGTTGTTCCACCACCACGCCTCCAAAATGCCACTACTAGGTATTCTGACACACCTCTCTCCTCCACCCCCTCCTCTTCTTCTTCCTCCATGGCCTCTTCCTGTGCTTTGTCCTCGTAACCAGCGGTGCTCCGTAGGCATTCAAGGGGCTATGCAAGTACGCAGGCCAAAAGATGCCATGCGGTGCTTGAGCTGGTGTGCTTGGGGGACAGGAGCCACACTGGGACAGAGGTTCTGTCAGCTCTGCAGGGGCAGGTTCAGAGGTGGTTGACGCCACGAAAACTTAAGGCAGGAATGGTGGTTTGCGACAATGGCACCAACCTCCTCTCCACCCTCCGACAGGGACAAATGACCCATGTGCCCTGTTTGGCCCATGTCCTTAACTTGGTGGTGCAGCGGTTCTTGGGCAGGTACCCGGGCTTACAGGATGTCCTGAGGCAGGCCAGGAAAGTCTGTGTGTATTTCCGGTCATATAATGCCAGTGCTCGGCTGACAGACCTCCAAAAGGAATTTAACCTGCCCAAGAACTGCCTAATCTGTGACATGCCCACCAGGTGGAACTCAACGTTGGCCATGCTGCAGCCGCTGCACACGTAGCAGAGGGCCATCAATGAGTACCTATGTGACTATGGTACCAGGACAGGATCAGGGGAGCTTGGTTTTTTCCCCACGCCAGGGGGCCATGATCAGGGATGCATGCACTGTCCTGTCACCATTTGAGGAGGCCACGAGGATGGTAAGCAGTGACAGTGCATGCATCAGTGACACTGTCCCCCTTGTCCACCTGTTGGAGCACACGCTGCGTGGAATAATGGACAGGGCACTTAAGGCAGAACAGTGGCAGGAAGAGGAGGCCCCCTTTATCCAGACAGTGTTCCTGCGTGCCTGCCGATAACACAGGAAGAGGACAAGGAGGAGGAGGAGGATTGTGTCAGTATGGAGGTGGAGCCTGGCACTCAGCATCAGCAGCAGTCTTTAAGAGATCATTTATAGTCCCAAGAAACACATGGACTTGTACATGGCTGGGAGGAGGTGGCTGCGGATCATGTCGTCCTTAGTGACCCAGAGGACTCCGGACCGAATGCCTCAGCAAACCTACGCTGCATGGCCTCCCTGATCCTGCAAAACCTGCGGAAGGATCCTCGTATTTGTGGTATCAAGGAGAAGGAACAATACTGTCTGGCAACCCTCCTTGATCCACGTTACAAGGGTAAGGTTGCGGACCTTATCTTGCCATCGCAGAGGGAGCAGAGGATGAAACATCTTCAGGAGGCCTTGCAGAAAGGTCTGTGAAACGCATTCCCAGAGACTGGGAGGTTACAAACTCCTGTTTCTGGACAACATGTTGCTGAGGCTTCGGTCAGTCAAAGAAGGAGCGGTGGAGAAGGTGGCCGTCTGACCGATGCGTTCAGACAATTTTTTAGTCCGCAGCCCCAAGGTATGATCGGTTCCAGCAACCATCGCCAGCGTCTGTTTTACATGGTGCAGGAATAGCTAGGGGCAAGATCTGACTTGGACACCTTTCCCACCGAAAATCCTCTGGGTTACTTGGTCTTGAGGATGGATCATTGGCCAGAGCTTGCACAGTATGCAATTGAGCTACTGGCCTGTCCTGCATCAAGCGTTTTTTCGGAACGCACATTCAGTGCTGTTGGAGGCTTTGTAACTGATCACAGGGTGCGTCTGTCCACCGACTCGGTCGATCGACTGACCTTCATAAAAATGAATCAGTCTTGGATCACCACCAGCTACCAAGCACCTGATGCTGATGTAACCGAATAATTTTTTTTGAAATGTCAGATCCCTTCAAAGACTGCCTATGCTGATGCTAAGTGACTATCCTGTTATGCTGAGTAATTATCCTCTTCCTCCTTAATGATCATGCTGATAGCTTGTAAGAACATTTTGGTTCTGGGTGCCGCCACCAGTGCCTAAGCCTAATTTTTCAGCCCCTGTTTAACGGGGGCGTGTAATTACAATTTTTGATGCAATTCTTTGCAGCAGGTCTAGTTCCTGCACTCCAACTAGAGTATCTGTGAGGGGTTGCAGTGTTGTGGCACCAGCATCAGTGCCTAAGCCTAATTTTTCAGCCCCTGTTTAACAGGGGCGTGTAATTACAATTTTTGATGCAATTCTTTGCAGCAGGTCTAGTTCCTGCACTCCAACTAGAGTATCTGTGAGGGGTTGCAGTGTTGTGGCACCAGCACCAGTGCCTAAGGCCCAATTTGTCACACCCCTGTTCAACAGGGACATGTAATTAGAATAATTGATCTAATATTTCACAGCAGGGCCCGTTTCTGCGCCCACCAAGAGTAACTGTGAGGACTTACAGTGTTGTGGCACCAGCACCACCACCACCAAAGGCCCAATTTTTCTGCCCCTGTTCAACAGGGGCATGTAATTACAATTCTTGATCTAATATTTCACAGCAGGGCCCTGTGAGGGCTTACAGTGTTGTGGCCACAACAACACCTAAGGCCCAAATTTCTGCTGAGTATATAGGGCAGGCCCCTACTTTCAAACATCCAACTTACAAACAACTCCTACTTGCAAATGGAAGGAGACAACAGGAAGTGAGATTAAATTTTCCCCTAGGAAGGGAAATTTTCTCCTGTAAGAGTTAATATGGGAAAAACTTTTCTCCTTTACACTGATGCTTTATCACCAATCCTTGTTTCACTAAAAACCCCAAATTTTCAAAAAACATTTGTCATTGGGACAAAAAGTGAGGTGAAATCTTCTGAAGAGGAGCACAGACAGCAAAACAAATGTCACAGGGGTGATAACCCTTCCCTATGTGGCTGGAGCTAAACACGTTAAAAATGTACCAGTACAAAATTACAAACAGATTCTACTTAACAACAAACCTACAGTTCCTGTCTTGTTTGCACCACCTGTATACTGCTGTTCAGAGTATATAGGGCCTGGGGGCTCCACACCTTTCCTTTTTTGAATTTGGGTGCGGGGTTCCCCTTAATATCCATACAAGACCCAAAGGGCCTGGTAATGGACTGGGGGGTACCCATGCCGTTTCTCTCACTGATTTTCATCCATATTGCCAGGACCCGACATTACATTAAAGCCACAAGCAGTTTTAAATGACTTTTATTCCTTTAAAAATGTCATTTTGCGCAGGGACTGTTCTAAGCATGGGAAACACGCCACTTTACAGGCATACTATAGACACCCCCCAGGTATGATATTTAAAGGAATATTTCACTTTTTTTTTTACTTTAAGCGTCATTAAAATCACTGTTCCCGAAAAAACGGCCGTTTTTAAAACTTTTTTTTTGCATTGATACATGTCCCCTGGGGCAGGACCCGGGTCCCCAAACCCTTTTTAGGACAATACCATGCAAATTAGCCTTTAAAATGAGCACTTTTTATTTTGAACTTTCAAGTTCCCTAGACGTCAATGGGGTTCTAACGTTCGTGCGAATTTTCAGTCCGTTCGCAGGTTCTGGTGCGAACCGAACCGGGGGGAGTTCGGCTCATCCCTACCACACACTATACAACCTAAAAGACGATACCACCACTACTCAACCTTCCATGGCAGACATAGACTCCTTCCTCCAAGAAATTAATAAATTAATTTACCTACACTTTCTCAGGAGCAACTCTCCAAATTGAATGCTCAATTTACCCCTTTAGAAATTCTAGATATCATCTCAGCTCTACCAGCCAATGAATCACAGGGTCCTGATGGCCTCACTGGGGAATTCCATACAACTTTAGCTCCTTTCTTATCACAAATGTGCAACGATGCTGCCTCCTCCTCCTCTCTTCCAAAAGAAATGCTTAATGCCTTAATCATTACATTACCGAAGCCAGGTAAGGAACCTACGTCACCGCAAACATTTCGACCCATCTCACTCTTAAATATAGACACAAAAATCTATGCCAAACTTATAGCGACCAGATTAGTGAATGTTATGCCCCTACTGATACATCCAGATCAATCTGGTTTCACGAAGGGAAGGCAAACTTTGATGCAACAAGCAGAATCATTCATATAATTCACACTGCTGAGACAACCCGAACGCCTTCTCTGCTCCTATCCTTGGACGCAGAGAAGGCATTCGATAGAGTTCACTGGTCATATCTGAAAGCAACACTTCATAAATTTGGATTCCAAGGCCACATGCTCTCTATATTGGCCTTGTACTCGACACCCTCTGCCCAAGTTTACATGGCGGAGATGCTCTCAAAACCATTTCCAATTACCAATGGCACCCGCCAAGGCTGCCCCTTATCACCAATAATTTTCAATCTATTGATGGAACCCTTAGCAGAACATATTACCGTATATACTCCAGTATAAGTCGATCTGAATATAAGTCGAGGCCCTAATTTACCACAAAAAAATGGGAAAAACTTATTGACCCGAGGGTGAGAAATGCAGCAGCTACTGTAAGTGGAAAAAGAGGGTCAACAATGCCCATCTGCAGCTGTATACCTCCCTGTGTCCTGTGCATGTGTCCTGTGCATGTGTCATGTGTCCTGTGCATATGTGCATGTGTCATGTGTCATGTGTCCTGTGTATATGTGCATGTGTATATGTGTATATGTGCATGTGTCATGTGTCCTGTGTATATGTGCATGTGTCCTGTGTATATGTGCATGCGTCTTGTGTCCTGTGTATATGTGCATGTGTCATGTGTCATGTGTATATGTGCATGTGTCATAAACCTGTGTATATGTGCATGTGTCATATACCTGTGTCCTGTGTATATGTGCATGTGTCATGTACCTGTGTATATGTGTATATCTACCTGTGTCCTGTGTATGTGTGCATGTGTCATGTGTATATGTACCTGTGTGCATGTATCTGTGTGCATGTGTCTGTGTGCATCCTACCTGTGTCCTGTGCATCCTCCGTGTGCCGCTCTGCGCCGATCAGCGTATGCGGCGGCCATTCACTGTTCAAAAGCCACGCCTCCTCCTCGTCCATGATAGGCAGAAAACTCCATTTCCCAGCAGTCAGCGGTCAGCCTATCACGGACATTCTCTCATTCTCATACCACGGACGAGGATGAGAGAATATCCATGAGGGGAGCACAGGTGCGAAGCTGCTGAGCAGTCATGAATGCTTAGAGCTCCGCTGTCACCGGGACGAAAAGGCCTTCTATCGACAAGTCACGGTCGAATACCGCATTAATACGGTAACCCACTTATTACTGAGACTACGGGGCACAACTACATATAATGTTTAGCGGGAAAAAGACAAAACTTAAACAGCCAGCAGGCAAAGAAAAGCTGACAAGAAACGCTCCTAATATGACAGCAGCACAATCTTCCCGCTCTGCATTACCTCAGAGACAGTCACAAAGGGGGAACTCTACATATTTTTCCTCACAACTTGCTGACTCTGACCTTGATTATGGATTAACACCAATATCTCTACAGAATATTCCTAATAACTCGGATATTCTTAGTCAGTTTGAACGTGTTTTACAAAAAGCCCTCCAAAATACCTCAGACACAATAACAGAAAAACTGACAAGGGAAATTCGTGAGGTAGGGCGCTGCACATCTATCTTAGAACACAAAATGGAGGATATAAATGATATCACTAATACTCATACTGACGAGCTAGAAGCCTTGAAAGAAGAAAATTTTACTCTACACACACGTCTGGAAGATTTCGAAAACAGAGCGAGGAGATCCAACCTGCGACTGCGCGGTATACCTGAAACTGTAATAGATCTTCAATCAACCATTACAGCGCTTTTTCAGGAGTTAGCCCCATCAATCCCCATTGAACGATTGGAGATGGACAGAATTCATAGAACTTTGGCCCCTAAAAAAGAAGATGGTCCCCCCAGGGACATTGTAATAAAATTACACTATTTTAGAACAAAGGAACAACTGATGGAAGCGGCACGTAATAAAGATACATTAACCTTTCAAGGCCATCGCTACCAAGTATTCCATGATCTCTCGCAGCAAACTCTCTACAGAAGAAAAGAGATGAAACCTCACCTACAAATACTCCAATACCACCACATCCCCTATCGTTGGAGTTTTCCATTTGCCCTGCGATTCACCTATAAAGGTACAACATATACCTGCAAGAAATTGGACGACCTACTGACTGCGATCCAGGAGCTTCGTTTGTCAATTCCAGATAATTCGACTGAAGGCTCCAAACGCAGAGCATCATCAAACTCACCCAAGGCTCAGCAAGACAACCAAACTCAACTAGCTCACTCCAGTACCAGTAAAAGGAGTCGTTTTGCATCACCACCTCCTAATTCCAAAGATCAAATGGACTGAAAGCCACTACGATTCTTTTATTTCATTGAAACCTTTTACCTAGTGTTACTATTATAACGGTAACCAATTTCAGGTGGATTCAGAGTAGGGATCGAATAATCCTTCCTCTGTCTTTACCTTTATCCTTATAATTTCATTTAAGCAGAAGTTAATCAATCCTTTGTAAAATAATAATTGTTACCAAACTTTATTACTCCAATATCATTTTTTAGGTTTAGTTTAGTAAATGCAATGCCCTTTTTTATAAGTGCATGATGTAATGCAAAGTTATAGAAACATATCTCTATTACATTATCCTAATAATAGCTATTATATTATTAGTGACTTGTATTATTTTGTTATTGTTTGTATAGCCTTTGAGGAGGCTGCCTTTGTCCCGGAGACAATCCACTGCGCCTCTCAATAGATCCTCGAGTAGCCGGACTTACTGACCGGACTCTCTTTGGACCATTTGTACCCACCGGTTGGTGATATTTCACCACCCCTTGGATACTAGCTCCATATAGGAGCTATTTTCCTCTTTATTTAAAAACAACTTCTCATCTACTGCTCTAAAACAGGAATTTTACTTATTCTACTTGTCCTATTCATCCCCCTTTATTCTTTTTACCCATCCTTTCCTGCCCCCCCCCTTTTTTTTTAATTTTTTTATTGTGTTTTGTTTTTTTGTTTTTTCTCGCCCCTCCAGAGTATAACCTTCTTGGATATTATCACATTAAGAATTTATTATAATCCCTAATACCTTTTATTCAAAAATGTCTTTAAATGTACTAACACTTAATGTCCAGGGTCTCAACTCCCCACCAAAACGAACAAAAGCCTTTCATTCCTTTTCTTCACTTTCTGCACATGTAATATGTCTGCAGGAAACACACTTCTCTACACAGTCTTCCCCTAAATTTATAAGTCGCCAATACCCACAAGTCTATATGGCCTCGGCCACTACAAAACAAAGAGGAGTGCTGATTGCATTTCATAACACAACCCCCTTCACTTTACATAGAGAAATAAAAGATCCTGAGGGTCGCTATATAATCCTTACAGGTCTCCTGTTAGATAATGAAATAACTATAGTTTCTTACTATGCTCCCAACAGAAATCCTCTTTCGTTCCTCTCACACTTGTTCTCAGTAGTTGAATCTCATAAAAAAGGTACCCTCATGATGTGTGGAGACTCAAATCAAGTTTTATACCCAATTTTAGACAAATCCCCTACACCACTACAACCTCAACGCCTTAATTTCAGACAACTCCTTGAACAACATTCTCTTATTGACTCTTGGCGTGAACAAAACCCTAGAAGAAAACAATACACTTACTATTCCCATCCCCACAAATCATTTTCTCGTATAGACCACCAATTCGTCCACATTGGCACGTTACCACAAATACATAATTCCTTAATCATCCCATGCGCATGGTCAGACCACAATGCGGTCATGACGTCCTTCTCATTCTTGATCCCGAGGCCTAGCCATAGATCCTGGACTATAAATGATAATTTATTAGTTTACCCAACATACCGTCTAAAAATAGAAACAGCCATACAAGATTACATCGCTAATAATTTACCAACAGATACTAATCCACTGAATCTATGGGAAGCTCTTAAACCTTCCATTAGAGGAGTCTGTATCAGCCAGTCGTCTTACCGACGTAAATTGAAACAGCAAATGCAAAACAAATTAGAGGAAGCTTATTATAAAGCCTCTGAAATTTTCCAAAATTTGCCCTCTCAAACTACAAAGCTAGACTATGATAAAGCAAAGTTGGAGCTTGATCTTTTTTTAACAGACTCAGCTATACAGATTCTTCGCAAAACTAAACATACAATATATATGAAAGCTAATAAGCCAACCACATTCTTGGCATTAACTCTACGCAGAGCAGACCACATTCCGAAACCAATTCGGCTACAAATCACCAAAAACAATTTTTCTAGTAATCCACAGAAAATTATCAATGAGTTCCGTAGGAAACTCAAAGATTTATACCAAAATACACAAACATTCGACTCAACAAAATTAGACGCACTGTTATCTTCTATTCTTCTCCTAACCCTTTCTGTTACCCAACAAGAAACTTTAGATAAGCAGATCACTAATATGGAAGTCATATCAGCAATAAAATCCCTAAAATTGCATAAACGCCCAGGCCCTGATGGATACTCAGCCACATTTTATAAACACTTTACTACACTACTAGCCCCACTTATGACAAACGCATTTAATTCTTTATTAGAAGGCTGTGCCTTTAACGCGGAATTCCTACTAGCTTCAATATCCATGATTCCAAAACCGCATGCAGATGACACGTCATGGTCCAATTACAGACCAATCTCAATCCTTAATATAGACATAAAAATATTAGCAAAGATTCTATCTAATAGACTTAATCCAATTATTGGCACATTAATTCATAAAGACCAAACGGGTTTCATACCTTTCAGACAAGCAGGTGATAACATACGGCGTGCTACCCTACTGGCTCATATAGCCAGGTCTCGCAAAATCCCTGCCTGTTTCCTCTCTATCGATATACAAAAGGCGTTTGACACTCTGTCATGGTCTTATCTTAAAGCCATTCTTCATAAATGGGGATTTGGTGAGCGGTTCCAGGGATGGATTTCCTCTCTTTATCATAATCCAAAAGCGTATATAACCTATTCAGGTTACCGCTCAGACCCCTTTAATATTGAAAGATGAACCAGGCAGGGATGTCCATTATCCCCTCTTCTATTCTCCTTGGCTATTGAGCCCCTAGCTCAACTTATTAGATCCAATATAAATATAAAAGGACTTGAATTAGGTGGTCACCAACATAAGTTATGTTTATTTGCCGATGACGTCTTAGTATTTCTTACTTCACCCCTACTATCAGCTCCAAACCTCATTGAAATTCTTACAAAATTCGGTAAAATATCTGGTCTTAAGATAAATCAGCAAAAATCAAAAGCCCTAAATATATCGTTATCACCTGATTTACAGAAACAGTTACAAGACTCCCTTCCATTTACATGGTCAACAACACATTTACCATATTTAGGGATCTCACTAACGGCTAATCCAGCTGACCTATACTCTGCAAATTATCCTCCCATGCTAACTCAATTATCAACCTTACTGAGAAAATGGTCTTCTTTACCGTTAGCATGGATGGGTAGAATCACAGTAGTAAAAATGTCCATATTGCCTAAAATCCTATACCTGTTCCGTGTACTTCCTATAAACGTTCCGGCTTATTTTTTCCGAATACTACAACGCAAATCAGCCCAATTTATTTGGGGCAAACTTAAACCACGATTACCACAAAATACACTACATATGGCCCGAACCTGTGGAGGTTTGGGTGTTCCAAATTTCTCAAAATACTATTATGCTTCTCAATTAGCACAAATTATTAAATACCATGCCACTAAAGAAATCCCTCTTTGGGTAACTATAGAATCGGTGGAATGTGATCCACTTTCTATATCAAATCTGTTATGGCTTTCACCACCCCAACGACGTTCAATAACAAATCTAGTCACAAAACATAGCCTCTCAATATGGGATAGACTTAAATTCCGTTTTGGTCTCCAATCTCCACTAAACCCTCTCCTCTCCTTTCTAAACAACCCCTCCTTCTACCCAGCTTGGACTTTACCTTCCTCCTTTAAAGCTTGGATAAATGTGGGTCTTACACGAGTTCATCACTTCTACGACTCTGATAAACTTATTTCATTTCCTACAATAAGCAAGACACACAACATACCCAGTAATGAAACATTTAGATTCTTACAAATTAAAAACTTTTTATCCCAAAACATCCCCACAAACTTGACAACTCCAGAATATACTTCATTTGAACGATCATGTATGTCAGATCCACACAGATGAGGACTTATCTCTGACATATATGCTCAACTACTTTCACAAACAAATTCCTCTCCCCCGTCTTATACTACCAAATGGGAAGCTGATTTAAACCTTCCTCCAGACTCACTGGATTGGTCACAAATCTGGCAATCTACAAAATCAGCCACACCCAACATAGTTGCCCTAGAAACAAATTATAAAGTTCTTACCAGGTGGTATTTAGTGCCAGCACGTATATCAAAATATCTTCCCCAATACCCCCCTCACTGTTTTCGCGGATGCAGCGACATTGGTACACATCTGCATATTTGGTGGACTTGTCCAATAGTCCAAACATATTGGTCAAAAATATTTCAAATTCTCTCTACAATGTTTGAAACCACATTACAACCAGATCCATTGGTAGCCCTCCTAAATAATAAGCCACGAAACATAACTCAACGTCAATTTAAACTTTTACTATATGTCACAACAGCTGCAAAACAATCTATAGCAAAAGCCTGGAAAACCAATAAGCTTTGTGACATATCTGTAAAACAACGTGTAACTCAAGCTATGATCCATGCTAAAATGGAGGCAATCATACTTGATAAACTGGACAAATTTGAATCTCTTTGGCTTCCATGGATAACACACATACTACCACCGGATTTTTACTTTTACCCTGATGAGATCTACCACCTTCACGGTCTATATTATTACATGTTCCCATAAATATTTAACACTCGCTTCTCTCTGGAGACCCCAAATTCCCTCCATAACCATTTCAGATCCCACCACATATTCCCACTTATTAAATTTTATTTTTAGTGATGTATAATAATAAAATGTGTCTTTATCTATTTCTATTAAATTATTATTTGGTTAGGCAAACTATGTCTTTTTCGGATGCAAACTATCTATACCTTTGATGGGGATGCTTTGGAGGGACACCCATGCACCCGGGATATGCCGGGCCAAATAGCCGGACCTTGGCCCTGGTTGTTTGGGTGTCTCTCTAGGTCATCTCATTAATACCCAATTTATCTAATTTAGTTGCATTTTATGTCTCACTATTGTGACATATTGTATTTTTTTTTTATATATATTTATCTACTTACTTATTTATTTATTTTTCCAATTACAAAAGCTCTATTAATTATTATAACCATATAATTCAGATATGTACACTGGATAATAGATTTTCTTACTGATTTCTACAAGATAACTTAAGTATTATTATTCTAAGTTATTATTGAGAAGTTCCTTTTCCTCATATTTTGTAACCTTACATAAATTTAAAACCAGTACTGTAAAATTGTATTGTTGTATTCTCAATAAATTATTTGAAAAGAGAGAATATCCGTGATAGGCTGTACACTGACTGCCTATCACAGGCGAGGAGGCGCGGCTTTTGAACAGTGAGAGGCTGCCGAGTGCTAATTAGCATACGCTGGCTGCCGTCTGCCTGCATGACACGCTGGTCATGTAGGCAGACGGCGGTGACTCGAGTATAAGTCGAGTGGGGCACATTCAGCCCCAAAAAAGGGGCTGAAAATTTTGACTTATACTCAAGTATATACGGTAGATCTAATGCTCACATCTCAGGCTTTAAAATTGGATCTATTGATCACAAAATTAATCTCTTTGCCGATGATGTGATAATGATGCTCGCTAACCCTGTGTCTTCCCTGGCTTTGGTGCTATCTGTATTACAAAAATTTAGTACTGTCTCATACTATAAAGTCAACGAAAATAAGTCATATGTTTTGGACTTAGGTCTGGATGCCATAACTAGTAACATACTACGCAACCTACCCATGGGCTGACAAGGGTATATCTTATCTAGGCATTACACTTACCAAATCAACGAAAGGGCTTTTCAGTAGTAACTACGCTGAAACCAAACAAATGCTTATCAGTGAAACAACCAAACTCTCCAAATATGAGTTTTCATGGTCTGGTAGGTTGGCAGCCTTCAAAATGCTCATACTTCCGAAACTACTATATATATTCCATACTTTGCTCATACCACTATCTAATTCATATCTCAATTCTCTCCAATCCATTGTACACAACTATGTATGGCAGGGCAAAAAAACGAGAAGCAGACACTCAAAAATAATTAAACACAGAGTAGCGGGAGGAATGGGATACACTTATAAAAGAGTACTACCTAGCTACAATACAATCCCAAATGACAGACTGGACACGTAAAAAACCAAACACATTATGGGGTAATATTGAAAATCACATGACACCGGGTGGCAACCTTAAAAACTGGTTGTTTAGCACCACCACCAACATACCACACCTACATCTGTACTCCCCAACCATCCGAGCTTCAGTTAAGGCATAGAAAATACTTCATAGTACCAAATGGCCCACGCTCACCACCAAACGTCTACAAATACCTTTACACACCCTCCAGCTAGTGTCACCAGCTAGTGTCACCTGACCTAACCTTACCCAATTGGATATAAGACCAGGCCTTAACCATGTCTGACCTCAGAGACAAGATAATGCACAAATCTTTTACTCGGGTTCAAACGACTTACGGCGCACCCGCCACAGATTATTTCAATTTCCATAGAATCCGAAAGTGTCTTGTAGCACATACCCACTTGGAAGGAGCATTACCTACCAGACTATGGAATTTCTTTTTCTCGAACATCACAGACACAAAAGGTATTTCACTATTATATGCTACTCTACAGGAAAAACTGGTTTTCCATAAATCTAAACCATACACTGATTGGGAAGAAGACCTACAGTCACACTTTTCAGATCAGCAATGGCAAAAGGCCTTAAAATCATATATAAAGCCACATGCTGCACATCCTTATGGGAATTAACGAGTAAGATAACACTGAGATGTTACCTAACACCACATAGAATGGCCAAATTCCAGTAAAACACATTACCCCTTTGCTAGAGAAATTGTATTCACACTGGTACCCTGTTTCATATTTTATGGGCATGCTCAGCCCTAACTAACCTTTGGAAAAAATTGGAAACTCTAATCCAAGATGTCTGTCAATATCGCACTGCCCTTACCCCACAAATGGCTGTTCTAAACATGATTCTGGAGCCTATTCCATCACCCTCTAGACTTGTACTCACACACGTACTCCTAACAACTAGACGACTCATCACCAGATGCTGGAAGTTGTCAACCATCCCAACCCTGCCAGAGGTAATCACCCTGGTACACACACACTACACGTATGAATCCATGCTGTCATGTGGAAAACCCTCATACTCCAAAACTCAAAATCTTTGGATTCCATGGAAACGATTGTATGCAAAACAATTGGAATAATATCCTTCTGTCCAAAGATATCCAAAGAAGAAAACTGGAGTAAGATTAAAATAAAGTTTATTAATGCACACAACACCAATCCAACACCAACAGACCAGAAGCAAAGCAAAAGTGAAAAATGAACATGGCAGTGAAGGAAAACCAAACCAACAAACTAACTATAATACTCTATATGCAGCTGACATAACAGGGCATGGCCGGAAATGGGACTATAAATAAGGGAAGCAGAGATGGGGGTAACAGAATACAGGGAACTAGATGCAAGTTACGGGATAAGACAGGGATCAGCAAACAGGTATATGGCTAACAGGCAAAACACTGAAGCACTGATGCAAATCAAGGGATGGGTTATATACCTTCCCAGCATCAGGTGGAGCCTGAATACTGGGATATGATGGCTGCTGGGTGACACCCACTCGTGGCCAACAGAGCTGCACCTTTCAGCTCTGGGAACCACAGTGCCATCAGCAGGTGATCCAGGTCCTGACAGTTTCCCACCTTAAGGAGCGGCCCCCGGATGCTCCACTTGGCCTAAAACATTATAGTCAGTTTCTCTTGCACTGTAGTCCACAAAGAAGAAAATCTGACATTAGCCATGTCTTAAGACTTTCCTGATTTCCTTAGGCTATAGTCCTTCAGCCTGCAGGCTACCCCACAGCCGGGCTCTGACAACTGGCTATGTGTCCCACTGCTGTGGTTTGGAAACCTGGTGAGTGCCCTGCCACCAGGGTCTGGGAGCTGGATGGGTTCCCCTGAAAGTCAGATCCTTTAGAAGGTGCAAAACTTGGAAATTGCAGTTCCACAAGGCAGGGCATATCCCAAAGCTGGGATGCCATGGGCCAAATGAAGGCTTAACACTGGAGTCCTTAACCCATATAGGTACCCTGCTGCCAGTGCCAGGGTGTCCCTTCGCTACTGGACATTCTACATCTTTATAATTGGTCTGGTTGCAAGAAACTGCTTTTTAAACAGTAAGCCAGGTCTTTCCAAGGCACTGGTTAACCAACCTGGGTCACCTAATGAACCTGGGGTTGCGGAGATTACACCTAGGTCAGGACAAAGTTCAAATGGGGCTCTACACTTCCCCACAATTCCCTGTGCTACTGGAGCTGGTATAATGAGTGCAGTTATCAAATTCACAGGGGATGTCTGGACCACAAGCCTTTGGCACAACAGAAGCAAATGACTGCAAAAGGAACTCAGGCAAGGCAGCTGTAGGGATCTTTGACCAGATGGGTAACTCATGCCAGACATGCAACAAACATGGATACTCACAGGTATCAGCCCCAACAACTGGCAAGAGCTTAACCTTAGTACTGGAGGCTGGCTGGGTAGCAGGCAATGGATCAGCAGTAGGGATGAGTCGAACACCCCCCGGTTCGGTTTGCACCAGAACATGCGAACAGACAAAAAATTTTGCGTGCACCATTAAAGTCTATGGGACACGAAAGTGAAAAATCAAAAGTGTTAATTTTAAAGGCTTATATGCAAGTTTTTATCATAAAAAGTGTATGGGTACTCAGGTACTGCCCCAGGGGACATTTATCAATGTAAAAAAAAAGTTTTTAAAATGGCTATTTTTTCAGGAGCAGTGATTTTAATAATGCTTTAAGTGAAACAATAAAAATGAAATATTCCTTTAAATATCATGCCTGGGGGGTCAACTTTGTCTGCCTGTAAAGTAACACATCTTTCCCATGTTTATAACAGTACCACAGAAAAATTACATTTCTACAGGAAAAAATGTAATTTAAACCTGCTCGCTGCTGCAATGTATTGTCGGATCCAGGCAACATGCATAAAAAAAATTATTGAAAAAAATGGCGTGGGTTCCCCACACAAGTCCATTACCAGGCCCTTAGGGTCTGGTGTGGATATTAAGGGGAACTACGTGCCAATGTTTTTCCAAAACATTAGCGCAGGTTCCCCCCAAAATCCATAACAGGCCCTTCAGGTCTGGTATGGATTTTAAGGGGAACCCCGTGCCAAAATAAAAAAAAAATGGCGTTGGGGTCCCCCCAAAAATCCATACCAGACCCTTATCCAAGCATGCAACCTGGCAGGCCGCAGGAAAAGAGGGGGGACAAGAGAGCGCCCCCCCTCCTGAACCGTACCAGGCCACATGCCCTCAACATTGGGAGGGTGCTTTTGGGTCTGTGGGCGGGAGACTTATCAGAATCTGGAAGCCCACTTTAACAAGCCCCCTTTGGCCCCCTTTAACAAGTGCACCTTGCACACCTTGTGTACATTGCACCCCTACACATTCACCAAAAAAGTGTCAAAGTGAAAATGACAGGAGACGGTTTTTGACAATTCCTTTATTAAAAAAAAAGTCTTCAATCACGGCGCCCATGGACCCGAAAAACAGAAGGAAAAAAAAGCTTGGCCTCGACGGGAGGCATCCCACCGACTTCTGTCTCTTGGCTGTGACAGCTGTTATATAGGCAAGGGCGGGGCTACCCGGTGATGTAAATGGGTGACCCCGTCCCCTCTGATGTCATATGACATCAGAAGGGGGTAGGGTCACTCGGTTACATCACTGGGTGACCCCGCCCTTTCCTGTATAAAAGCTGTCAAATCGATCGCGGGGAAGCCTCCCAAGGCCTCCCAAGGCAGGATTTTTTTCTTTTTTTTTCTTCTTTTCGGGACTTTTACATCACGGGACACTTTTTTTGTAATAAAGGAATTGTCAAAAACTCTCCTGTCATTTTTGACACTTTTTTGGTGAATGGGTAAGGGTACACTATACCCCATACCCATTTACATAAGTGGGGCTGGGACCTTGGGGTCCCCTTGTTAAAGAGGGCTTCCAGATTCCTATAGGACCCCCGCCCGCAGACCCCCACAACCACCGGGCAAGGGTTGGGGGATGAGGCCCGTGTCCCCATCAACATTGGGACAAGGTGCTTTTTTAACAAATGTTGGCGCGTGGTTCCCCTTAAAATCCATACCAGACCTGAAGGGCCTGGAATGGATTTTGGGGGGACCCCCATGCCATTTTTTTATTTTGGCCTAGGGTTCCCTCCTATAATTTATACCAGACCTGAAGGGCCTGGTATGGATTTTGGGGGGCCCCCACGCCATTTTTTTTTAAGATTTTGGAGCAGGGTTCCCCTTAACCACTTCAATACACTGTGTTACATATACTATATGCTGATGAGAATGGCAGGAGACTCTGGCTTGAAGGACCCCGCTCGTCGCCATCGCTCGCTGCCCCATCAAGACAGGAGACTGCAATCCTTCAGCTTCTCATTTCTCTCCATATGAATCTGCACTGCAATGAAACCGCCAAACTGCACCTTGTTGTAAAGCAGTGGCTGGTGTGAATTAGCCCTTAAAGGAATACTACATATATCAGGAACATTGCCACTGAGGTCCGGGTCTTCATGTCCTCTTAGGCCTGATGTACGCAGGTGCATGCGCATGCCAGTCCATCTAAAGGAGTCCGGGTTAGAGATGGAGTTCCTGTATACCGTCCATGCCTGTTTGACTCACTGCCGCTGGCATGTGCATCCAGCGTCCACAACTTCCCTTTCCCCTGGTGTTGGAGGCACATCCCCGGGTGTCATGTGTGAACATCACTGATCCAGTTTCATTGCTGCTTCTCACAAATTTCTAATACTCTGATATCAGGTTTAAGGAATTGAACATGACATATTGAACTTTATTTCATTCGAGTGACTTTCATATTGCTATATATTCAATTATGTTTTTCACAAAGAGGTCATTATTTGTTTATATCTTTGGCTGTTACAGGTCCACACATTTTGTTTTGGATATTACACTATTTGTAATTGTCTATATATCACCAGGATTACTCTTTGAATGTACATGCATCTAGCACTGCACACAGCTTTGTGTCGTTATTCTTTTGAATGCTTTACAACATTATTGTTTTACTTTCAGCTCATTCACTGATTGTATATGCCCCTAGCACTTTACACAGCACTTCATAGTCGGGTTTTTATCCCAGGATAGCTTTATGGGGTTCACTTATATATATTTAGTGCTGCCACTATGTAAGCAGCCTTATATAGTGCAGGGGTGGACTTAGTCCCCCTGAGCCATGATTGGCCTAAGGAACCCTGCCTTTGGCCAATTATGGCTCTCTCAGCAGAGCGCGCTGTGATTGGCCAAAGCATGCAGGTCAGGTGCATGCTTTGGCCAATCATCATACAGCAATGCACTGCGATCTTGCAGTGCATTATGGGATGTTCCTCTGTGCTCAAATTTCCCACGAATGCCCCATATGTTTGGTTTGCGTTAGAACAAACTTACGTTCGACTCAAACCGCGGGCTCATTCCTAATTAGCAGCAGTGGCCTGGGCAGAAGGCTCAAGCCCATTGGAGGCAGTCTGGGCTGGAATAGCAGGCTTCGGGTCAGAGTGGGCTGGAGCTGCAGGCATCAGATCAAGCTGGACTGGAGCAGCAGGCACTGAAATCCTGCAAGCTATTTTAGGTTTCTGAGCAGATTGTACTGCTGGTGGGGAGTAGTGACCATGGGCTTAGCATAAGGGGTTGCAGGGGTCACAATCACAACCCTGCCCCTAGTTCCAGGGGGCCCCTGCAGCCTCCCTGTCATATTATCATGTCCTCCACAAAGTCCAGCTCTGATCTGCCCTAGGGCCCCACAGCCACGTTCCAATACTGGGCTTCCACTTTGCCTTCCACAGTCCACACCCCTCTGTTCTCATTGGCTGGGGAGAAGCTTTGAGCCTTTTCCTGAATTGAGAGGAGCATGGGGTGAGAACAGCATGGATGGGGAAGTGTCTGTGCTGTGTGCTGGCAACATGGAATGATAACCAAGCTCAGTGAGTTAAGAGGAGAAGAGTGCGGTCCTGTAGCCACAATGGGACGGATGTTACTGGTGAGGTAAGACACCACTCAGTGTCTCCTAGTCACCAGCTGGGATTCTTTGTACCCCCCACCTGGAGATGTCTGCTTACCCCACTTTCCTGACAACTGGGGAAAAGACATGCACCTCTGGGAGGTGACCTTCCCCCAACACCTGCCAACACTGACAGAGAAACCTTCAGAAATTGCTAAAACAAATCCCTTAACACCTCCTGAGGGGCCCCTGCGGGGCTGCAGGCTGCCCCCCACAGATCTAAGTTGCGCCCCCCCAAGCCCCCTGACCACCCCCTCCACCCTGGATGCTATGCCCGGCTGCTGAGCTCTTTTCCCATTATGGCACTCTATACTGCTCCTCCTCCGCAGGGCTGAATTCACATTCCTTTACAACACAGCCAGTCAGCCACATTCTTCACAGGGTGTATCTGCCTACTGCAACTACACTGCCATTCCGACCAGAGAATTTCACAGGTCAGAACAGCAACATAAAAGCCAGATACACCCTGTGAAGGCTGACAGACTGTGTGTAACGGAATGTGATTTCAGCCCTGTGTAGTGTGGGGGGGAGGAGCTGTAAACAGTGCTTGAATGGGAAAGGAGCTCTGCCAAGTGACCTGCTAGGGGTCCCTGTCCTCTTATTCTCCAGCGGTGATCCCTGTCCTCTGATTCTTCAGCTGTGATCCCTGTCCTCTGATGTAAGGAGGAACTCTGGGATCTCAAAACTCTTAAGCCACTTTGAGTATCTTGATGTGTGGTGGATGTATCTGCATGCACGGTGGAAGTGGTGGGTGGTAGTGGGGGGTGGGCCATGTCAACTTTTGCATCGGGGCCCACAAGCTTTAAGCTACGCCTCTGGTAGTGACTGTACTGAGAAGTGAAGCAGAAAAGGTAGCAGTAGCAGAGGAAGATTTCTGAGGGAGTTTCCATGGGTAACAGAGCAGTAGAGGGAGCCATCAGTGGGTTACATGCAAGGGAAGTACAACTATTGGGAAACAGGGTACTGACATACAGGAAATAAGTAGGCCTTAGTAGCAGCTGTAGTTGCTAGTAGTAACGAAGGAAAGGATTCTTGATGACTAAATTGGTTTGAATCAACTAAGACTGGGATAGTATATTTGACTATGGGCATAGGCATGCGCACAGGCTGCGCCTACGAGACGAGCTGAGAAGAGCCGAGAAGAGCTGGCTCTGTGTATCTCGGTGCCGGCGGCGCCATTTTCAAACTGCAGTGACACTGACAAGTCACTGCAGTTTAACTGCAGCCTGGGCAAGGCTGCAAATGTCACTGACAAGGCAGCAGATGGACACTGACAAGGCTGCAAGGCTGCAGGTGGACACTGATAAGGCTGCAAATGTCACTGACAAGGCTGCAGGTGGACACTGATAAGGCTTCAAACGACACTGACAAGACTGCAAATTACACTGCACAAGCATGCAGATGGACACTGACAAGGCTGCAGATGGACACTGACAAGGTTGCATTGATGGGCATTTAAAAGTTTTTTCCTTAAAAAGTTTTTTTCCTTAAAATTCCCTCCTAAACTTGGGGTGCGTGTTATACGCCGGCGCATGTTATAAGCTGATAAATACAGTATATTAAACTATAACTGGATATATGGAACTAGGTGCAAGGTCGGGGGTAAAGGCAGGAATCAGCATAATCAGCGAGCGTATATGGCTAACAGGTAAAACACTGAATCGCTGGTGCACCCTTCAACTCTGGGAATCAAAGTGCCACCAAAATCCAGTTGCATGGACCCCTGAGGATAATGCAGCGTCTGATGGGGACCTGAATACAAGATCAGCGGTCATGGGGAGTATCTCCAACTATTGTCCAGCCAGCCTGGAATAGAGCTTCTTCCTGGCAGGAACTGTGGTGTGGAACTAGAATTGTGGCACTGGAGTCGGCCTATCTACTCTGCATGTTAATTCCTCCCTAATAGTTTCAGTTCCCAACGTGTCCACTGGAAGCCCAACATATGCTGATTATCGAGCCCTAAGGTCAAAATAGCTATAGAATCCCAGACTAAACCTCAGAAATAAAATATAAACAAAGCATATCCTTCTATAATGTGTACTTGCCTCAATTAATAACACTAATGCAGCGTACACACGGGCGGACCTTCCGACTGGACTGGTCCGACGGACCGAATCCGGCGGACAATCCGACCATGTGTGGGCTGCATCGGACTTCCGATGGACCGTTTCAGTCGGAAAACCTATGGACATTAGATTTGAAACCTGCTTCAAATCTTTACGTCGTAACTCCGCTGGACTCAGTTCCTAACGGAAAGCCCATGGTCACCCGGTGACCATGCCCCCTTATGACATCACAGTCCCAGCATGCCCTGGGACTGCAACGTCATAAGGGGGCAGGGTCACCACCTATATAAGTCATTGCGGAGTGCTCACACACCATTACAGCGGGAGAGAGCGTCGTGTCAACATCGGAAGAAGAGAAGAGGGAAGAAGATGACGCAGAAGTCAGGGCCACCGCTAGCAAAAGAGCGGCAGAAGATAGCGGAGGAGTTGGCAGAAGAACCGGGAGAAGAGGTTGAACACCGGGAGAAGAGGCCAGAGAGCGGGAGAAGAACCGGACACCGGGAGAAGAGGCCGGAGACAGCGGTGAAGTTGGAAGAAGACCCCCGAAGTCGGAAGAAGACCCCCGGAGCTGTCTAATAAATTACTTAAAAAACCTGCGTAGTGTGTTTTTTTGTGGAAACTTTTTTCCCTAGGTGAATGGGTAGGGGTACGATGTACCCCATACTCATTCACATAGGGTGGGGGGCCGGGATCGGGGGGTCCCCTTATTAAAGGGGTTTCCAGATTCCGATAAGCCCCCCGCCCGCAGACCCTGACAACCAACGGCCAGGGTTGTCGGGAAGATGCCCTTGTCCTCATCAACATGGGGACAAGGTGCTTTGGGGGAAGGGGGGCCGCAGGGCCCCCCCCTTCCCCCAAAGCACCAACCCCCCCATGTTGAGGGCATGCTGCCTGGTACGGTTCAGGAGGAGGGGCTTGCTCGTCCCCACCCCCTTTCTTGACCGGCCGGCTGCGTGCTCGGATAAGGGTCTGGTATAGATTTTGGGGGGACCCCAATGCCATGTTTTCGGTGTAGGGGGTTCCCCTTAAAATCCATACCAGACCTAAGGGCCTGGTATGCCCTGCGATGGGGCTCACAAGGCGTCAATCTTGCCGATAAAAACGGCGAGATTGACTTTCTTTTCTAGTCCCGTCATACCCGAGTCACGTTCAAAATGAACAGACTTGTTCATGTGTGGGCAAGTCCGTTCATTTGAAAAGTCCGCCGTAACTCCGTGAGGAACTAGGTTCGCCGGAAAGTCCGGTCATGTGTAGGCAAGTCCGTCCGGTCGTGTGTAGGCAAGTCCATTCGTAAAAAAAGTCAGTCGGAAGTCTGTCAAAAGTCCGTTGGAAAGTCCGTCCGACCAGTCCAGTCGGAAAGTCCTCCCGTGTGTACGCTGCATAAGTGTCACTTTTGTCTGCTGTTTCATTTCTCTCCTATCAGCATGAATTGCTTCTGACAAGTTTTCCTGACACCAAGAGAAAAATGGTTACAGGAGAGGGCGCTCAAGCTGATTGACAGCCTCGGCTCTGTTTCTGTGTGCTGTGTGGAGGGGGGTGTGTCACTTCGCTCCAATCAGTTGTTAAAGCTCTCCTCACTGAG
Organism: Aquarana catesbeiana; assembly: GCF_042186555.1. Lineage (NCBI taxonomy): Eukaryota > Metazoa > Chordata > Amphibia > Anura > Ranidae > Aquarana > Aquarana catesbeiana. Next base: position 622,975,712 of record NC_133325.1, on the reverse strand, counting down.
CTCTGCATAGTGTGACTTCAGCACCCCACCCTCTTTTGTCTGAACCTCAGACAAGCTTTATAATTCAGCACTTTGAACAGATGTAGAGAAGCGAAGGCCACAGATAGACTGGAACAACTTATGTAGGAGGATTTGTTTAATCTCTGTGTATCACCTGAGGCCAGTTACTTCACTGGGAATGTTGAAGGGTTTACAACCACTTTAACTTGAATAACAGGGGCTGCATATGAACTATATTGCAATAAACAGGTTCACAAACCAATATAATCAGTAGTAGCATAGACAGGATATGTGGCTGAGACTCTCTCTATCTCTCTTCACTTCTTCCTTCCAGGATTTTTAACCACTTCAATACAGGGCATTTTACCCCCTTCCTGCCTAGGCCAATTTTCAGTTTTCAGTGCTATAACACTTTAAATGACAATTGCGCGGTCATGCAACACTGTGCCCAAATGAATTTTTAGCATTTTTTCCCCACAAATAGAGCTTTCTTTTGGTGGCATTTGATCGCCTCTGTGGGTTTTAATTATTGCACTATAAACAAAAGAAGAGTGACAAGTTTGGAAAAAAACACAATATTTTTTTACATTTTGCTATAATAAATATTCCATTTAACCACTTGACCACTGGGCACTTAAACCCTCTTAATAACCAGACCAATTTTCAGCTTTTGGTGCTCTCACATTTTGAATGACAATTACTCAATCATGCAACACTGTATCTATATGAAATTTGTGTCCTTTTTTCACAAAAATAGAGCTTTCTTTTGGTGGTATTTAATCACCACTGGGTTCTTTATTTTTTGCGCTATAAAAGAAAAAAGACAGAAAAATCTGTAAAAAAATGCATTTTTCTTCATTTCTGTTATAAAATTTTGCAAATTAGTAATTTTTCTTCATATATTTTGGCCAAAATTTATACCGCTACATATCTTTGGTAAAAATAACCCAAATCGGTGGATATTATTTGGTCTTTGTGAAAGTTATAGAGTCCAAAAGCTATGGTGCGAATATCTGAAAATTGATCACACCTGAATTACTGACGGCCTATCTAATTTCTTGAGACCCTAACATGCCAGAAAAGCACAAATACCCCCCAAATGACCCCTTTTTGGAAAGTAGACATTCCAAGGTATTTAGAAAGATGCATGGTGAGTTTTTTGAAGTTGTCATTTTTTCCCACAATTCTTTGCAAAATCAAGTTTTTTTTTTAAAGTTTTTTTTTTCACAAAATTGTCATATTAGCAGGTTTTTTCTCACACACCGCATATGCATACCACAAATTACACCCCGAAACACATTCTGCTATTACTCCCGAGTATGGCGATACCACATGTGTGAGACTTTTACACAGCGTGGCCACATACAGAGGCCCAACATGCAGGGGAGCACCTTCAGGCGTTCTGGAGTGCCCAGGCTAATTCTGACATTTCCCTCCTACATGTAAAAATCATCATTTATTAGCTAGAAAATTACATAGAACCCAAAACATTATATATGTTTTTTTTAGCAAAGACCCTAGAGAATACAATGGTGGTCATTGCAACTTTTTATCTCACACAGTATTTGCGCAGCAATTTTTTTAACACTTTTTTTTGGAAAAATAACAGTTTTGAGCTTTAAAAAAAAACAAAACAGTAAAGTTAGCCCAATGTTTTTGCATAATATGAAAGATGAAGTTACGCCAAGTAAATAGATACCCAACATGTCACCTTTCAAAATTGCATGCGCTTGTGGAATGGCGCAAAACTTTGCTACTCAAAAATCCCCATAGGCGACGCTTTAAAATTTTTTACTGGTTACATGTTTTGAGTTACAGAGGAGGTCTAGGGCCAAAATCATTGCTCTCGCTCTACCGATCGCAGCAATAGCTCACATGTGTGGTTTGAACACCGTTTTCATATGTGGGCGGGACTTATGTATGCGTTTGCTTATGCATTCGTGCACACAGGGACAGGGGCGCTTTAAATTTTTTTTTTTTATTGTTCATTTTACTTTATTTATTTTAGTTTGATGCTTTTTTCCAAAAAAAAAAAAATTTTGACCACTTTTATTCCTATTACAAGGAATGTAAACATCCCTTGTAATAGGAATATGGCATGACAGGTCCTCTTTACAGTGAGATATGGGGTCAATAAGACCTCACATCTCACCTCTAGGCTGGGAAGCCTGAAATAAAAAAAAAAAAAAAAAAGATCCAGGCTTTGATCGTAGCGGTGAGTCGGTACAAGCACCGGAGGGCAGCGGGAGGGGGGGCATCCCCTCTCACCTCCCATAAAAATGATCAAGCAGTGGAACAGCCGCTATGATCATTCTTATGGTGTAGGGAATCGCTGACTGAAAAAGCTGATATCTGAATGATGCCTGTAGCTGCAGGCATCATTCAGATATCCCCGCACAAAGTCAAGGAAGTCATATGACGGCCGGCGGGCGGGAAGTGGTTAAAACGCTTTTTTTTTTTTAACACAAAGTTGTCATTTATACAATATTTATAACACATAGCATGTACATACCAAAAATGACACCCCAAAATATATTCTCCTACTCCTCCTGAGTACGGCGATACCACATGTGTGAGACTTCCAGAGCCTGGCCACATACAGAGGCCGAGTACAGCCGAGTATGGCTGAGCATGGCTGGGTATGGCTGAGTATGACTCAACATGGCAGGGTATGGCTGGGTATAGCTGGGTATGGTGGGTTATTGCAGAGTATGGCGGGGTATTGCAGAGTATGGGGGATATTGCAGAGTATGGCAGGGTATTGCAGGGTATCGCCGAGTATGACTGGGTATGGCTGGGTATCACCGAGTATTGCAGAGTATGGCTGGGTATGGCAGAGTATTGCGGGGTATTGTAGAGTACTACGGGGTATTGCAGAGTACTGCGGGGTATTGCGGGGTATTACAGGGTATTGCAGGGTATTGCAGGGTATTGTGGGGTATTGCAGAGTATTGTGGGGTATTGCAGAGTATTGTGGGGTATTGCAGTGTACTGCGGGGTATTGCAGAGTATTGCGGGGTATTGCAGAGTACTGCAGGGTATTGCAGAGTATTGTGGGGTATTGCAGAGTACTGCAGGGTATTGCAGAGTATTGCGGGGTATTGCAGTGTACTGTGGGTTATTGCAGAGTATTGTGGGGGTATTGGAGAGTATTGTAGGGGTATTGCAGAGTATTGTGGGGCATTGCAGAGTATTGCAGGGCATTGCAGAGCATTAGGGATGGCTGAGCATGGATGGATGTATGGCTGGATGTCACTGTGCAGCACTGTGGGCACTACAAATCCAGCCCACAGCGCTGCAGCCATCCATCCATCCATCCCCCTCTCCGCTCACAGTGTACCGATCAGTGCACAGGAGGGGAGGAGAGGAACCGGTTTGTTTACATGTGATTGCTCCGTCATTTGACAGAGCAATCACATGGTAAACGGCCGCGATTAGCGGTCATTTACCGAGATCCGTGATGCGCCGGGTCCCCCGGACCCGGCAGTCATGGATGTGTTCGGGTGCGTGCCCCAGGGGGCGCGCGAGAGGGGGATCCTGGGAGGACGTCATAGTACGCCCTCCCAGAGTTAAGCAACCACCCTGCAGCCGTCATTCGGCTATGGGCCGGTTGTTAAGTGGTTAAAAAAAAAAAATGTTTTCCTCAGTTTAGGCCAATATGTATTCTTCTACACATTTTTGGTAAAAAAAAAATCGCAATAAGCGTATATTGATTGGTTTGTGCAAAAGTTATAGCGTCTACAAAATGGGGGTTAGGTTAATGGCATTTTTATTATTTCTTTTTTAATAGTAATGGTGGCGATCTGTAATTTTTATTGTGACTGTGACATTGCGGCGGACATATCAGACACTTTTGACACTATTTTGGGACCATTCACGTTTATACAGCGATCAGTGCTATAAAAATGCACTGATTGCTGTATAAATGTCACTGGCAGGAAAGGAGTTAACAATAGGGGGCAATCAAGGGGTAGAATGTGTTACCTAGGGAGTGATTCTAACTGTAGGGGGAGGGGACTCACAAGGGGAGGAGACCGATCGGTGTTCCTCTGTACTGGGAAAACACCATCGGTCTCCTCTCACCTGACAGGACGTAGATCTGTGTGTTTACACACACACACAGATCCACGGTCCTGCTCTGTTATTGGGCAATCGCGGGTGCACGGCGGACATTGCGGCCGCCAGGCACGCCCCCCTTGACAGCCAGGAAACCAAGGATGTCATATGACAGGAGATCCCTCCTGCGGACATCATTTGACGATGGCTGGGATGGAAAGTGGTTAAAGTTCCTCCCTGAAACACTAACATTGTGATATTTCTCAGCCAACAGTAAGGGGCGGCAGATCTCTACACTGGCTTAGCATAATACTTTTTGTAATGATGGATCAGATCAGGAACCAGAACTTCAGCAATAGGTTTCAATATTATGATTTTGCATACAGAAATGCAAAAGCCTTGAAACATGTTAAAGCATAATTTGAATATACTTGTGCATCTCATGTTGCAGTAGGTTAGGTGCATTTTTTTGGTGGCACAGAATTGTTATGTGAACTGAAGTTCCTGATGTGAAGCAGGTCCCTCGTGCAATGGCCAGCAAAACTAAACACAGGAACATGAGTATGGTGCAACCTGTTATCAGCTTTTTCAGTCTCTGGAAAAACACTGTTGTATCACACAATTTGAAGTACAATACATGTTTATTTTACTCTGATTTATGTAAATATTATAAAGTGGTGTTCCTAAACCTAATGTTTTAGTGTGGAACTCTAATCAAAAAATAATTCCAAGTCTCTGCTTCTGCCTATGACCTATAGGTTGCATACTATAAAAACAGAAATTAAAACTAACCTTAGCTAGTTGCTGTTGGTGTTTAATGTTAGAAATGTAACAGCAACTGTAAGAGCAGAATTCATTTTGTGAATAAAGTTAAAGCGGGGTTCCACCCAAATTTTGAACAATATCTGTATGTATTCTCTTCCTTGCCTAGATGCTGACATGCTGTTTAAAAAAATTTAAATCGCCGTAATTACCTTTTATTTTTCTATTCTTCTTTGCACTTCCTGGTTCTCCTCCCGTGGGAGTAGGCGTGTTTCTAGCCTCTCCCAGACTCCTGGGAGCTAGTCTCAGGCTTCCCAGGATGCCACTGAGCATGTGCGGGAATGAGCGGTGGATGCTGGGAGCACAGCATTCACCACATCCAGGAAATCAATGCTTGTGGGCTTCAAATGCCCACAATGAAGATGGAAACCGCCTGCAGTGAATAATATAAGTTATTCTTTCCGACGAAATCTGACACAGGCTGACATATTACACACAATATGTGAGTATGTAATGCTGAGAAGAAAAGTTTGTGAATGAACTAAAAAAAAAAAAAAACGATAGATAGGTGGACCCCCGCTTTAACTGTTTTCAGAGAATATAAGAACAGAACATGTCTATAACAAAGAAACTAATAATACACAGTGGAGGGGAAAATAGGTGGAAAAGAAGTGCAGGATTGTTAACACCTCTTTTGCAATTTCTAAAACACCCAAGTATATAAAGAAGGGATAAAAAGAAATAGTATTTTTTCCTTTGATTCTTTAATAGGGAACACCAAACTGAAATGTTGAATTCTATGTAAATGTCAGTCCATAGTTCTAATAATTTTAGCAAATGAAATGATTTCCTGATGATGAACTAGTCTGCATCACAGTGTTTGTAGTTTACTGGAACTGGAGATCATGAGGTCTATTATGAGAGACTTTAAAGTACCATTCTCATACAGTGCTGATTTAATCTATATTATACAAAAGGACGCTGGTATGAAATGGGTTGTGTCTCAGTCCCGATTAGTACATACACCACAACTATCTATAGCCCATGGGGCTTTTATCGAGACACAACACCAAGGTGAAATATAAGAAAATTTATTGCATGAAAAAATACATATATTATAAAACGCATATCATTATACATGTATACCAACAGTGAAAAAACATCATCAAATGGCATTGAAAAACCTTCAAGTTTGAAAAGACCTGACATCAACATATGACAACTGAACTGATGCTGTCCATCAATCAAGAAGGTCTGTGCTTAAATTCTCTATGCGTTTCACAAGATAAAAAACTGGCCTCCTCCATGAGAGGCACACATGGATATCTGAAGATAGAAAGCACATGAGAGGTTAAAAGGTATATATATAAAAAAAAATCCCCATCCGGCTTGATGTTAGAAACTTATATAATGATGAAATCTGTCCAAAAGCCTTCACGTAGATAAAAATAATATAATTAACTTATAATTAGAATCCAATTACTGAAAATTCCAAATGTGTAACAGGCCAGGAGGGGGCCATCCCAGATGCACTTCCGGGTAGAGTCGGATGTCTTTTCAAACTTGAAGGTTTTTGAATGCCATTTGATGATGTTTTTTCACTGTTGGTATACATGTATAATGATATGTGTTTTATAATATATGTATTTTTTCATGCAATACATTTTATTATATTTCACCTTGGTGTTGTGACTCGATAAAAGTCCCATGGGCTATAAATAGTTGTGGTGTATGATTTAATCAATAATCTTCCGTGTGACAAATCCCTTGATTGTCTTTTTTGTGCCGACTTTGAATCAGTGGAAATGCAGATCAGTTTATCTAAATTCAAGCTCATGGTAATCTACACTAAAGTATGGCGACCATATTTTACATACAAGCAGGGCCGTCTTTAAGGCAGAGTAAAAGGGGCAGCTGCCCTGGGCCCTGTCATTGTTGTGAGGCCCAAAGCAGCTACTTCATACTTTCCAAATATCATGATTTAAATTCCCATTTCCCTTGAAGTTTTAGTCCCGTGCTGTGTCCTGATATCTCAGTGTGAAGCACTGCTACTAATGCTGCCCAGCTCTGCCCTATTGTTGTGTACAGATGACTCACCTGCAGACCCTGTGTTTACATGTAAATAACCGGCATTGATATGTAAAAAGCAGCTACATTCATATGTAAATAGCCATGGACTGGCAGCATTCATATGTAAATAGAGGCGGCATTCATCTGTATATCATGCCCCGCTGAGGTCATTTCCACATCACCTATACTGAATGCTGCCCACTGGGGAGATAAAGGGGCATGCTTGAAAGTACTGCCTGCAACTGTGGTCATTAAGCCTAACATCAGCCTTTTTTGCAAAGGTAAGCAAATTGGTGATGGGGGGAGGGTAGTGTGGGGTGTGCAGAGCTAGGCAGAAAAGGAATTTCAGTTTGGGTGCACAGGTGAGCCAAAAGGGAATGTATAGAGGTAAAGAAGTTGGGTGCAAAGATGAGCAAAGGAGACAGGTAGAGTTAAAGGGGTGGAGGGTTGGATTGGAGAGGATGGAGAGGATGGGGGAGGCTTGGGGTGCAGAGGGTGGATAAAGATATAGGTCACGTGTAGGGCAATTAATGGCACTGCTGTGTATCTGCATGCAGACCCGACACACAAATGTGCAAATGTGAACACAGGCTAAATGTGTCATTGGTGGCCAGTGGAAAATCTTCTCATTACATTGGATCTTGGTGTAGAATCATTTTCATTCACACTAGTGGACAGTGTGAAGGTCCCTCTTACATTAGTGGTCAGCTTAAATCCCCTTTACATTGGTGGTCATTGTAGATCTTCTCATTACATTGGGGCTTGGTGTACAATCCTTTTATTCACACTAGTGGCCAGTGTAAAGGTCACCCTCCTTACATTGGTGGTTACTATGAATGCTTCTATTACATTAGTGGTCAGTGTAAACCCCTATTACAGTGGTAGCCAGTGTTGAAACGCCTCTTTATATTGGTAGTCGGTAAAAAAAATCAGCATTGTCATTGATTCCAGTGATCACACCCTCCCCTCCCCCCAGCACTGCCACTGATTCCAGGAGTTCTAGGATCCCTAGGAGTTTTCTGTCTATTGATGGGTCCCCTCACCACCCCAGTCCATGGTGTGCAGGCAGGTGAAGAGCGAAATTGCATGGAGGGAAGGACCAAGAAAATGTTTGCCCAGGGTACAATCAATAATAAAGACAGCCCTGGATACATGCAGAACCATTCGTCTGTAATAGAGTTAGATACCTTGGGTAATACTGGGTAAGTGACTGCAGTTTTGTGGGTCCTGCAATACTCTAATGTAAACGGAAATTTCTGACAAGTTTCTTCTTTTACATACCTAGCCTTACATGTATTGTCAAAAAAGTCACATGTCTCTCTAGAGAGCTTTTCTATATGACAGAGTGAGGAATGTTACAGTCTGGGAATAGATTTGAGTATATATACTGGTCCTTTATATCAATAAGGGCCAGTTGGTGTTATTTGGGCATTCCCCAGAAGGCTCCACTGGGAGCTGTACCAGATCACAGAGGTGGGATTGTACTGTTTATCTTATCTAACTTGGGAACACCTTGGAACTACCCATATAATGTTCCAGCTTATAGCAAACAGAAGTCTGATCTTTTTAACTATTTTTGTTTCATCTCTTTTGATCTTAAAATGTGTTTTAATGAAAAAAGCTAAAAAATAAATGTATACATTTTTACATTATTAGTTTTACATTATTAGCTTAGTACTTTGCATAAAAACCCAGTGTTTGATAGTATACTGAACATGTGAAAGACAAGTCTTTGTTGTAGAATTAAATAAAAAAAAAAGTTAAAACTATTTTTATTTTTTTAAAGAAGAAGTATAGCCAAACCTTTTTTGGCTTTACTTCTCCTGGGGATCACAGGAGTGCAGAGCGGGCTATGGCCTGCTGTAGGATGACATCACTCAGCCGGTCCAGGCTCTGGATTGATCCTGACTTTATAGTTGGGAACCACCCAGATGCCTAGATCGGCAGCTGACTCAGCAAGCCAGTGGGAGACTGAGCCAGCTGTTCCCATCCCCTGCACAGCTCTGCACTGGAGGTTCATAGCAGAGAGCCGGTGACTAACAGTCACCGTCTCTCTGCTCACTGAAGACTGGTCTTTGATCGCTCAGTTCTCAGTCTTGGAAGGATTGATGCTGAATCCACCTAGAAGAGTAGAAATGTTTATTTTTTTTTAAAAAACCCATACTTCTCTGTTAAGGTGTTCTCTGGGAGAAACTTAAAAATACATTGTATTATTACTTTTTTATCCATGCCATTAAAGAAGGCATTGCGGTAAGATGTATCAGAATGTGACTGATTTAATGTATGCTTTATTGAGTATTAAGAGTGATGTGGTAGTGCTGGTCTTTAGTAAATAAAGTGAATATAAATATAGTGTCATGTCAAACAAATTCTACAATAACCACGTATACCAATCGTATAGCTAATGCCGCGTACACACGGTCGGACTTTCCGGCATACTTGGTCCGGCGGACCAGAGTGTGCCGGACAATCCGCCCGTGTGTAGGCGCCGGCGGACTTTTCCGGCGGACTTTTTCCCAAAAGCCCGCCGGACCTAGATTTGAAGAAAGTTTTAAATCTTTCCGCCATGCTGGGACTGTGACGTTTTAGGGGGCGTGGTCAACATCACCCAGTGACCACGCCCCCTAAAACGTCCCAGTCCCAGCATGCCCAGGGACTGTGACATCAAAAGGGGGCGGGGTCTCCGCCTATATAAGTCACAACGCAGCCCTCGGAGAGCAGTCCAGCCGGAGAGAGCGTCGTGTCAACATCTGGAGAAGAGAAGAGAAGAGAAGAAGCCCAGAAGCCCAGAAGCCCAGAAGTCCGGACCTCTGCTGGCAAGAGAGCTACCTGAAGACAGCAAAGGAGCCGGCCGAAGAACTGGAACACCGGGAGAAGAACCAACCGGACGCCGGGAGAAGATGAAGCGGAGGGACCCCCGAAGCCGGAGGAAGATCCCCCCGGAGCTGTTTAATAAAATATTTTAAAAACCTGTGTAGTGTGTTTTATTACTTACACTTTTTCCCTAGGTGAATGGGTAGGGGTACCATGTACCCCATACTCATTCACATAGGGTGGGGGGCCGGGATCTGGGGGCCCCCTTATTAAAGGGGCTCCCAGATTCCGATAAGCCCCCGCCCGCAGACCCCGACAACCAACGGCCAGGGTTGTCGGGAAGAGGCCCTTGTCCTCATCAACATGGGGACAAGGTGCTTTGGCGGCGCCCCCCTCCCCCAAAGCACCCACCCCCCATGTTGAGGGCATGCGGCCTGGTACGGTTCAGGAGGGGGGGCGCTCGCTCGTCCCCACCCCCTTTCCTGACCGGCCAGGCTGCGTGCTCGGATCGGGGTCTGGTATGGATTTTAGGGGGGACCCTATGCCGTTTTTTCGGCGTAGGGGGTTCCCTTTATAATCCATACCAGACTTAAGGGCCTGGTATGCCCCGCGACGGGGCTCGCAAGGTGTCAATCTCGCCGATAAAAGCGGCAAGATTGACATCCTTTTCTAGTCCCGTCGCACCTGAGTCATGTTCAAAATGAACGGACTTGTCCGTGTGTGGGCAAGTCCGTTCATTCTGAAAGTCCGCCGGAACTCCGGCGAAAGTCCGTCGGAAAGACGGGCGGACTTAGCCCGCCGGAAAGTCCGGTCGTGTGTGGGCAAGTCCGTCTGTTTTAAAGTCCGGCGCACCTGGCGGACAAATTTCGTCGGAAAGTGTGCCGGACCAAGTAGGATAGAAAGTCCGACCGTGTGTACGCGGCATAAGGTATGTGAAAAAAACAGTCAAAAGGATAGAAACTTGAATGGATTAATGAGTATAAAAAAAACAATAAAGTAGAAAAGTCCCAATAAAGAAAAAAAGTTCAAAAAGTTCCAGTAACAGTCTGCACAGCCCAGTGCTCAGAAATAATTATGATCTATACATAACAAAGGTGCTCGTGACTCTTTTTTATTGCTCCACCACTTAATAAACACTGCACGGTCACCTTGTGACATGCATGCTCACCTTCATTTAAGCCCCACAACAGGGCCAACTAGGCATCAGGGCCAACTAGGATCCTCCTCTCTATAAGGTCCTCAAATGGCTAGACTTTCTCACAAAGGGATGGCTCCTTATAGTTCTCGGGGTAAATGAAGAAAGGAAATCCAATATTGTAGTACTTTGGGTTAATGTATATACTGACGAACCAGACCAACTTCAGAAATATACTCATATTTATTTAAATTATAGCAAGCATTAAAAACATAGCAGAAACAAGCAGTATCTCACAGTATCCTACTGGTGTCACATGCTGCCTAGCTCCACCTCTACGCATTACACCACTCCCAAACATGGCTTCATCAGGAGGTTTTTCACTAGAGTTAGAATTAGTTGGCAGCGTACAGAATTTACACTTTTTATGCTTTATTGAGTACATTCCCCTCATCCGTTACAGTCCTGTCACAAAGGTGATTTTGCAGCAGCTAAAGATGAGTAGCTGTATGTTTTTATTTTTTTTTGCTCTATGTCTGACATAGCTGCCCTAATGAGGTAGCAATTCCTTATTACAATAGTTCCAGTAAGAAAGTATAAAACTGCCTTGTTAATCCACTTACATAACATCAAAGCTGGCATTCTCAACCACGTGAAATTTTAAAAAACAGGATCGTTATTTATAGTGTATCTACAGCCAACATCAAAAATATAATATGTTGCAATTCTTGGTGTGGTGGCTGCATTCGTTTTTTTTAGGCTTCCTTTACTTTGTTTTCACATGGTAATCCTGAGAATAACACACTTCCTGTCCCTGTCCCATGATTGTCACCCTAGGCTGACATAAACATGTCTGTATCTCTTCATCTTTAGTACAGGGAGAGCAGAACAATTGGTATTTCTCAAAAGATAGTTAAAAGGGAAGATATTCTTTGGTGTATCTCACAGGAAGGGACAAGGATACTACATTTCTAGCAAAATCAACAATCATTTTCTGTATTTGCTGAAATATTCTTAGCTTGAAAAAAAATTGAATGCAGCCATCATATCTAAAAACTGTATGTTGCAATATATTGCATATTTGTTCTTGAGTTTAATTATTTTTTTAAGCAACCAGAGTGATAGACAGAGAGTAGTGACAAAGACTGTCAAGGCAAGATCAGCCGTGTCTTGAATGCCATGTTTTACAAATTGTCTTTATCTTTATAAGTTCTGTGTGAGAGGATTGCACAGATCTTGGGGGACAGACCAGAACAGAGTTTTTGCTAACTGATTTTGCACTGGTAGCTTGTTTATAGGCCAAATAGTTCATATTTAGCAGCAATTTCAATAGACAGTGGTAAATGAAAGGATATGTTTAACCCCTTTGCTGCCATAACCATTTTTTACATATGTTAAATTCACATTTTAGGCCCGAAGATTACTTAAAACCCCAAAAAACATTAAATATACTCTTAAAGCAGAGACCAAGTTCGATAAAATGTTGACAGTTGCAGATTTTTTTATGTCACATAGTAATTGTGCTCTGTTTATCAAACATTTTTTTCAGTAAAAAATATGCTCAAATTAATTTTAGCTCACACAATCACAATATAATACCCCCATTTTCAGTTAAATATAAAATATGAGGCTGCCTTAAGTAACTAGATAACAAGAATAACAAGCCTCAAATTGCACAGTCCTGTGAAATAGGGAGAAACTACCCAAAGCTGTCCATAGGAAACACTTAAAAGCCAGTGTTTCAGTTTAGAGTTAACAATGAATGATGGCACTCATGGCATGTGTGGTGATACCTAAAATGTATAGCATCATTGTCATTATCATATTAACATGTGCATTTGCCTTCATATGTACAGGGGGTGGGGGGTCTTTAAATAATTTGTTGCTATGTTTTTTTCATTTCATTTTTATTATACTTTATTTTTTTTAGCTTTTTCACTTACATTTATTGCTGTCATGAGGGGTCTGATAAGCCTTTTATGTGATTAAATTTAAATTATGTAATAGTGCAGGTGGCAGGTTTTCTCTAGAAGGACTTCAAGGGTATATTATACCCCTAATGTCACATCTGAACTATGTTTAAGCTGATTGTGAAAAGTCTGTGCTCAATCAGCTTCCTCCTTGGCAAGGGTTTGACAGCAAAGCTGAGCCCTTCCGGGTTTGTGTAGTCAATGTTTCTCTGTATACCCATGTCCTTGAGGAAATGGATAGGTCACTTTTTGCTATGACTATGACCAGGCCTGTCTGAAACTTGCCAGGAGTAGGGATGTGCTGAAAGTACCTGGGTTTAAGGCGGGTTTGGCTAACGTCACTGAAGTTCAGGTATTGAATCCGAACCCCATTGAAGTCAAAGGAAGACAAAGTTAAAAAACAACAAAAAAAACAACAACATTAATGGCCATTTTAGGCTAATAGGCCAGGGTTTGTAAAAAAAATGGCACGGGGGGCTGGGCATTATCTTTAGGAACATGTACATGTAAGGCAAAAAACACATTTTTAAACTCAATTTGGTGGGGAGCAGCATTTTAGTAAACCTTTAGAGGCAACATATAAACGCAAAATAAATGTAAATAATATGCCTGGGGATGCCGTGACCCTGCCTGTAAAGTGGCACATCTCTAGGATGTACTGTATACAACCTACTGCAGCAAAACTGAAATTTAACATGAAAAAAAAAATGCTGTTTAAATTGCTAGCAAATCCAGCTGCTTTACTTCTGTTTCTAAACAAATGTCAGTGGATCCATTCATCTAAACAAGATCCTTATCCTAGATGAGGGTTTGGTAGAGATGTTATTAGGAGACCCCACATGAAAAAACTTACATGGGGTTCCCCCCTAAAAATACCTTTTATCATCTCGCAATTACTGCTTCCAACGACTGCCCACCTTGACATCAATACCAGGCCCTCATCAAGAATGAGACATAAGGGAAAGTTTATGCCTCCATCCCTGTGCTGCATGCAACAAAAGAGGGGGGGAGGTTTGGGACTTTGAATGAGGTGTGTATGGTGAAACCAAACAAATATGTAGGTAAAAACATCAATATGTTTATTACTGAACCATTAAATGGCATGACATAATACAGTATAGCATGCATAGTAAAGTTGTCAAATTACCGTATTTATCGGCGTATAACACGCACAGGCGTATAACACGCACATTCATTTTAAGAGGGAAGTTTCAGGAAAAAAACTAAAATTTTTAATAAGGAACTTTGAAGCAAAATAAGGGTCAGTGCCAATCTGCAGCCTCACCATTGCCATCAATGCAGCCTGATCAATGCTCATCTGCAGCCTCACAAGTGCCATCAATGCAGCCTCATTAGTCCACATAAATGCAGCCTCACCATTGCCATCAATGTAGCAGCCTTGCCATTGCCATCAATGCAGCAGCCTCACCACTGCCATCAATGCAGCAGCCTCACCACTGCCATCAGTGCAGCCTGATCGATGCCCATCTGCAGCCTAGAGGGGACAGGGAGGGGGGCAGGTCAAGCGCCGACAGATTATACAGTGAGAATCTCCTATGATAGACAGAACAGTGGTCCAATGACGGCCCAGGAGACGGGACTTTCTATTACAGAGGCCTCCAAGTAAACAGGAGATTCTCACTGTATTTAATCTGACGGCGCTCATCCTGCCACCCTCCCTGTCCCCTCAGAGGCAGCTAAAATTGAAGTATTGGCGTATAACACGCACACGCTATTTGCACCCGATTTTCATGGTGAAAAAGTGAGTGTTATACGCCAATAAATACAGTACATTAAGAAAATTGTTGATGACATGGCACATAACAGTAAAAGATATGCATACTGGACACTTAGCAGAATATAGTCTGGTAAAAACGTAAATTGGTAAAACCATCTAGGATGTCGATGTACAGTGGATGCATCATGATCAAGGCTCGACGCATTTCGTGGACTTCATCCACTCATCAGGAGCATTACATCAATGTTCTGAAAGGGGATAAATAACCAGTATAGTTTAATATATCAACCAACATAGGAAGCTTAGAATCAATAGAGGATTACTAACCATACCTAAAAATACTCGCATATGAACTAAAAACGTGCATGCCAGGGGCCAGCCAATCACGTCTGGCCTGGGAGCTGAGGAAGGGATCCAATAAGAAACACCAGGAGCATCCCCCATGAAATGTAAATTCTTCATGTCATGGTTAGTGGGACTTCGAGAATATGTAAAATAGAATAAAAGGTATAATATAACCATATTGATGTGTGTAGATATGTAGAAATAGAGTAGAGCCCATAACCGTGGTAGGAAAATGAGAATATGACTGAGGTGCACAGTAATTGTCCATAACATCCAGAATAAGATCCAGAATAAGAAAGTGAAGTGAAAGAAAACACCAAAAGGACATAGGGATAGACACAGAAATGTGCATATACTAGCTCAAAAGAAATGCTAAGGTGAAAGAGTGTGCACTAGGTGCTTGCTGGTAAGTTACCTTAATTAGGGATGAGCTTCAAGTTCGAGTCGAACTCATGTTCGACTCGAACATTGGCTGTTCGCAAGTTCGCCGAACAGCGAACAATTTGGGGTGTTCGCGGCAAATTCGAATGCCGCAGAACACCCTTTAAAGGTCTATGGGAGAAATCAAAAGTGCTAATTTTAAAGGCTTATATGCAAGTTATTGTCATAAAAAGTGTTTGGGGACCTGGGTCCTGCCCCAGGGGACATGGATCAATGCAAAAAAAAGTTTTAAAAACGGCCGTTTTTTCAGGAGCAGTGATTTTAATAATGCTTAAAGTCAAACAATAAAAGTGTAATATCCCTTTAAATTTCGTACCTGGGGGGTGTCTATAGTATGCCTGTAAAGGGGCGCATGTTTCCCGTGTTTAGAACAGTCTGACAGCAAAATGACATTTTGAAGGAAAAATTTCATTTAAAACTACCCGCGGCTATTGCATTGCCGACAATACACATAGAAGTTCATTGATAAAAACGGTATGGGAATTCAACACAGGGAAACCCCGAACCAAAAAAAAATGACGTGGGAGTCCCCCTAAATTCCATACCAGGCCCTTCAGGTCTGGTATGGTTATTAAGGGGAACCCCGGCCAAAATTTAAAAAAAAAATGACGTGGGGTTCCCCCTAAATTCCATACCAGACCCTTATCCGAGCACGCAACCTGGCAGGCAGCAGGAAAAGAGGGGGGGACGAGAGTGCCCCCCCCTGAACCGTACCAGGCCACATGCCCTCAACATTGGGAGGGTGCTTTGGGGTAGCCCCCCAAAACACCTTGTCCCCATGTTGATGACATGGGAACCCCCAGATCCCAGCCCCCCCCTGTGTGAAATGGTAAGGGGGTACTTACCCCTACCATTTCACTAAAAAACTGTCAAAAATGTTAAAAATGACAAGAGACAGTTTTTGACAATTCCTTTATTTAAATGCTTCTTCTATCTTCCTTCATCTTCTTCTGGTTCTTCTGGCTCTTCTGGTTCTTCCTCCGGCGTTCTCGTCCAGCATCTCCTCCGCAGCGTCTTCTATCTTCTTCTCCTCGGGCCGCTCCGCACCCATGGCATGGGGGGAGGCTCCCGCTCTTCTCTTCTTCTTCTTCTTCAGCCTCTTCTCTTCTTCCTTCTTCTCTTCTTCTCTTCTTCATTTTCTTCTCCAGGCTGCTCCGCATCCATGCTGGCATGGAGGGAGGCTCCCGCTGTGTGATGGCGTCTCCTCGGCTGACGGTTCTTAAATAACGGGGGGCAGGGCCACCCGGTGACCCCGCCCCCTCTGACGCACAGGACATGACGGGACTTCCCTGTGGCATTCCCCGTGACGTCACAGGGAAGTCCCGTCAAGTCACCGTGCGTCAGAGGGGGGCGGGGTCACCGGGTGGCCCCGCCCCCCGTTATTTAAGAACCGTCAGACGAGGAGACTCCGTCACACAGCGGGAGCCTCCCTCTATGCCAGCATGGATGCGGAGCGGCCCGGAGAAGAAAATGAAGAAGAGAAGAAGAGAAGAAGGAAGAAGAGAAGAGGATGAAGAAGAAGAAGAAGAGAAGAGCGGGAGCCTCCCCCCATGCCATGGGTGCGGAGCGGCCCGAGAAGAAGAAGATAGAAGACGCCGCGGAGGAGATGCTGGACGAGAACGCCGGAGGAAGAACCAGAAGAGCCAGAAGAACCAGAAGAAGATGAAGGAAGATAGAAGAAAGAAGAAGCATTTAAATAAAGGAATTGTCAAAAACTGTCTCTTGTCATTTTTAACATTTTTGACAGTTTTTAGTGAAATGGTAGGGGTAAGTACCCCCTTACCATTTCACACAGGGGGGGGCCGGGATCTGGGGGTCCCCTTGTTAAAGGGGGCTTCCAGATTCCGATAAGCCCCCCGCCCGCAGACCCCCACAACCACCGGCCAGGGTTGTGGGGATGAGGCCCTTGTCCTCATCAACATGGAGACAAGGTGTTTTGGGGGGCTACCCCAAAGCACCCTCCCAATGTTGAGGGCATGTGGCCTGGTACGGTTCAGGAGGGGGGGCACTCTCGTCCCCCCCTCTTTTCCTGCGGCCTGCCAGGTTGCGTGCTCGGATAAGGGTCTGGTATGGATTTTTGGGAGGACCCCACGCCGATTTTTTTTTTTTTTTTTGGCGCGGGGTTCCCCTTAAAATCCATACCAGACCTGAAGGGTCTGGTATGGAATTTAGGGGGAACCCCACGTCATTTTTTTTTTAAATTTTGGCCGGGGTTCCCCTTAATATCCATACCAGACCTGAAGGGCCTGGTATGGAATTTAGAGGGACTCCCACGTCATTTTTTTTTTAAAATTTTGGTTCGGGGTTTCCCTGTGTTGAATTCCAATGCCGTTTTTTATCAATGAACTTCTATGTGTATTGTCGGCAATGCAATAGCCGCGGGTAGTTTTAAATTAAATTTTTCCTTCGAAATGTC
Source organism: Aquarana catesbeiana (assembly GCF_042186555.1). NCBI lineage: Eukaryota > Metazoa > Chordata > Amphibia > Anura > Ranidae > Aquarana > Aquarana catesbeiana. The sequence goes on along the minus strand of NC_133325.1, from coordinate 622,957,965 downwards.
ATTTTGCTGTCAGACTGTTCTAAACACGGGAAACATGCGTCCCTTTACAGGCATAGTATAGACACCCCCCAGGAACGAAATTTAAAGGGATATTACACTTTTATTGTTTGACTTTAAGCATTATTAAAATCACTGCTCCTGAAAAAACGGCAGTTTTTAAAACTTTTTTTTGCATTGATCCATGTCCCCTGGGGCAGGACCCGGGTCCCCAAACACTTTTTATGACAATAACTTGCATATAAGCCTTTAAAATTAGCACTTTTGATTATTCACGTTCGTGTCCCATAGACTTTAACGGTGTTCGCGTGTTTGAGCGAACTTTTTTCCTGTTCGCATGTTCTGGTGCGAACCGAACAGGGGGGTGTTCGGCTCATCCCTAACCTTAATGAATCGTGGTGAAACAGGGAACAGAGCTCCAGGAACACTGGTATGAAACTGCACATAGTGTGCTGACACAAAAGGTGTGATCAACTGAAGACCGCAGACCCGAGCCCAGCATGATTATCAGGTCCCCTCCAGTGTCATGCTGGTGTGACACATTAGGAGAGACAACCCGGCGGGCCGCCGGAGTGACTTCCCTCATGTCAGCCAAGCTGAAATAACAGATGCGTGCGTGACAGGATGCCCAGCCAGGATGTCACACACACAGTGCAGAGTGCATGGAGCCGATGCGTGGTGGGAACTCCTACCCAATCCCTGCATCCAAGGATATGGAGGGGAGGGGAGAGAGAGGGCACCCAGCGTGAATCACAGCTCCCGGGAATCCAAACATGTACTAGCCCACTGACCGGAAACCACACAATACCATGTCAGTACAGACGAGTAGAAGGGCCAACAACAATGCATATCAATACAAACTAAGTACTGGATAGTCATATTGGAATTATGGTCTGACCGGGTAGAGTCAGCCATAAAGACTGATGGTCTGAAACCACTTAACATACCTCCATCCCTATTAATGTATGAAAGAAGGGGGACTTTGAGTGAGACGTAAGGCAAAGTTTATGCCTTCATCCCTGTGCTGTATGCAACAAAACATATGAATGTTTTTACCTACATATTTGTTTGGTTTCACCACACACACCTCATTCAAAGTCCCAACCCCCTCCCCCTTTTGTTGCATACAGCACAGGGATGGAGGCGTAAACTTTACCTTATGTCTGGTTTGCGGCCAGTGGGCTGGTACGTGTTTGGATTCTCGGGAGCTGCGATTCGCTTTCGGTGCCCTCTCTCTCCCCTCCATATCCTTGGATGGGGAGGGATTCGGTGGGCGTTCCCCCCGCTTATCGACGCTATGCACTCTGGGCTGTGCGTGTGACGTCCTTACTGGGTGTCCTGTCAAGCACGTGTCTGTTATTTCAGCTTGGCTGACACGAGGGGAGTCACTCCGGCGGCCCGTCGGGTTGTCTCTCCTAATATGTCACGCCAGCCTGACGCTGGAGGGGACCTGATGGTCATGCTGGGCTTGAGTCTGCGGTCTTCAGTGGTTTACAGCTTTTGTGTCAGCACACTATGTGCAGTTTCACACCAGTGTTCCTGGAGCTCTGCTCCCTGTTTCACTGCGATTCAATAAGGAAACTTACCAGCAAGCACCTAGTGCACACTCTTTCACCTTAGCATTTTTTTGAGCTAGTATATGCACATTTCTGTGTCTCTTCCCATGTCCTTTTGGTGTTTTCTTTCACTTCACTTTCTTATTCTGGATTTGGCTCTATGATGAACACTTACTGATTGTGCACCTCAGTCATATTCTCATTTTCCTACCATCGTTATGGGCTCTACTCTATTTCTACATAATTACGCACATTGATACGGTTATATACCTTTGTATTCTATTTCACATATTCTAGAAGTCCCATTAACCATGACATGAAGAATTTACATTCCATGGGGGATTGCAGCCATACTCCTGGTGTTTTCAATTGGATCCCTTCTTCAGCTCCCGGGCCAGACATGATTGGCTGGCCCCTGGCACGCATCACCGCACGTTTTTAGTTTATATGTGAGTATTTTTAGGTGGTATGACCATTAATCCTCTATTGATTCTAAGCTCCCTATGTTGGTTGATATATTAGACTATACTGGTTATTTATCCCCTTTCAGAACATGGATGCAATGCTCCCGATGAGTGGATCAAGTCCGCGAAATGTGTTGAGCCTTGATCTTGATGCATCCACTGTACATCAACATCCTAGATGGTTTTACCAATTTATGTTTTTACCAGACTATATTCTGCCAAGTGTCCAGTATGCAAATCTTTTACCGTTATGTGCCATGTCATCAACAATTTTCTTAATATAATTTGACAACTTTACTATGCATGCTATACTGTATTATGTCATGCCATTTAATGGTTCAGTAATAAACATATTGATGTTTCTACCTACATATTTGTTTGGTTTCACCACACACACCTCAATCAAAGCACCAAACGGGGCGGACTGACAACTCATGGGGCCCCAGGGCAATAGGAGATTATGGGGCCCCCAGGCAATCAGAGATTATGGGGCCACATAGTATACACACACACAATATACACATACATGTACACACAGTATACACAGACATGTTTCTATTGGCTGTCCCTGGTCCATACTGTCTATTGGCTGTCCCTGGTCCATACTGTCCCTGGTTTTACTGAGGCTGGCAACACTGATGGGGCCCCCTAGTGGCCCAGGGCCCTCGGGCAGTGCCCAAGTGGCTCAATGGTCAGTCCGCCCCTGGTCCCAAACCTCCCCCCCTCTTTTGTTGCACGCAGCACAGGGATGGAGGCATAAACTTTCCCTTACGTCTCACTCAAGGTCCCGAATGATCCCCCCTTCTTTCCTTTCTTCATGATGATTGCCTGGTATTGATGTCAAGGTGGGCAGTCGTTGGAAGCAGTAATTGGGAAATGATTGTGTGGGCAGTTTTTTTTATCACTGAATTACGTGATTGATGATGGATGTACATTCTGGCAAATTTTTGGGGTTTTAAAATGTATTAACCACTTCAGCCCCGGAAGGATTTGCCCCCTTAATGACCAGGCAATTTTTTGCACTACAGCACTGCATCTCTTTAACTGACAATTGTGCGGTCGTGCAATGCTGTACCCAAACAAAATTTACGTCCCTTTTTTCCCCACAAATAGAGCTTTCTTTTGGTGTATTTGATCACCTCTGTGGTCTTTATTTTTTGCACTATAAACAAACAAAGAGCGGCAATTTTGGATTTTTCATTTTTTTTTAAACTTTTTGCTATAATACATATCCCAAAAAAAAAATAAATGTATTCATCAGTTTAGGCCGATATGTATTCTTCTACATATTTTTGGTAAAAAAAAAATCACATAAAAGAAAACAAATAGGCGTATATTGATTGGTTTGCGCAAAAGTTAAAGCATCTATAAAATAGGGGTTAGACTTATGGCATTTTTATTTTTTTAATTTTTTTTACTAGCAATGGTGGCGAATCCGATCTGTGATTTTTAGCAGGACTGCGACATTGCGGCAGACGGATCGGACACTTTGACCCTTTTTTGGGACCATTTACATTTATACAGCTATCGGTGCTATAAGTAGCCACTGATTAATGTGTAAATGTCACTGGCAGGGAAGTGGTTAACACTAGGGGGCGATCAAGGAGTTAAATGTGTTCTAACTGTAGGGGGGATGGGCTGCCAGGGACATGACAGGGATCACTGTTCCCAATCACTGGGAACAGTGGATCTCTGACATGTCCCCTGTCAGAATGGGGAATCGCCTTGTTTACAAAGGCAGTTTACTGTTCTGCCTCTGTAATAAATGATCATGGGTCATCGCCCGACCCGCTATCACGCCTGCTCAAGCCGACGTACAGCTACTGTGATTTGCACAGGAGAGCCAACCTGCAGCAGTATAATGACGGTGGCTAGTCGGCTAGTGGTTAAAGAACTTGTCAATAAATTGAGTGTGTGCTTTTTTTTTACCGTTTACTTTTTTTCTATGAATGAGTAGGGGTACTATGTACTCCTTACTCATTCACATGGGAAGACTGGCATCTGAAAGCCTCTTTAATGCTAAAGGAGCCTTCCATATTCCAATAAGACTCTGACCCACAGACCTCCTCAGGCTTTAAGCCAGGGTGGTGAGGAAAAGGCCCTTGTCTTCACCAACATCAAAGTCCCCCCACCATGTTAAGGGCATTTGGCCTTGAATGGTCCAGGTGGGGGAGGGGAGCACACTAATCCCCCTTTTTGCTGGCCTGCCAGGCTGCATGTTTTAAGATAAGGGTCTAGTTTGGATTTTTGGAGGTGAGCCCAATATTTTTTTTCTGCATGAGGTTCATGGAAATTAAATTATTTTAGTAAATATAAATTGTTAACTACCTTTTCTCATCAGCAGTATGTAGAGTATGTAGCAGCCTTTTGAATTCTATCAGTGTCCTGCCAAGCACCGATAAAGCTAGTAGGAGGAGTTTTCATTCTCTTATGACTGTCCTATGAGGCTGCACAACCCCCGACTGGACAGTGCTGATTGGCCCTGTGCCGATCAAATGCACCCTCCCACAAAAGAAAAACTCTGGCAATACACACCAAACTGAGCATGTCCAGAATGCCCCAAGGACCTGTACTACCAGGAGATGGGTTGGGGATTGTGGAAGAAGGGGAGGATCAGAGACATGATCAAACAGCCTTTTTTACACAATGCTCAGAATTAACCCATTATGTTCCACAGTAAGAATAACAAGCATACTTTTCTGCATATATAACTGATTTTACTGTTGTGGGTTTAGTAACACTTTAATGAAAAAAGGTCATACAAATAACAACCATTGGTTTCACTAGCTGCTGTTATTATCTTTTCAGCTTTAAACCCCTGTTGGATATTATTTTCTCTTACTTCTGAATGTTTTCCTAATGAAGCTTGAGACAGTACATGTAAAAATGCCCTTCTATAATGTATTTTGACACTTCTTTGAGGGGAACTTCAAAATTAAGCCATCTAGGTAACCTTTTTCCACCGTTAGGTAGCTTTTGGCTTTGTGCTACAGTCAGTGATTCGATTATATAATTTCACAAGTTCATGCCTTAAAGAGATGTGAAGGTTTAAGGCCAATTATGACAAAGTGCTAAAAGTCTTTTACTTGGTAATTTGCACAGCAATTAACACAGTTGTAGATTTATTTTTAGACACTGAAATGCATTTGCTTCAAGTTCAGAGGTTTGAGGTCAAGTAGCACAAAGGACAGCAATGTTTTATAGTCATAATGTAATAATGTATGAAAAAGCCAAGCTATTTCTGTAAAATAATGGTTCTGCATATCCAATGCAAAGAAAAAACCTACATAGTATTAATCAATTTGACTCTGCCTAATATTTATGTTGCTTAATGGCTAGGCTCCTAATGTGTGCTGATTGCTAAATTCATTATATCCACTTTTTATGCCAGGGCACACCATATACTAATTTATTAATTTTAGTGCTTGCCAATTCTTTCCTGGTTTACCCATTTTCCTGTCACTGACTTCTTCCAAATCATATCCTTTGTTCATTATGTTTTCCTTCTTTTACCTTTTTATTCATTTCTTATATTTCAATGACTATTCATATAACAGTTTATTCAAAATTAGCATTCTTCCACATATATATTTAAGAAAATAGAATGTACCTAGAATTTCATTGGTGGAGTAAAAATCTAGTCATCAGCCTACGCAGGAATCTTTATATGCAGAGGTCATAGGCTTTCCACACCTTCTCTCACAGTGTACTATAATGCTTCTATATTTGCACAGGGGGCAGAGACTAGCACCATAAAGAACAGGGTGGCTCTGCCAGCCCTACCCTATGTTATCTCTTCTGATTGACAGTAGCATTCAATAAAATAGGCAACAGCTATGTAGCCCTGGTCTGCAGCACCAGCGGAGGGGTGGACGCACGGACCGGGTAGTCAGTGCCTCTGTATACTCCAGCATAAGCTGCCCATGTGTAGATGCTAGCAAAATTATCTCTCTGTCTAGTCAGCTGCCAATGAGGAGAGGAGTGGCTTTAGGAGGAGAGGAGGAGAGAATGGACACAGGATGCTGCCTGTTTGTGTGCTGTGTGAGGGGGGGGGTGTCTCTTCCGTCCAATCAGCTCTTAAAGCTCTCCTCACTGAGCTCTGCAGTGTGTAACTTCAGCTCTCTGCTCCCTGTTTTCAAAAAGCTCAGACAAGCTTTATAAATTCTGGTCTTTGGCTGTAGAGAAGAAGAGGATTTGTTTCATCTATGTGTACCACCAGAGGCCAGTCACTTCACTGGGTTTATGTAAGGGTCTACAACTTTTTTAAGGCTGTGTCTGCAGTCATTTTAAGCCAGAGGAAGCCCCACTTACCTCCCCAGGTTGTCAGAGGACACTGTTTCGCTGCTCTGCAGCTTGGGAAGACAGTGGACTGCTAGAGACTACCTGGGACTGTGGGAAGTTTAGTCTCAATGAGACATATTTCTATCAAGCTATAGGCTGGATGGGACTACAGGTCTCCAGAGACCTGTGAGCTACAGCAGGAGAAAAAGTAAAGAAGCCCCGGGCTTGGGACAGTCACATGGAGGACAGTGAGAGAAGACCATTTGATTGTGCTGCTGTGTCAGAGAGCTACCCGCTACAGGGTTCACCACGGTATCTGTTAGAGAGAGTTTCTGCTGCCACATTTATACAAAGGTCACAACTTTGAATGATCTCCACTGCCAGGTTCTGAGTTGCTGCTGACACCACTGGTTTCTTTGAGAGTTTGCCATCATCAGGTCCTGAATTGCAGCTGACGTCATCAGTTCCAGACAGGGAACAGGTGGAGGAGTAATCATGGGTCATTTGGTGGGGAGAGGCTGTTAGCCACAACTTTCTACCAACCTCTTAAAGAGACAGTATCACCGATTTGTTAAGATACAGTTTGGGTACATACACCTGTTTTTGTGGAATCCACTCAAGTGCTTCAATTCCAAAACATTGGGCCTTAATGATTATCTACCTCAATGATTGATTACCAATACACTGGCCCGTGGGATGGGTTTGGAGAGACTGATGACTATTTAGTTCCAGGTACTGCCCTTAGGCCTCCTTGGTTTTAGGGTTCAGAGGCAGAGACAGGTCCTGCATGTATGGTGTTTGTCATCTGTATCTGGTATCTGTTTTTGTTCACATTTATTGCTGTTCTGTATTTTTTTGCTTGTTGCTTGTATTTTCCCAAATTAATCCTCCTTAATAAGCTTGGTGTGTCAGAGAGTGGGACATTGCCAGAAAGGTCATTAACATCTGCAATCAGGGGACCCAAATGCTACAACTACAATACAAGTGGCCAATAAAAGAGCAGGAGAAAGTTAAGACTGTGTAATGCTTGACCTGGCCTTTTTCATTCCCATTTCGATCTCCAGTGTTTCTCCTACTCACTCCCTTATTTGGGGATACAACTAACAAGAGTTTACTATAATCTATATCAGGGCTCAAAATTTCAAGTCCTGAGCTACCAACCAGACCTTAAGAGTTACTCGCCACCAGTTGCCCCACCCAACCTCTACCCTGCCTACCCCTAATTTCGCCCGTAAACACACTCTCGTAAATTATCTCATGAAATTACACTGGTAAATGTTTTATGCAGAATTAAGTTACAAAAATAAAGTCTAACAACAACAACTTTAACAATATTAACATAAAGCATATCAGTACCCATCAGTGCAGCCTATCAGTGCCCATCAGTGCAGCCTCATCAGTGCCCATTAGTGCAGCATATCAGTGCCCATCAGTGCAGCATATCAGTGCTGCCTTATCAATGCTGCCTCATCATTACCCATCAGTGCAGCTTATCAGAGCCCATCATTACCACCTCATCAGTGCCGCCTCATCAGTGGCCATCAGTGCAGCCTCATCAGTACCCATCAGTACAGCCACATCAGTGCTTATCAGTGCCTATTAATGCAGCCTATCAGTGCCCATCAATGCAGCTTATCACTGCATGGGAGTCACAGGGAGGAATCAGGAAGAGAGTTGGCCAGATCACACAGAGAGAGAATCTCCTGCTGTGACATAGCTTGGAGCTGGAATGCTGGCCGCTGTCAAACAAAGTCCCGCGTCCTGGATCGACTTCTATGATATACCGCACACTGATTCGATTTCCCAGCATTGGGCCAGTGTGCTGTCTATCATATGAGCCAGTCCAGGAGGTGGGACTTTGTTTGACAGCGATGGGCATTTCAGATTCAAGCTGTGTCACAGCAGGAGATCCTCTCTCTGTGTTATCCGTCCAGCTCTCCTGCTGACGGTTTCTTGGCTGATGGCTTCTGGCAGAAGTGGTGCGGCCTTTTTTTACAGGGCATCAGAGCGGCCCAGGAAATTTTGAGGGCTGATCTATATTCTGCCAACTACCCCAGACTCCTAGGTAAATTGAAATTCATATTAGCAACCTGGAATACATACTCAATCTATTGGTGGGGAAGTATAGCTACCAATAAAATTGCATATCTTCCCAAACACCTTTACTATTTTGGAGTTCTTCCTAACACCGTGCCTTTACAGATTTTAAAATTGTTACAACGAGACATACTTTCATTAATTTGGGGAAATCAAAAGCCCTGCCTCAGCAAAAATACTGTGATGTGTAGAAACCAGAAACTAAATCTCCCCACGTGTTATCAGGCTACTCATTTAGCCCCATTAACTAAATACCATGCATGTTAAGAAATCACTCTTTGGGATAGAAGAATAGAATAGAATGGAAGCATCTGATTGTGATCTGATCTACAGTGCCTTGCAAAAGTATTCACCCCCTTGGCTTTTTACCTATTTTGTTACATTATAGCCTTTAGTTCAATTTTTTTTTTAATCTGAATTATATGTGATGGATCAAATACAATAGTCTAAGCTGGTGAAGTAAAATTAGAAAAATGTATACATAAAACTATTTTTCAGAAATAAAAAACTGATAATTGGCATGTGCATATGTATTCACCCCCTTTGTTATGAAGCCCATAAAAAGCTCTGGTGCAACCAATTAGCTTCAGAAGTTACATAATTAGTGAAATGATGTCCACCTGTGTGCAATCTGATCTGTGTCATGTGATCTGTCATTACATATACACACCTTTTTGAAAAGGCCACAGAGGCTGCAACATCTAAGCAAGAAGCACCACTAACCAAACACTGCCATGAAGACCAAGGAACATTCCAAACAAGTAAAGGACAATGTTGTTGAGAAGTACAAGTCATGGTTAGGTTATAAAAAAATATCCGAATCTTTGATGATCCCTAGGAGCACCGTCAAATCTATCATAACCAAATGGAAAGAACATGGCACAACAGCAAACCTGCCAAGAGACGGACACACACCAAAACTCACGGACCGGGCAAGGAGGGCATTAATCAGAGAGGCAACACAGAGACCTAAGGTAAGCCTGGAGGAGCTGCAGAGTTCCACAGCAGAGACTGGAGTATCTGTACATAGGACGACAATAAGCCGTATGCTCCATAGAGTTAGGCTTTATGGCAGAGTGGCCAGAAGAAAATCATTACTTTCAGCAAAAAACAAAATGGCATGTTTTGAGTTTGCGAAAAGGCATGTGGGAGACTCCCAAAATGTATGGAGGAAGTTGCTCTGGTCTGATGAGACTAAAATTGAACTTTTTGGCCATCAAAGAAAACGCTATGTCTGGAGCAAAGCAAACACATCACATAACCAAAAGAAGACTATCCCCACAGTGAAACATTGGGGTGGCAGCATCATGCTGTGGGGATGTTTTTCAGCAGTCGGGACTGGAAAACTGGTCAGGGTTGAGGGAAAGATGGATGGTGCTAAATACAGGGAATATTCTTGAGCAAAACCTGTACCACTCTGTGTGAGATTTGAGGCTAGGATTGAGGTTCACCTTCCAGCAGGACCCCAGACACATTGCTAAAGCAACACTTGAGTGGTTTAACATATAAATGTGTTGGAATGGCCTAGTCAAAGCCCAGACCTCAATCCAATAGAACATCTGTGGTCAGACTTAAAGATTGCTGTTCACAAGCGCAAACCATCCGACTAGAAGGAGCTAGAGCAGTTTTGCAAGGAGATGTGGCAAGCTCATAGAGACTTATCCAAAGCGACCTAGTGCTGTGATAGCCGCAAAAGGTGGCTCTACAAAGTATTGACTTTAGGGGGGTGAATAGTTATGCACATTGACTTTTTCTGTTATTTTGTCCTATTTGCTGTTTGCTTCACAATAAAAAAAAAATCTTCAAAGTTGTGGGCATGTTCTGTAAATTAAATTATGCAAATCCTCAAACAATCCATGTTAAAGGGGTTGTGTTTTTTTCACCTCTGTCCCTTTCTCCAAGGGGTCCCAGCTCTTGATTGGCTAGATTGATAGCAGCGCAGCCATTGGCTGCTGTCAATCAAATCCAATGACATGGGCGCCGGGGGGGCGGGGCGAGTCTGGCATTCGTGTCTGTGGATGCAAATGCTGGACTCGGGAGCGCGCCTGCAAGGTAACCCCCTCGGGAGAGCGCTTCCCCTAGGGGGTTATCTGATGCAGGGAGGAACCGCGAGCGCCACCGGGGGACCCCAGAAGAGGATGTTTGGGGCCATTCTGTGCAAAACGAGCTGCACAGTGGAGGTAAGTATGACTTGTCTGTTATTTAAAAAAAAAAAAACATTCATTACAATCACTTTAATTCCAAAACACGAAAAATGCCAAGGGGGTGAATACTTTTGCAAGGCACTGTATGTTTTATACTCCATACAAAAGCTATGTCACGTCTATTTCCATTGACCTTGATCTCAGTTTAATTGGGTTGTCTTTGATATTATTGCTAAATCCCCTGATTTTTTTTTTTGTCTGGTTTTCTGCTATACTTGTTTTATAAATTCCTTCTGATTTTGAGGCACCCCCATTACTCTCTCTTTCAAAGGACAGGAACCATATCATAACCCTTTGTGCTAATTGAAAGCAGTTTTTAAATAGTACAAAATACAGAATAAAATAACAAAAATCACAAATACATGTCATGTGGCTATTCAAATACATTTTATTAACACAAATTTTCATAATTTTATAAACTGCCTTTCACAACCCTTTTCCATGAGGGAACCCTTGAAGGAACCCGCTTCCAGATTCTGATTAGCCCCCTGCCCGCAGACCCCCACAGCCAATGGCCACAGTTGTGGGGATAAGGCCCTTGTCCCCATCAACATGGGGGCAAGTTGCTTTGTGGTGGGGTGGGGGGGTAGAGCCCCTGCCTCAAAGCACCCACCCCTCCATGTTGAGAACATGTGGCCTGGTATTGTTTAGGAGGGGGGGCGCTTGCTCGTCCAACCCCTTTCCTGACCTGCTGGGCTGCATGCTCAGATAAGGGTCTTGCATAGATTTTGGGGGGACCCCACGCCATTTTTAAATAAAATTTTGGTGTGGATTTTTTTCACTTTTTACATGTCGGCTTTCTTTTTTTACAATCAGCTGTGAGCGGGGGAGTCATCGGTTGTTAAGGACATGGCGGCCGGCTTCCTGGTCCGCTCCTTAGCAACCAGCTCAATGCGGTAAATTACCACATTAACTAATGTGGTAATTACCGCTAAATCAAACAAATACATTTGGGATTTAACTCCAAATTCTTAGTGAATTGAACACAATTGTTAGTAGCAGTATTTTACTGCATATTATTAGCCGTTATTTAACTCTTAACGCGTGAATTGACCCCCCTATCTGAAAAGGCTGCTGTAGATTGTAGAGTGGTTGTAAAAAAATATTTTATATACAACATATGAATATATGAAAACAAATAACTAACAAAATTGAAAAAAACCCAGTAAACAATTTTATTTTGGATATAGCATTTGGAATTTTTTTTTTCAAATTTTTGGGGTGCATCACTAGGGTACCCAAAAATATGAAATGTAGGTTTTAATGTCATGTCTCTGCTTCTCTAATTACATGACAATAGGAGATCTATAGGAGACTTTGTTTCACCATAAGTTGTTGATTAGAATAGTCCTTAACTTTGGATTGTTGACAATGTTTGCTTGAAACCAAATGAAAGGTCATTGTTCTGCTTTTCCCAAAGGCTCCAGAACCTAATTTACCAGCGAGTTTAAAGCAAGGCATTTTTACCTTTTCCTAGGACAGGCAGACACCTGTCACCCCATACCTTGCTATACAAACAGAGACCAACTCAGTGCTAAACACCATTTTCTCTTCATTTCCCAAATCAAACACAGAAGAATGTCCAGTCAAGATCTGTTTGAAGAAACATTAAAACTATACTTGAAGTAATTATTTTATTACTGTCATTAAAGTATGAAACTGAATTTGTTCATTGGAGTGCTTTAACAAAGCTTTTTTTAAACAAAACTATTTTCCTTCTTTTTCCCATGCTCACTTAACTCTTTTTTCATGGAAATTATTCCTAGTCTAGGTTACCAAGTAGTTATAGGTTTCTAGTGGATCATTTTCTCTCAAAGGTTTCCAACAACCCGTTACATGCTCATTTATGTAGTTTGATAAAGTCCCCCATATAGAGTAGTTATTAATGCTTGCTCACATTATATTATTTTAGATACATATAACAGCGCTACCCTGCTGTATAAAAAAGCCAGTTTTGTTTGGGAAGGGTAACATTTGGGATTGGCACAAGGCATTGTTTTGCTTGCGTTTATCTAGCAAGGTTACTCTGTGGTATAAGCAAGGAAGCTGAGACTTCTGCAGTGTGTAAGTGTGCTTTTACTATATAAAGATGCTGTACATACAAAATTATTACAATCTTAGCAATATAATACAGGACTGACAGATATCTATAACAAGCAAAATGTCTAGCAAATGAACAGCCTATGGTCTATAACAGTACAAATACACTTAAAAGTTACTTATCTTCTGTTACTGTATGTTCATGATCTCCATTAGCAATGACTCTTCTGGAGGTCAGGCTCTTGTATCATGAGTGGCTTCTGATCTTCAAAGCATGACGATGTGTGTGTGTCAGTCTCTACTTACCCCTTTTTATTTGTACAAGTTTGTTGTCAAAAGTTAATAGTTACAAACTTGTTTCCATAACAACCGACTAACGGTTATTCTTTCAGTTTGAGAGACCCTCTCTTACTTGTTTACTGTAGCTATAGAGACAATAGCCAATTCAAACTGTCAATTGAATACAACAGCGGTATCTACGTACCCATTGTATGAAACAGCATTTGTTTGAGTAATCTACTCAAGCCAAAAACCTGACAGAAATCTATGAGCAACCACTATTGTGTAATGTTATGTCTGATTAATATAAAAAAAATCATATTTTAACAAAAGCAACACATTCCGCCCTAGATTTTTTTTTCCATACAGAAAATCACTTCATTACTAAGAAAACTCATTCTAAACATTCTTTTTTCTTGAATGCAACACCTCCAATATTTCTGTCATTGAGAAGGTGTTTCAGTCTTTAACTAATTGTTCATTAGAAAGTCCATTCTAAAGTTCTTTAGAAACAAGTCCAGGCTTGTAATACATCAAAGGCCTTGCTACAATCTCTCCTCTAAATGGCTTCTTGCCTGGATATCTAACACTTTGCCCCTTGCCCGTACCCACTTCCTACTCTCCCAAAGAACATCAATGGGAGGAGAGGAAATATACTGATATTTCCCAGAAGATCACTGATGTTTATTTTGGAAGGTTTGATGTTATGTAGCCTCACTTTCCACTCTTGCTGAGAAGAATCCACTAACCAGCCAGAGTCCCAGCCACTGTCTTTAAGCTCATCTGTCAATGCAAATATAACTTCAAACCTTCCTGCCAGATTCCCTCTCATTCTGAGATAGGCTTCAGCTTCAGATACGTCACTCTTGGTTTCTATGTCATGGGAAGCAGTAACACGGTATCTGTTAAGCCCTGTTCTTTCAGGAACCTTACATAAATACTGAACTCTGCACTCCAGCTGTGGAATCTGTGCCCCAGCCCCTACCATCCTCTCATATGGTGTGCTTTTGGCTATTGGCCTAGAATTTAACAACATGACTGTCTGTGTGAGGACCCAATCCCACCCCCTTAGTGTATGTGTGGGTGTAAGTTTGTGTATCTGGTCCTTCAATAGCTCGTTGTATCTTTCAATCAAACCAGCTGCCTGTGGATGGTATGGAATGTGACACAACCAGTACACTCCAGAATCTTTGGCCCACTGCTGTTCTGTTGATCTGGTGAAGTGTGAGCCGTTATCACTTTGGACTTGTTTGGGACAATCACAAGCAACGACAAGTTTCTGGAGCAGTTGAAGCATTGCGGCTTGATCTGCACGTTTGCAAGGATGAACAAGCATAAGTCCTGAATAGGTGTCCACTGCAGTGCAACAATATCTCAGTCCATTGTTTCCCCAGGGCAGGGGACCAATGAAGTCACTCTGCCAGATCTCTGCAGGCCTCTCACCCCTCTTAATGGACCCGATGGAGTACTTTTGGAATGGCCATTGTCGCACTTCTCCACACACTGTAGGGTTCCCTATTACAGTCTTTATCATGTCAATGGATATAAGCAATCCTCTCTGTTGTGCCCATTCATATGTTGCTTTCTGCCCCAAATGTCCAGATTGCTTGTGGGCCCAGTTGGACAAGTTCATCAAAACAGGATCAATTGGCACAACTGCCTTCACTTTGGCAATTTCATCTTCAACTCTGTTGAAGTTCTCAAAGTCTGGGACTAGGGGCACATGTACATCAACATTCCCCCCTTTCCTCTGCTGCCAGATGTTTGCAAATACTATGAGTTAATGTTACAGAAGATTACAACTTAGTAGACCATGGTAACAATTTTGACTTACTAGTTAACAAGTATATAGCAGTGGCACATATCTTCAGAACCCAACAAGAGCTTTATTTGTCACAGTGTGTCACCAACGCTAACACGTTTTCGCCAATCATAGCTATGATTAAGGCCTGTTCTGGGCAGAAACACATGAGCGGCAATGAGTGCTTTTTTTGTTTGCTTTACTAGTTAAAATAACTTTCTCAAAGCATACTTTTGGGGGGAGGGGGTTTTGTCATCGATTACATAATACATCATATAAGGTCTACATAATAATAATAAGAAGATGTGCAGAATGCAAACTTCAAGACAGTTCCAGACAACCTTAGTGCTTTTCTAGGGAGTGTAGAATTTATTAAATCCAAAAAACATATGACAAGTCCAGCAGAGTATATACAAAATAATACAATAATCAGCACCATGAGTTTCTTCAGAATACTAAATGTTTCCTTTCACAAGTTTTAGCAAGAATACAGAAAATGAACACACTCAACATATCTGTCCAAACTATACAGTGGGGACGGAAAGTATTCAGACCCCCTTAATTTTTTCACTCTTTGTTATATTGCAGCCATTTGCTAAAATCATTTAACTTAATTTTTTTCCTCATTAATGTACACACAGCACCCCATATTGACAGAAAAACACAGAGTTGTTGACATTTTTGCAGATTTATTAAAAAAGAAAAACTGAAATATCACATGGTCCTAAGTATTCAGACCCTTTGCTGTGACACTCATATATTTAACTCAGGTGCTGTCCATTTCTTCTGATCATCCTTGAGATGGTTCTACACCTTCATTTGAGTCCAGCTGTGTTTGATTATACTGATTGGACTTGATTAGGAAAGCCACACACCTGTCTATATAAGACCTTACAGCTCACAATGCATGTCAGAGCAAATGAGTATCATGAGGTCAAAGGAACTGCCTGAAGAGCTCAGAGACAGAATTGTGGCAAGGCACAGATCTGGCCAAGGTTACAAAAAAATTTCTGCTGCACTTAAGGTTCTTAAGAACACAGTGGCCTCCATAATCCTTAAATGGAAGATGTTTGGGACGACCAGAACCCTTCCTAGAGCTGGCTGTCTGGCCAAACAGCTATCAGGGGAGAAGAGCCTTGGTGAGAGTGGTAAAGAAGAACACAAAGATCACTGTGGCTGAAATCCAGAGATGCAGTCGGGAGATGGGAGAAAGTTGTAAAAAGTCAACCATCACTGCAGCCCTCCACCAGTCGGGGCTTTATGGCAGAGTGGCCCGATGGAAGCCTCGCCTCAGTGCAAGACACATGAAAGCCCTCATGGAGTTTGCTAAAAAACACCTGAAGGACTCCAAGATGGTGAGAAATAAGATTCTTTGGTCTGATGAGACCAAGATAGAACATTTTGGCCTTAATTCTAAGCGGTATGTGTGGAGAAAACTGCTCATCACCTGTCCAATACAGTCCAAACAGTGAAGCATGGTGGTGGCAGCACCATGCTGTGGGGGTGTTTTTCAGCTGCAGGGACTGGACGACTGGTTGCAATTGAGGGAAAGATGAATGCGGCAAAGTACAGGGATATCCTGGACGAAAACCTTCTCCAGAGTGCTCAGGACCGCAGACTGGGCTGAAGGTTTACCTTCCAACAAGACAATGACCCTAAGCACACAGCTAAAATAACAAAAGAGTGGCTTCACAACAACTCCATGACTGTTCTTGAATGGCCCAGCCAGAGCCCTGACTTAAACCCAATTGAGCATCTCTGGAGAGACCTAAAAATGGCTGTCCATCAACGTTTACCATCCAACCTGACAGAACTGGAGAGGATCTGCAAGGAGGAATGGCAGAGGATCCCCAAATCCAGGTGTGAAAAACTTGTTGCATCTTTCCCAAAAAGACTCATGGCTGTATTAGATCAAAAGGGTGCTTCTGCTAAATACTGAGCAAAGGGTCTGAATACTTAGGACCATGTGATATTTCAGTTTTTCTTTTTTAATAAATCTGCAAAAATGTCAACAATTCTGTGTTTTTCTGTCAATATGGGGTGCTGTGTGTACATTAATGAGGAAAAAATGAACTTAAATGATTTTAGCAAATGGCTGCAATATAACAAAGAGTGAAAAATTTAGGGGGTCTGAATACTTTCCGTCCCCACTGTATATGCACCTATATGTCTTCCATCCATGTGCATGCATCTATGTATACTTTATGCCCTAGGCCATTCCTCTCTACACTTTTTAGCAGTTTTATCTTTACCTTGATAAACAAGTTCCTGTCAGTCTTTAAAGTTATGCTAAAGTCTAATTGTTTTCCCTATAAAAATAACAAACATGTTATACTTACCTGCTCTGTTGCAGTGGATTTGCACAGAGCAGCCTGGATCCTCCTCTTCTCGGGTCCCTCTTTGCTGCTTCTGGCCCCTTCCTCCTATTCAGTGACCCCACAGCAAGCAGCTTGCTATGGGGGCACCTGAGCTGAGTCATAGCTCCCTGTGTCCATTCAGACACGGAGCCCCAACCTGGCCCCACCTCCTCTTTTTCCCTGATTGGCTATCTGACTTTAATTGACAACAGTGGGAGCCAATGGCACCACTGCTGTGTCTCAGCCAATCAGGAAGGAGAATCTCGGATGGCTGGGACATTCATGGACATCGCCGGACAGAGCGGGACCTCAGGTAAATATTAGGGGGTGCTGGGGCAGCTGCTGCACACAGAAGGCTTTTTATCTTAATGTATAGCATGCATTAAGGTAAAAGAAACCTTCTGCCTTTACAACCCCTTTAACAATGGAGGGGTTTCTGACTGGCTGACCAGATGATCGCTTATGCCGCGTACACACGAGTGGACTTTTCGACTGGACAGGTCCGACGGTCTATCCGACAGACTTTCCGCAGACTTCCGACGGACTATCCGAACAAACAAACTTGCCTACACATGATCACACCAAAGTCCGATGGATTTGTAAATGATGACGTACGACCGGACTAAAATAAGGAAGTTGATAGCCAGTAGCCAATAGCTGCCCTAGCATCGTTTTTTTTCCATCTGACTAGCATACAGACGAACTGACTTTTCGACCGGACTCGCGTCCGTCGGAAAGATTTGATACTTTGGATGTTCCAAATCTAAAGTCCGTCAGATTTTCGACCAAAAAAAGTCCGCTGCAGGTCCAATGAAGCCCACACATGGTCGAATTGTCCGCCGGACTCGGTCCGTTGGACCAGTCCGGTTGAAGAGTCCGCTCGTGTGTACGCGGCATAAGATGTTACATGATTTAAAATAATCAGCTGTGCAAAGTAAACACCATTCAGTACTTATATACAAGAAGATTCTTGGAGCTCAAAAAGAAGATGTCACTGCTGAACTTATTTCTGTACTTTAAGGTAAATCTCCTAACATTTGTTCTTTTGCTATCTGAATAATTTTTTTTTTTAATAATAATATCCAAGCTACCAGCAAACCGATTATTTAACCGTGAAATAAATATTCAATCAGCAGTATTGCCTGTTGTATCTCTGCAGCTGACTTTTTAGCTAATACTGACTTAAAATGCCTTGGTCTGCAGCGTGTCTCTGTGGGGAGAAAGGCATCCTAGAGCAGAGTTTTTCTTCCTTTTATCAGAGACTCCAGTAAAAAAAAACAGTGAGCAGTAGAGAAGTGAAAACAGCTAATCTCTTTTCAAATCTGCTATGACTTGCAGCTAGGGATGAGCTTCGTGTTTGTGTTGGAGTCGAACCCATGTTCGACTCGAACATCGTCTGTCCGATCGTTCGACGAATTGCGAACGATATGGGCCGTTCCCGCCAAATTCGAGTGGCGCGTCACGCCCCATAATTCACTGCAGTGCATTGCTGGCTGATGATTGGCCAAGCATGCACTATGACCCGCATGCTTGGCCAATCACAGCGCTGTCTGTACAGAGAGCTGTAATTGGCCAAAGCCAGGGTGGCTTTGGCCAATTATGGCTCAGGGGGTTTAGTACACGCCTCACGCCTGCACGTCGGCCCTGTGTAGTGTGTTCCGGCGTTGAGAGACAGAGACAGAGAGACAGTGTCATTTGATTTAAGTTAGATAGATTAGGCAGGACAGTCAGTCAGTTAGCTGCACTTATATATTATATATATATATATATATATATATATATATATATATATATATATATATATATATATATATATATACACTGTATTCAGTTTAGCTAGATCCGTTCCTGTTATTATCTTCCTACTGACAGGCAGGCAGGTGTTGTTACAGTGCAGCGCTAAAACAATCTAAAGTAAAAATAGTCTAAATAGGGTAGGATTCCACTGCCGCCATATATTCATAGCGCTGATTTTAAAGACTTACATGTGAGTGCACTTCTAATTTTAATAAATTTGATATTTGTTTTACGGATTTACACTATGTGGCCTTCCTTTTCTCCTCTCTACCTCATAATATTGCCATCTGCCTTCTAACACCACTCTGAGGGACACACCAGTCCATGGTTTATTCCAAGACCTTCATCTCCATAAATCCTCTGGATTATTAACAACCACCCACCACCTAAGTCTGTTTTGACCCAAGTGGACCTATGTCTCTTTGGGTCCAATACATCTGGTAAGCCTTCTCATTGTCGGTGGTGGTGTGCCCCTTCTTTCTTCACTCCAGATGTCACGCACTTATTGATTTTCTTTTCACTTGAAGTCACGTGATCTTAATGGACTATCAGTTATTAGCATGGAGGACTCTCTTCTAAGTGTTACTTAGATGTTTTCACCATTTTTTTTGGATTATATTGTCCCCATGTTAGACACTGTAGATTGTTTTAGCGCTGCACTTATTTTGTTTTCTCTTTATATGTATTTACCATATTGGCCGTGTTAGCTGCTTTTCAAGTTTTTTTTGAGGCAGCGCAGAATTACTTGACGTATTTTCTTCCAGGTGTTGTTACAGTATTTGAAGGAAAATGCTGGTGTTCTTCTGATCCTATTAGTCCTATTAGCGACAGTATTTACAGTTTGTGTAGTGCATCCTCTGCAGAGTGTGCACCTAAAGCTACCCGTAGAAGATTGGTGGTGTTACTCTGATCCTATCACTACCGCAGGCAGCTACATTATTTTTTAGTGTAGTGCGACCTCTGCACAGTGTTCAGCTAAAGCTACAAGTTAGTGTAGTGTGACCTCTGCACAGTGTTCAGCTAAAGCTACAAGTTAGTGTGGCGCGACCTCTGCACAGTGTTCAGCTAAAGCTACAAGTTAGAGTAGTGTGACCTCTGCACAGTGTTCAGCTAAAGCTACAAGTTAGTGTATTGCGGCCTCTGCACAGTGTTCAGCTAAAGCTACAAGTTAGTGTAGTGCGACCTCTGCACAGTGTTCAGCTAAAGCTACAAGTTAGTGTAGTGCGAACTCGGCACAGTGTTCAGCTAAAGCTTCAAGTTAGTGTAGTGTGACCTCTGCACAGTGTTCAGCTAAAGCTACAAGTTAGTGTAGTGCGACCTCTGCACAGTGTTCAGAAGGTTAGTGTTGTTTACCTGATCCTATCACTACCGCAGGCAGCTACATTATTTACACGTTAGTGTAGTGAGACCTCTGCACAGTGTTCAGCTAAAGCTACCTGTAGAAGGTTGGTGGTGTTTTCCTGATCCTATCACTACCGCAGGCAGCTACATTATTTATACGTTAGTGTAGTGCGTCCTCTGCACAGTGTTCAGCTAAAGCTACAAGTTAGTGAAGTGCGACCTCTGCACAGTGTTCAGCTAAAGCTACAAGTTAGTGTAGTGCGACCTCTGCACAGTGTTCAGCTAAAGCTACCTGTAGAAGGTTGGTGGTGTTTTCCTGATCCTATCACTACCGCAGGCAGCTACATTATTTACACGTTAGTGTATTGCAAACTCTGTACAGTGTTCAACTAAAGCTACCTGTAGAAGGTTGGTGGTGTTTTACTGATCCTATCACTACCGGAGGCAGCTACATTATTTACACTTTAGTGTAGTGCGACCTCTGCACAGTGTTCAGCTAAAGCTACCTGTAGAAGGTTGGTGGTGTTTTCCTGATCCTATCACTACTGCAGTCAGCTACATTATTTATACATTAGTGTAGTGCGTATTCTGCACATTGTTCAGCTAAAGCTACAAGTTAGTTTAGTGCGTCTTCTGCACAGTGTTCAGCTAAAGCTACAAGTTAGTGTAGTGCGACTTCGGCACAGTGTTCAGCTAAAGCTACAAGTTAGTGTAGTGCGACCTCTGCACAGTGTTCAGCTAAAGCTACCTGTAAAAGGTTGGTGGTGTTTTCCTGATCCTATCACTACAGCAAGCAGCTACATTATTTACACGTTACTGTAGGGTGACCTCTGTACAGTGTTCAGCTAAAGCTACCTGTAGAAGGTTGGTGGTGTTCTCCTGATCCTATCACTACCGCAGCCAGCTACATTATTTAAATGTTAGTGTAGTGCGTCCTCTGCACAGTGTTCAGCTAAAGCTATAAGTTAGTGTTGTGCGACCTCTGTACAGTGTTCAGCTAAAGCTACAAGTTAGTGTAGTGTGACCTCTGCACAGTGTTTAGCTAAAGCTACCCTTTGGAAGGTTGGTGGTGTTTTCCTGATCCTATCACTACCGCAGGCAGCTACATTATTTACACATTAGTGTCTTACGACCTCTGTACAGTGTTCAACTAAAGCTACCTGTAGAAGGTTGGTGGTGTTTTCCTGATCCTATCACTACCGCAGGCAGCTATATTATTTACACGTTAGTGTAGTGTGACCTCTGCACAGTGTTCAGCTAAAGCTACCTGTAGAAGGTTGGTGGTGTTTTCCTGATCCTATCACTACCGCAGGCAGCTACATTATTTACACGTTAGTGTATTGCAACCTCTGTACAGTGTTCAACTAAAGCTACCTGAAGAAGGTTGGTGATGTTTTCCTGATCCTATCACTACCGCAGTCAGCTACATTATTTAAACGTTAGTGTAGTGCGTCCTCTGCACAGTGTTCAGCTAAAGCTACAAGTTAGTGTAGTGCGACCTCTGCACAGTGTTCAGCTAAAAGTTAGTGTAGTGCGACCTCTGCACAGTGTTCAGCTAAAGCTACCTGTAGAAGGTTGGTGGTGTTTTCCTGATCCTATCACTACCGCAGGGAGCTACATTATTTACATGTTAGTGTAGGGCGACCTCTGTACAGTGTTCAGCTAAAGCTACCTTTAGACGGTTGGTGGTGTTTTCCTGATCCTATCACTACCGCAGCAAGCTACATTATTTAAACATTAGTGTATTGCGTCTTCTGCACAGTGTTCAGCTAAAGCTACAAGTTAGTGTGGTGCGACTTCTGCACAGTGTTCAGCTAAAGCAACAAGTTAGTGTAGTGCGACCTCTGCACAGTGTTCAGCTAAAGCTACCTGTAGAAGGTTAGTGTTGTTTTCCTGATCCAATCACTACCGCAGGCAGCTACATTATTTACACGTTAGTGTAGTGTGACCTCTGCACAGTGTTCAGATAAAGCTACCTGTAGAAGGTTGGTGGTGTTTTCCTGATCCTATCACTACCGAAGGCAGCTACATTATTTATACGTTAGTGTAGTGCGTCCTCTGCACAGTGTTCAGCAAAAGCTACAAGTTAGTGTAGTGCGACCTCTGCACAGTGTTCAGCTAAAGCTACAAGTTAGTGTAGTGCGACCTCTGCACAGTATTCAGCTAAAGCTACCTTTAGAAGGTTGGTGGTGTTTTCCTGATCCTATCACTACCGCAGGCAGCTACATTATTTACACGTTACTGTATTGCAACCTCTGTACAGTGTTTAACTAAAGCTACCTGTAGAAGGTTGGTGGTGTTTTCCTGATCCCATCACTACCGGAGGCAGCTACATTATTTACACGTTATTGTAGTGCGACCTCTGCACAGTGTTCAGCTAAAGCTACCTGTAGAAGGTTGGTGGTGTTTTCCTGATCCTATCACTACCGCAGCCAGCTACATTATTTAACCGTTAGTGTAGTGCGTCCTCTGCACAGTGTTCAGCTAAAGCTACAAGTTAGTGTAGTGCAACCTCTGTACAGTGTTCAGCTAAAGCTACAAGTTATTGTAGTGCGACCTCTGCACAGTGTTCAGCTAAAGCTACAAGTTAGTGTAGTGTGACCTCTGCGCAGTGTTCAGCTAAAGCTACCTTTTGAAGGTTGTTGGTGTTTTTCTCATCCTATCACTACCGCAGGCAGCTACATTATTTACATGTTAGTGTAGGGCGACCTCTGTACAGTGTTCAGCTAAAGCTACCTGTAGAAGGTTGGTGGTGTTTTCCTGATCCTATCACTACCGCAGGCAGCTACATTATTTACACGTTAGTGTAGTGTGACCTCTGCACAGTGTTTAGCTAAAGCTACCTGTAGAAGTTTGGTGGTGTTTTCCTGATCCTATCACTACCGCAGGCAGCTGCATTATTTAAATGTTAGTGTAGTGCGTCCTCTGCACAGTGTTCAGCTAAAGCTACAAGTTAGTGTAGTGCGACCTCTGCACAGTGTTCAGCTAAAGCTACAAGTTAGTGTAGTGTGACCTCTGCGCAGTGTTCAGCTAAAGCTACCTTTTGAATTTTGTTGGTGTTTTCCTCATCCTATCACTACCGCAGGCAGCTACATTATTTACACATTAGTGTAGTGTGACCTCTGCACAGTGTTCAGCTAAATCTACCTGTAGAAGGTTGGTGGTGTTTTCCTGATCTTATTACTACCGCAGGCAGCTACATTATTTAAATGTTAGTGTAGTGTGTCCTCTGCACAGTGTTCAGCTAAAGCTACAAGTTAGTGTAGTGTGATCTCTGCACAGTGTTCAGCTAAAGCTACAAGTTAGTGTAGTGCGACCTCTGCACAGTGTTCAGAAGGTTAGTGTTGTTTACCTGATCCTATCACTACCGCAGGCAGCTACATTATTTACACGTTAGTGTAGTGAGACCTCTGCACAGTGTTCAGCTAAAGCTACCTGTAGAAGGTTGGTGGTGTTTTCCTGATCCTATCACTACCGCAGGCAGCTACATTATTTATACGTTAGTGTAGTGCGTCCTCTGCACAGTGTTCAGCTAAAGCTACAAGTTAGTGAAGTGCGACCTCTGCACAGCGTTCAGCTAAAGCTACAAGTTAGTGTAGTGAGACCTCTGCACAGTGTTCAGCTAAAGCTACCTGTAGAAGGTTGGTGGTGTTTTCCTGATCCTATCACTACCGCAGGCAGCTACATTATTTACATGTTAGTGTAGGGCGACCTCTGTACAGTGTTCAGCTAAAGCTACCTGTAGAAGGTTGGTGGTGTTTTCCTGATCCTATCACTACCGCAGGCAGCTACATTATTTACACGTTAGTGTATTGCAAACTCTGTACAGTGTTCAACTAAAGCTACCTGTAGAAGGTTGGTGGTGTTTTCCTGATCCTATCACTACTGCAGCCAGCTACATTATTTATACATTAGTGTAGTGCGTATTCTGCACATTGTTCAGCTAAAGCTACAAGTTAGTTTAGTGCGTCTTCTGCACAGTGTTCAGCTAAAGCTACAAGTTAGTGTAGTGCGACTTCGGCACAGTGTTCAGCTAAAGCTACAAGTTAGTGTAGTGCGACCTCTGCACAGTGTTCAGCTAAAGCTACCTGTAAAAGGTTGGTGGTGTTTTCCTGATCCTATCACTACAGCAAGCAGCTACATTATTTACACGTTACTGTAGGGTGACCTCTGTACAGTGTTCAGCTAAAGCTACCTGTAGAAGGTTGGTGGTGTTTCCTGATCCTATCACTACCGCAGCCAGCTACATTATTTAAATGTTAGTGTAGTGCGTCCTCTGCACAGTGTTCAGCTAAAGCTATAAGTTAGTGTTGTGCGACCTCTGTACAGTGTTCAGCTAAAGCTACAAGTTAGTGTAGTGTGACCTCTGCACAGTGTTTAGCTAAAGCTACCCTTTGGAAGGTTGGTGGTGTTTTCCTGATCCTATCACTACCGCAGGCAGCTACATTATTTACACATTAGTGTCTTACGACCTCTGTACAGTGTTCAACTAAAGCTACCTGTAGAAGGTTGGTGGTGTTTTCCTGATCCTATCACTACCGCAGGCAGCTATATTATTTACACGTTAGTGTAGTGTGACCTCTGCACAGTGTTCAGCTAAAGCTACCTGTAGAAGGTTGGTGGTGTTTTCCTGATCCTATCACTACCGCAGGCAGCTACATTATTTACATGTTAGTGTATTGCAACCTCTGTACAGTGTTCAACTAAAGCTACCTGAAGAAGGTTGGTGATGTTTTCCTGATCCTATCACTACCGCAGTCAGCTACATTATTTAAACGTTAGTGTAGTGCGTCCTCTGCACAGTGTTCAGCTAAAGCTACAAGTTAGTGTAGTGCGACCTCTGCACAGTGTTCAGCTAAAAGTTAGTGTAGTGCGACCTCTGCACAGTGTTCAGCTAAAGCAACCTGTAGAAGGTTGGTGGTGTTTTCCTGATCCTATCACTACCGCAGGGAGCTACATTATTTACATGTTAGTGTAGGGCGACCTCTGTACAGTGTTCAGCTAAAGCTACCTTTAGACGGTTGGTGGTGTTTTCCTGATCCTATCACTACCGCAGCAAGCTACATTATTTAAACATTAGTGTATTGCGTCTTCTGCACAGTGTTCAGCTAAAGCTACAAGTTAGTGTGGTGCGACTTCTGCACAGTGTTCAGCTAAAGCAACAAGTTAGTGTAGTGCGACCTCTGCACAGTGTTCAGCTAAAGCTACCTGTAGAAGGTTAGTGTTATTTTCCTGATCCAATCACTACCGCAGGCAGCTACATTATTTACACGTTAGTGTAGTGTGACCTCTGCACAGTGTTCAGATAAAGCTACCTGTAGAAGGTTGGTGGTGTTTTCCTGATCCTATCACTACCGAAGGCAGCTACATTATTTATACGTTAGTGTAGTGCGTCCTCTGCACAGTGTTCAGCAAAAGCTACAAGTTAGTGTAGTGCGACCTCTGCACAGTGTTCAGCTAAAGCTACAAGTTAGTGTAGTGCAACCTCTGCACAGTATTCAGCTAAAGCTACCTTTAGAAGGTTGGTGGTGTTTTCCTGATCCTATCACTACCGCAGGCAGCTACATTATTTAGACGTTAGTGTATTGCAACCTCTGTACAGTGTTCAACTAAAGCTACCTGTAGAAGGTTGGTGGTGTTTTCCTGATCCTATCACTACCGGAGGCAGCTACATTATTTACACGTTATTGTAGTGCGACCTCTGCACAGTGTTCAGCTAAAGCTACCTGTAGAAGGTTGGTGGTGTTTTCCTGATCCTATCACTACCGCAGCCAGCTACATTATTTAACCGTTAGTGTAGTGCGTCCTCTGCACAGTGTTCAGCTAAAGCTACAAGTTAGTGTAGTGCAACCTCTGTACAGTGTTCAGCTAAAGCTACAAGTTATTGTAGTGCGACCTCTGCACAGTGTTCAGCTAAAGCTACAACTTAGTGTAGTGTGACCTCTGCGCAGTGTTCAGCTAAAGCTACCTTTTGAAGGTTGTTGGTGTTTTTCTCATCCTATCACTACCGCAGGCAGCTACATTATTTACACGTTAGTGTATTGCAACCTCTGTACAGTGTTCAACTAAAGCTACCTGTAGAAGGTTGGTGGTGTTTTCCTGATCCTATCACTACCGGAGGCAGCTACATTATTTACACGTTAGTGTAGTGTGACCTCTGCACAGTGTTCAGCTAAAGCTACCTGTAGAAGTTTGGTGGTGTTTTCCTGATCCTATCACTACCGCAGGCAGCTGCATTATTTAAATGTTAGTGTAGTGCGTCCTCTGCACAGTGTTCAGCTAAAGCTACAAGTTAGTGTAGTGCGACCTCTGCACAGTGTTCAGCTAAAGCTACAAGTTAGTGTAGTGTGACCTCTGCGCAGTGTTCAGCTAAAGCTACCTTTTGAATTTTGTTGGTGTTTTCCTCATCCTATCACTACCGCGGGCAGCTACATTATTTACACATTAGTGTAGTGTGACCTCTGCACAGTGTTCAGCTAAATCTACCTGTAGAAGGTTGGTGGTGTTTTCCTGATCTTATTACTACCGCAGGCAGCTACATTATTTAAATGTTAGTGTAGTGTGTCCTCTGCACAGTGTTCAGCTAAAGCTACAAGTTAGTGTAGTGTGATCTCTGCACAGTGTTCAGCTAAAGCTACAAGTTAGTGTAGTGCGACCTCTGCACAGTGTTCAGCTAAAGCTACCTGTAGAAGGTTGGTGGTGTTTCCTGATCCTATCACTACCGCAGGCAGCTACATTATTTACACGTTAGTGTAGTGCGACCTCTGTACAGTGTTCAGCTAAAGCTACCTGTAAAAGGTTGGTGGTGTTTTCCTGATCCTATCACTACTGCAGGCAGCTACATTATTTACACATTAGTGTAGTGTGACCTCTGCACAGTGTTCAGCTAAAGCTACCTGTAGAAGGTCAGTGGTGTTTTCCTGATCCTATTACTACCGCAGGCAGCTACATTATTTAAATGTTAGTGTAGTGTGTCCTCTGCACAGTGTTCAGCTAAAGCTACAAGTTAGTGTAGTGCAACCTCTGCACAGTGTTCAGCTAAAGCTAAAAGTTAGTGTAGTGTGACCTCTGCGCAGTGTTCAGCTAAAGCTACCTTTTGAATTTTGTTGGTGTTTTCCTCATCCTATCACTACCGCAGGCAGCTACATTATTTACACATTAGTGTAGTGTGACCTCTGCACAGTGTTCAGCTAAATCTACCTGTAGAAGGTTGGTGGTGTTTTCCTGATCTTATTACTACCGCAGGCAGCTACATTATTTAAATGTTAGTGTAGTGTGTCCTCTGCACAGTGTTCAGCTAAAGCTACAAGTTAGTGTAGTGTGATCTCTGCACAGTGTTCAGCTAAAGCTACAAGTTAGTGTAGTGCGACCTCTGCACAGTGTTCAGAAGGTTAGTGTTGTTTACCTGATCCTATCACTACCGCAGGCAGCTACATTATTTACACGTTAGTGTAGTGAGACCTCTGCACAGTGTTCAGCTAAAGCTACCTGTAGAAGGTTGGTGGTGTTTTCCTGATCCTATCACTACCGCAGCCAGCTACATTATTTAACCGTTAGTGTAGTGCGTCCTCTGCACAGTGTTCAGCTAAAGCTACAAGTTAGTGTAGTGCAACCTCTGTACAGTGTTCAGCTAAAGCTACAAGTTATTGTAGTGCGACCTCTGCACAGTGTTCAGCTAAAGCTACAAGTTAGTGTAGTGTGACCTCTGCGCAGTGTTCAGCTAAAGCTACCTTTTGAAGGTTGTTGGTGTTTTTCTCATCCTATCACTACCGCAGGCAGCTACATTATTTACATGTTAGTGTAGGGCGACCTCTGTACAGTGTTCAGCTAAAGCTACCTGTAGAAGGTTGGTGGTGTTTTCCTGATCCTATCACTACCGCAGGCAGCTACATTATTTACACGTTAGTGTAGTGTGACCTCTGCACAGTGTTTAGCTAAAGCTACCTGTAGAAGTTTGGTGGTGTTTTCCTGATCCTATCACTACCGCAGGCAGCTGCATTATTTAAATGTTAGTGTAGTGCGTCCTCTGCACAGTGTTCAGCTAAAGCTACAAGTTAGTGTAGTGCGACCTCTGCACAGTGTTCAGCTAAAGCTACAAGTTAGTGTAGTGTGACCTCTGCGCAGTGTTCAGCTAAAGCTACCTTTTGAATTTTGTTGGTGTTTTCCTCATCCTATCACTACCGCAGGCAGCTACATTATTTACACATTAGTGTAGTGTGACCTCTGCACAGTGTTCAGCTAAATCTACCTGTAGAAGGTTGGTGGTGTTTTCCTGATCTTATTACTACCGCAGGCAGCTACATTATTTAAATGTTAGTGTAGTGTGTCCTCTGCACAGTGTTCAGCTAAAGCTACAAGTTAGTGTAGTGTGATCTCTGCACAGTGTTCAGCTAAAGCTACAAGTTAGTGTAGTGCGACCTCTGCACAGTGTTCAGAAGGTTAGTGTTGTTTACCTGATCCTATCACTACCGCAGGCAGCTACATTATTTACACGTTAGTGTAGTGAGACCTCTGCACAGTGTTCAGCTAAAGCTACCTGTAGAAGGTTGGTGGTGTTTTCCTGATCCTATCACTACCGCAGGCAGCTACATTATTTATACGTTAGTGTAGTGCGTCCTCTGCACAGTGTTCAGCTAAAGCTACAAGTTAGTGAAGTGCGACCTCTGCACAGCGTTCAGCTAAAGCTACAAGTTAGTGTAGTGAGACCTCTGCACAGTGTTCAGCTAAAGCTACCTGTAGAAGGTTGGTGGTGTTTTCCTGATCCTATCACTACCGCAGGCAGCTACATTATTTACATGTTAGTGTAGGGCGACCTCTGTACAGTGTTCAGCTAAAGCTACCTGTAGAAGGTTGGTGGTGTTTTCCTGATCCTATCACTACCGCAGGCAGCTACATTATTTACACGTTAGTGTATTGCAAACTCTGTACAGTGTTCAACTAAAGCTACCTGTAGAAGGTTGGTGGTGTTTTCCTGATCCTATCACTACTGCAGCCAGCTACATTATTTATACATTAGTGTAGTGCGTATTCTGCACATTGTTCAGCTAAAGCTACAAGTTAGTTTAGTGCGTCTTCTGCACAGTGTTCAGCTAAAGCTACAAGTTAGTGTAGTGCGACTTCGGCACAGTGTTCAGCTAAAGCTACAAGTTAGTGTAGTGCGACCTCTGCACAGTGTTCAGCTAAAGCTACCTGTAAAAGGTTGGTGGTGTTTTCCTGATCCTATCACTACAGCAAGCAGCTACATTATTTACACGTTACTGTAGGGTGACCTCTGTACAGTGTTCAGCTAAAGCTACCTGTAGAAGGTTGGTGGTGTTTCCTGATCCTATCACTACCGCAGCCAGCTACATTATTTAAATGTTAGTGTAGTGCGTCCTCTGCACAGTGTTCAGCTAAAGCTATAAGTTAGTGTTGTGCGACCTCTGTACAGTGTTCAGCTAAAGCTACAAGTTAGTGTAGTGTGACCTCTGCACAGTGTTTAGCTAAAGCTACCCTTTGGAAGGTTGGTGGTGTTTTCCTGATCCTATCACTACCGCAGGCAGCTACATTATTTACACATTAGTGTCTTACGACCTCTGTACAGTGTTCAACTAAAGCTACCTGTAGAAGGTTGGTGGTGTTTTCCTGATCCTATCACTACCGCAGGCAGCTATATTATTTACACGTTAGTGTAGTGTGACCTCTGCACAGTGTTCAGCTAAAGCTACCTGTAGAAGGTTGGTGGTGTTTTCCTGATCCTATCACTACCGCAGGCAGCTACATTATTTACATGTTAGTGTATTGCAACCTCTGTACAGTGTTCAACTAAAGCTACCTGAAGAAGGTTGGTGATGTTTTCCTGATCCTATCACTACCGCAGTCAGCTACATTATTTAAACGTTAGTGTAGTGCGTCCTCTGCACAGTGTTCAGCTAAAGCTACAAGTTAGTGTAGTGCGACCTCTGCACAGTGTTCAGCTAAAAGTTAGTGTAGTGCGACCTCTGCACAGTGTTCAGCTAAAGCTACCTGTAGAAGGTTGGTGGTGTTTTCCTGATCCTATCACTACCGCAGGGAGCTACATTATTTACATGTTAGTGTAGGGCGACCTCTGTACAGTGTTCAGCTAAAGCTACCTTTAGACGGTTGGTGGTGTTTTCCTGATCCTATCACTACCGCAGCAAGCTACATTATTTAAACATTAGTGTATTGCGTCTTCTGCACAGTGTTCAGCTAAAGCTACAAGTTAGTGTGGTGCGACTTCTGCACAGTGTTCAGCTAAAGCAACAAGTTAGTGTAGTGCGACCTCTGCACAGTGTTCAGCTAAAGCTACCTGTAGAAGGTTAGTGTTGTTTTCCTGATCCAATCACTACCGCAGGCAGCTACATTATTTACACGTTAGTGTAGTGTGACCTCTGCACAGTGTTCAGATAAAGCTACCTGTAGAAGGTTGGTGGTGTTTTCCTGATCCTATCACTACCGAAGGCAGCTACATTATTTATACGTTAGTGTAGTGCGTCCTCTGCACAGTGTTCAGCAAAAGCTACAAGTTAGTGTAGTGCGACCTCTGCACAGTGTTCAGCTAAAGCTACAAGTTAGTGTAGTGCAACCTCTGCACAGTATTCAGCTAAAGCTACCTTTAGAAGGTTGGTGGTGTTTTCCTGATCCTATCACTACCGCAGGCAGCTACATTATTTAGACGTTAGTGTATTGCAACCTCTGTACAGTGTTCAACTAAAGGTACCTGTAGAAGGTTGGTGGTGTTTTCCTGATCCTATCACTACCGGAGGCAGCTACATTATTTACACGTTATTGTAGTGCGACCTCTGCACAGTGTTCAGCTAAAGCTACCTGTAGAAGGTTGGTGGTGTTTTCCTGATCCTATCACTACCGCAGCCAGCTACATTATTTAACCGTTAGTGTAGTGCGTCCTCTGCACAGTGTTCAGCTAAAGCTACAAGTTAGTGTAGTGCAACCTCTGTACAGTGTTCAGCTAAAGCTACAAGTTATTGTAGTGCGACCTCTGCACAGTGTTCAGCTAAAGCTACAACTTAGTGTAGTGTGACCTCTGCGCAGTGTTCAGCTAAAGCTACCTTTTGAAGGTTGTTGGTGTTTTTCTCATCCTATCACTACCGCAGGCAGCTACATTATTTACACGTTAGTGTATTGCAACCTCTGTACAGTGTTCAACTAAAGCTACCTGTAGAAGGTTGGTGGTGTTTTCCTGATCCTATCACTACCGGAGGCAGCTACATTATTTACACGTTAGTGTAGTGTGACCTCTGCACAGTGTTCAGCTAAAGCTACCTGTAGAAGTTTGGTGGTGTTTTCCTGATCCTATCACTACCGCAGGCAGCTGCATTATTTAAATGTTAGTGTAGTGCGTCCTCTGCACAGTGTTCAGCTAAAGCTACAAGTTAGTGTAGTGCGACCTCTGCACAGTGTTCAGCTAAAGCTACAAGTTAGTGTAGTGTGACCTCTGCGCAGTGTTCAGCTAAAGCTACCTTTTGAATTTTGTTGGTGTTTTCCTCATCCTATCACTACCGCGGGCAGCTACATTATTTACACATTAGTGTAGTGTGACCTCTGCACAGTGTTCAGCTAAATCTACCTGTAGAAGGTTGGTGGTGTTTTCCTGATCTTATTACTACCGCAGGCAGCTACATTATTTAAATGTTAGTGTAGTGTGTCCTCTGCACAGTGTTCAGCTAAAGCTACAAGTTAGTGTAGTGTGATCTCTGCACAGTGTTCAGCTAAAGCTACAAGTTAGTGTAGTGCGACCTCTGCACAGTGTTCAGCTAAAGCTACCTGTAGAAGGTTGGTGGTGTTTCCTGATCCTATCACTACCGCAGGCAGCTACATTATTTACACGTTAGTGTAGTGCGACCTCTGTACAGTGTTCAGCTAAAGCTACCTGTAGAAGGTTGGTAGTATTTTCCTGATCCTATCACTACCGCAGGCAGCTACATTATTTACACGTTAGTGTATTGCGACCTCTGTACAGTGTTCAACTAAAGCTACCTGTAGAAGGTTGGTGGTGTTTTCCTGATCCTATCACTACTGCAGGCAGCTACATTATTTACACATTAGTGTAGTGTGACCTCTGCACAGTGTTCAGCTAAAGCTACCTGTAGAAGGTCGGTGGTGTTTTCCTGATCCTATTACTACCGCAGGCAGCTACATTATTTAAATGTTAGTGTAGTGTGTCCTCTGCACAGTGTTCAGCTAAAGCTACAAGTTAGTGTAGTGCAACCTCTGCACAGTGTTCAGCTAAAGCTAAAAGTTAGCGTAGTACGACCTCTGCACAGTGTTCAGCTAAAGCTACAAGTTAGTGTAGTGCGACCTCTGCACAGTGTTCAGGTAAAGCTACCTGTAGAAGGTTGGTGGTGTTTTCCTGATCCTATCACTACCGCAGGCAGCTACATTATTTACAGGTTAGTGTAGGGCGACCTCTGTACAGTGTTCAGCTAAAACTACATGTAGAAGGTTGGTGGTGTTTTCCTGATCCTATCACTACCGCAGGCCACTACATTATTTACACGTTAGTGTATTGCAACCTCTGTACAGTGTTCAACTAAAGCTACCTGAAGAAGGTTGGTGGTGTTTTCCTGATCCTATCACTACTGGAGGCAGCTATATTATTTACACGTTAGTGTAGTGCGACCTCTGCGCAGTGTTCAGCTAAAGCTACCTGTAGAAGGTTGGTGATGTTTTCCTGATCCTATCACTACCGCAGTCAGCTACATTATTTACACGTTAGTGTAGTGCGACCTCTGCGCAGTGTTCAGCTAAAGCTACCTTTTGAAATTTGTTGGTGTTTTCCTCATCCTATCACTACCGCAGGCAGCTACATTATTTACACGTTAGTGTAGTGTGTCCTCTGCACAGTGTTCAGCTAAAGCTACAAGTTAATGTAGTGTGACCTCTGCACAGTGTTCAGCTAAAGCTACAAGTTAGTGTAGTGTGACCTCTGCACAGTGTTCAGCTAAAGCTACCTGTAGAAGGTTGGTGGTGGTTCCTGATCCTATCACTACCGCAGGCAGCTACATTATTTACACGTTAGTGTAGTGCGACCTCTGTACAGTGTTCAGCTAAAGCTACCTGTAGAAGGTTGGTAGTATTTTCCTGATCCTATCACTACCGCAGGCAGCTACATTATTTACACGTTAGTGTATTGCGACCTCTGTACAGTGTTCAACTAAAGCTACCTGTAGAAGGTTGGTGGTGTTTTCCTGATCCTATCACTACTGCAGGCAGCTACATTATTTACACATTAGTGTAGTGTGACTTCTGCACAGTGTTCAGCTAAAGCTACCTGTAGAAGGTTGGTGGTGTTTTCCTGATCCTATTACTACCGCAGGCAGCTACATTATTTAAATGTTAGTGTAGTGTGTCCTCTGCACAGTGTTCAGCTAAAGCTACAAGTTAGTGTAGTGCGACCTCTGCACAGTGTTCAGCTAAAGCTAAAAGTTAGTGTAGCACGACCTCTGCACAGTGTTCAGCTAAAGCTACAAGTTAGTGTAGTGCGACCTCTGCACAGTGTTCAGGTAAAGCTACCTGTAGAAGGTTGGTGGTGTTTTCCTGATCCTATCACTACCGCAGGCAGCTACATTATTTACAGGTTAGTGTAGGGTGACCTCTGTACAGTGTTCAGCTAAAACTACATGTAGAAGGCTGGTGGTGTTTTCCTGATCCTATCACTACCGCAGGCAGTTACATTATTTACAAGTTAGTGTATTGCAACCTCTGTACAGTGTTCAACTAAAGCTACCTGTAGAAGGTTGGTGGTGTTTTCCTGATCCTATCACTACCGGAGGCAGCTACATTATTTACACGTTAGTGTAGTGTGACCTCTGCACAGTGTTCAGCTAAAGCTACCTGTAGAAGTTTGGTGGTGTTTTCCTGATCCTATCACTACCGCAGGCAGCTGCATTATTTAAATGTTAGTGTAGTGCATCCTCTGCACAGTGTTCAGCTAATTCTATAAGTTAGTGTAGTGCAACCTCTGCACAGTGTTCAGCTAAAGCTACAAGTTAGTGTAGTGTGACCTCTGCGCAGTGTTCAGCTAAAGCTACCTTTTGAAGGTTGTTGGTGTTTTCCTCATCCTATCACTACCGCAAGCAGCTACATTATTTACACGTTAGTGTAGTGTGACCTCTGCACAGTGTTCAGCTAAAGCTACCTGTAGAAGGTTGGTGGTGTTTTCCTGATCCTATTACAACCACAGGCAGCTACATTATTTAAATGTTAGTGTAGTGTTTCCTCTGCACAGTGTTCAGCTAAAGCTACAAGTTAGTGTAGTTTGACCTCTGCACAGTGTTCAGCTAAAGCTACAAGTTAGTGTAGTGCGACCTCTGCACAGTGTTCAGCTAAGGCTACAAGTTAGTGTAGTGCGACCTATGCACAGTGTTCAGCTAAACCTACCTGTAGAAGGTTGGTGGTGTTTTCCTGATCCTATTACTACCGCAGGCAGCTACATTATTTACACGTTAGTGTATTGGAACCTCTGTACAATGTTCAACTAAAGCTACCTGTAGAAGGTTGGTGGTGTTTTCCTGATCCTATCACTACCGGAGGCAGCTACATTATTTACACGTTAATGTAGTATGACCTCTGCACAGTGTTCAGCTAGAGCTACCTGTAGAAGGTTGGTGGTGTTTTCCTGATCCTATCACTACCGCACGCAGCTACATTGTTTACACGTTAGTGTATTGCAACCTCTGTACAGTGTTCAACTAAAGCTACCTGTAGAAGGTTGATGGTGTTTTCCTGATCCTATCACTACCGGAGGCAGCTGCATTATTTACACGTTAGTGTAGTGCGACCTCTGCACAGTTTTCAGCTAAAGCTACGTGTAGAAGGTTTGTGGTGTTTTCCTGATCCTATCACTACCGCAGCCAGCTACATTATTTACACGTTAGTGTAGGGTGACCTCTGTACAGTGTTCAGCTAAAGCTACAAGGTAGTGTAGTGCGACTTCTGCACAGTGTTCAGCTAAAGCTACAAGTTAGTGTAGTGCGACCTCTGCACAGTGTTCAGCTAAAGCTACCTGTAGAAGGTTGGTGGTTTTTTTCCTGATCCTATCACTACCGCAAGCAGCTACATTATTTACACGTTAGTGTAGGGTGACCTCTGTACAGTGTTCAGCTAAAGCTACCTGTAGAAGGTTGGTGGTGTTTTCCTGATCCTATCACTACCGCAGCCAGCTACATAATTTAAAAGTTAGTGTAGTGCGTCCTCTGCACAGTGTTCAGCTAAAGCTACAAGTTAGTGTAGTGCAACCTCTGTACAGTGTTTAGGTAAAGCTACAAGTTAGTGTAGTGCGACCTCTGCACAGTGTTCAGCTAAAGCTACCCTTTAGAAGGTTGGTGGTGTTTTCCTGATCCTATTACTACCGCAGCCCGCTACATTATTTAAACATTAGTGTAGTGCGACCTCTGCACAGTGTTCAGCTAAAGCTACAAGTTAGTGTAGTGCGACCTCTGCACAGTGTTCAGCTAAAGCTTCCTGTAGAAGGTTGGTGGTGTTTTCCTTATCCTATCACTACCGGAGACAGCTAAATTATTTACACGTTAGTGTAGTGCGACCTCTGCACAGTGTTCAGCTAAAGCTACCTGTTGAAGGTTGGTGATGTTTTCCTGATCCTACCACTACCGCAAGCAGCTACAGTATTTACACGTTAGTGTAGGGTGACCTCTGTACAGTGTTCAGCTAAAGCTACCTTTAGAAGGTTGGTGGTGTTTTCCTGATCCTATCACTACCGCAGGCAGCTACATTATTTACACGTTAGTGTAGGGCGACCTCTGCACACTGTTCAGCTAAATCTACAAGTTAGTGTAGTGCGACCTCTGCACAGTGTTCAGCTAAAGCTACCCTTTAGAAGGTTGGTGGTGTTTTCCTGATCCTATCACTACCGCAGGCAGCTACATTATTTACACGTTAGTGTAGGGCGACCTCTTCACAGTGTTCAGCTAAAGCTACAAGTTAGTGTAGTGCGACCTCTGCACAGTGTTCAGCTAAAGCTACAAGTTAGTGTATTGCGACCTCTGCACAGTGTTAAGCTTAAGCTACCTGTAGAAGGTTGGTGGTGTTTTCCCGATCCTATTACTACTGCAGGGAGCTACATTATTTACACGTTAGTGTAGGGCGACCTCTGTACAGTGTTCAGCTAAAGCTACCTGTAGAAGGTTGGTGGTGTTTTTCTGATCCTATCACTACCGCAGGCAGCTACATTATTTACACTTTAGTGTATTGCAGCCTCTGTACAGTGTTCAACTAAAGCTACCTGTAGAAGGTTGGTGGTGTTTTCCTGATCCTAGCACTACCGGAGGCAGCTACATTATTTACACGTTAGTGTAGTGTGACCTCTGCACAGTGTTCAGCTAAAGCTACCTGTAGAAGGTTGGTGGTGTTTTCCTGATCCTAGCACTACCGGAGGCAGCTACATTATTTACACGTTAGTGTAGTGTGACCTCTGCACAGTGTTCAGCTAAAGCTACCTGTAGAAGGTTGGTGGTGTTTTCCTGATCCTATCACTACCACAGCCAGCTACATTATTTAAAATTAGTGTAGTGCGTCCTCTGCACAGTGTTCAGCTAAAGCTACAAGTTAGTGTAGTGCGACCTCTGAACAGTGTTCAGCTAAAGCTACCTGTAGAAGATTGGTGGTGTTCTCATACTAATCATACTACAGGCAGGCAGTTGATCTTGCTAGCTGCAGTATCAATATATATATATATATATATATATATATATATATATATATCCCAGCTTAGTGCAGCTACATCTCACTGCAGGCCATTAGTATGTCTGGAAGGCCAACAAGGAGAGGCAGACAGTCACAAGCCAATAAAAGAGGGCAAGCAGGCTCTGTGTCTAGAGGCAACAGTGCTGGTCGTGGAGACGGTGCATCCTCATCAGCACGTGGCCGTGGGACACGCTCGGCCTTTTTTTCGGCAGCTGGCCGTTTTGAGCCGCAACATGCGAAACATTTAGGCGAGTGAATGACCAAGCTGTCTTCATCCTCCTCATCCTCTCTCATCCATGCTAAGGGTAATTTATCTGGCAAAGCAGCTGCCAACGTGGCCTCTTCCCTCGGCTCAATGGCATCAGTGACTCCTTCCCTAGCCCCACCATGTCCTCCTGAGGAGTCCCTCGAACTGTTTGACCACAGTGTTGGGTACATGCTCTTGGAGGATGCCCAGCGTTTAGAAGGCTCTGATGATGATACTGAGCTAGATGAAGGCAGTAACGTGAGCACGGACAGAATTGGTGCCCAAGAAGGACAGCAATCTGGCAGTAATGTTCCCCCTGCTGCAGCATACTGCCAGGTTTGCTCCAGTGATGAGGAGGGAGGGGATGATGAGGTCACTGACTCAACGTGGTTGCCTGATAGGAGAGAGTAGGAGGAGGAGGAGGGGGAGTAGGAGGAGGAGGAGGGGGAGGAGGAGGAGGAGGAGGAGGAGGAGGCACATCACCAACGAGGCAGGGTGCCCTCCAGGGGCCAGCCTAAGGGCAGCACACTGACTGCATCACACCTCAGAGCTCCGCATGTGCAGGGCTGCTGTCTCTGCACGTTATTCCAAAAGTTCTTTGGTGTGGGCCTTTTTTGAGACGAGTGCATCAGATGGCACCACTGCTATTTGTAACATATGTCTCAAGCGTATCTCACGTGCAAGCGTACCTAAAGCGTACCTAAAAGACCCACACCAAAAAACAAAGAGGACCTTTCCTTACTCCTCATCAGCTGGGATCTCCAACCCCACTATACCTTCAGTCCTCTCTGAGACCTGCACTGAGAGGAATGAAGGTGTAGAATTAGGTGTGTCACAGCCAAGTACTTGCGGGCAATCTGCTATCGGTACACCAATGTCAGATTGTACCAGGCAAATTTCCCTGCCCCAGCTGCTGCACCACAAAAGAAGTTAGCTCCCAGCCATCCACATGCCCAGCAGTTGAATGCTAGCTTGGCAAAATTGCTAGCACTTCAACTGCTACCTTTTCAGTTGGTAGACTCTGCCCCCTTCCGTGAGTTTGTGGAATGTGCGGTTCCTCAGTGACAGGTTCCCAAACGCCACTCTTTCTCACGGAAGGTGATTCCGGCTCTCTACCAGCATGTGGAAGGCAGTGTCTTTGCCTCGCTGGACAGGGCGGTCAGCGGTAAGGTGCATATTACCGCTGACTCTTGGTCCAGCAGGCATGGACAGGGACATTACCTAAGTTTCACAGTGCATTGGGTGACTCTTCTGGCAGCTGGGAAGGATTCAGGACAAGGTGCAGTAGTGTTGGAGGTTGTTCCGCCACCACGCCTCCAAAATGCCACTACTAGTGATTCTGACACACCTCTCTCCTCCACCCCTCCTCTTTTTCTTCCTCCATGGCCTCTTCCTGTGCTTTGTCCTCGGAACCAGCGGTGCTCCGTAGGCGTTCAAGGGGCAACGCAAGTACACAGGCTAAAAGATGCCATGCGGTGCTTGAGCTGGTGTGCTTGGGGGACAGGAGCCACACTGGGGCAGAGGTTCTGTCAGCTCTGCATGGGCTGACGCCACGCCAACTTAAGGCAGGAATGGTGGTTTGCGACAATGGCACCAACCTCCTCTCCGCCCTCCGACAGGGACAAATGACCCATGTGCCCTGTTTGGCTCACATTCTTAACTTGGTGGTGCAGCGGTTCTTGGGCAGGTACTCGGGCTTACAGGATGTCCTGAGGCAGGCCAGGAAAGTCTGTGTGCATTTCCACTGGTCATATAATGCTAGTGCTCGGCTGGCAGACCTCCAAAAGGAATTTAACCTGCCCAAGAACTGCCTACTCTGTGACATGCCCACCAGGTGGAACTCAACGTTGGCCATGCTGCAGCGGCTGCACACGCAGCAGAGGGCCATCAATGAATACCTGTGCGACTATGACACCAGGACAGGGTCAGGGGAGCTGTTTTTTTCCCCATGCCAGTGGGCCATGATCAGGGATGCATGCACTGTGCTGTCACCATTTGAGGAGGCCACAAGGATGGTGAGCAGTGACAGTACATGCATCAGTGACACTGTCCCCCTTGTCCACCTGTTGGAGCACACGCTGAATGGAATAATGGACAGGGCACTTGAGGCAGAACAGAGGCAGGAAGAGGAGGACTTCCTTAGCTCTCAAGGCCCCCTTTATCCAGACAGTGTTCCTGCATGCCCCGCCGATCACACAGGAAGAGGACGAGGAGGAGGAGGAGAAGGATTGTGTCAGTATGGAGGTGGAGCTTGGCACTCAGCATTAGCAGTAGTCTTTAAGGGATCATTTACAGTCTCAAGAAACACATGGACTTGTACATGGCTGGGAGGAGGTGGCTGCGGATCATGTCGTCCTTAGTGACCCAGAGGACTCCAGAACGAATGCCTCAGCAAACCTACGCTGCATGGCCTCCCTGATCCTGCAAAGCCTGCGGAAGGATCCTCGTATTCGTGGTATCAAGGAGAAGGAACAATACTGGCTGGCAACCCTCCTTGATCCACGTTACAAGGGTAAGGTTGTGGACCTTATCTTTCCATCGCAGAGGAAGCAGAGGATGAAACATCTTCGGGAGGCCTTGCAGAAAGGTCTGTGCAACGCATTCCCAGAGACTGGGAGGTTACAAACTCCTGTTTCTAGACAACGTGTTGCTGAGGCTTCGGTCAGTCAAAGAAGGAGCGGTGGAGAAGGTGGCCGTCTGACCGATGCGTTCAGACAATTTTTTAGTCCGCAACCCCAAGGTATGATCGGTTCCAGCAACCATCGCCAGCGTCTGTTTTACATGGTGCAGGAATACCTAGGGGCAAGATCTGACTTGGACACCTTTCCCACCGAAAATCCTCTGGGTTACTGGGTTTTGAGGATGGATCACTGGCCAGAGCTTGCACAGTATGCAATTGAGCTACTGGCTTGTCCTGCATCCAGCGTTCTTCTGGAATGCACATTCAGTGCTGCTGGAGGCTTTGTAACCGATCACAGGGTGTGTCTGTCCACCGACTCAGTCAATTGACTGACCTTCATAAAAATGAATCAGTCTTGGATCACCACCAGCTACCAAGCACCTGATGCTGATGTAACCGAATAATTTTTTTTTTAAATGTCAGATCCCTTCAAAGACTGCCTATGCTGATGCTGAGTGACTATCCTGTTATGTTGACTAATTATCCTCTTCCTCC
Organism: Aquarana catesbeiana; assembly: GCF_042186555.1. Classification (NCBI taxonomy): domain Eukaryota; kingdom Metazoa; phylum Chordata; class Amphibia; order Anura; family Ranidae; genus Aquarana; species Aquarana catesbeiana. The sequence goes on along the minus strand of NC_133325.1, from coordinate 622,917,607 downwards.
TCAATGATTATGCTGATAGCTTGTAAGAACATTTTTGGTTCTGGGCGCCGCCACCAGTGCCTAAGGCCCAATTTTTCAGCCCCTGTTTAACAGGGGCATGTAAATACAATTTTTGATGCAATTCTTTGCAGCAGGGCTAGTTCCTGCACTCCAACTAGAGTATCTGTGAGGGGTTCCAGTGTTGTAGCACCAGCACCAGTGCCTAAGGCCCAATTTTTTAGCCCCTGTTTACCAGGGGCGTGTAATTACAATTTTTGATGCAATTCTTTGCAGCAGGGCTAGTTCCTGCGCTCCAACTAGAGTATCTGTGAGGGTTTGCAGTGTTGTGGCACCAGCACCAGTGCCTAAGGCCCAATTTTTCAGCCCCTGTTTAACAGGGGCATGTAATTACAATTTTTGATGCAATTCTTTGCAGCAGGGCTAGTTCCTACGCTCCAACTAGAGTATCTGTGAGGGGTTGCAGTGTTGTGGCACCAGCACCAGTGCCTAAGGCCCAATTATTCAGACCCTGTTTAACAGGGGCGTGTAATTACAATTTTTGATGCAATTATTTGCAGCAGGGCTAGTTCCTGAGCTCCAACAAGAATATCTGTGAGGGGTTGCAGTGTTGTGGCACCAGCACCAGTGCCTAAGGCTCAATTTTTCAGCCCCTGTTCAACAGGGACATGTAATTAGAATTCTTGATCTAATATTTCACAGCAGGGCCCGTTTCTGTGCCCACCAAGAGTAACTGTGAGGACTTACAGTGTTGTGGCACCAGCACCACCACCACCAAAGGCCCAATTTTTCTGCCCCTGTTCAACAGGGGCATGTAATTACAATTCTTGATCTAATATTTCACAGCAGGGCCCTGTGAGGGCTTACAGTGTTGTGTCCACAACAACACCTAAGGCCCAAATTTCTGCTGAGTATACAGGGCAGACCCCTACTTTCAAACATCCAACTTACAAACGACTCATACTTGCAGACGGAAGGAGACAACAGGAAGTGAGATGAAATCTACCCCTAGGAAGGGAAATTCTCTCCTGTAAGAGTTAATATGGGAAAAACTTTTCTCCTTTCCACTGATGCTTTATCACCAATCCTTGTTTCACTAAAAACCCCAAATTTTCAAAAAACATTTGTCGTTGGGACAAAAAGTGAAGTGAAATCTTCTGAAGAGGAGCACAGACAGCAAAACAAATGTCACAGGGGTGATAACCCTTCCCTATGTTTTCCATAAAGCTTAAAATAGATATTTTGGCTGGAGCTAAACATGTTAAAAATGTACCAGTTCAAAATTACAAACAGATTCTACTTAACAACAAACCTACAGTCCCTGTCTTGTTTGCACCACCTGTATACTGCTGTTCAGAGTATATAGGGCCTGGGGGCCCCACACCTTTCCTTTTTTAATTTGGGTGCGGGGTTCCCCTTAATATCCATACAAGACCCAAAGGGCCTGGTAATGGACTGGGGGGTACCCATGCCGTTTCTCTCACTGATTTTCATCCATATTGCCAGGACCTGACATTACATTAAAGCCGCAAGCAGTTTTAAATGACTTTTATTCCTTTAAAAATGTCATTTTGTGCAGGGACTGTTCTAAGAACGGGAAACACACGCCACTTTACAGGCATACTATAGAACCCCCCCAGGTATGATATTTAAAGGAATATTTCACTTTTTTTTTACTTTAAGCATCATTAAAATCACTGCTCCCGAAAAAACAGCCGTTTTTAAAACTTTTTTTTTATTGATACATGTCCCCTGGGGCAGGACCCGGGTCCCCAAACCCTTTTTAGGACAATACCATGCAAATTAGCCTTTAAAATGAGCACTTTTGATTTTGAATGTTCACGTTCCATAGACGTCAATGGGGTTCTAACATTCGTGCACATTTTCGGTCCGTTCGCAGGTTCTGGTGCGAACCGAACCGGGGGGTGTTCGGCTCATCCCTACTTGCAGCTAGAGGCAGCAGTATGTTAACACAGTAATGCCTACAACCAGTAAAAAAATATCCGCAAATTCACTGCTATTTTTCAGGAGGAATTTCAAACAAAAGAGACATCTTTCAAGCTACTGCTTAATACAATTGGTACAATTAACATGTTTAGCTGTTCCCTATAATATAGCAAATGTTACATTTTTTAAACTCCGTTCCTCGTTAAAACTCTCCAGACGACAGCCTTAACGAAGCCCCATAGAGGACTAGCACACCGAGCCGACCTCCAACGATGGGGACATCCTCCCACGGCTACTCAGCGACAAGATCCCGCTCTCTATGGGACTTTAACGGCTGCATCAGCCAGCAGACCCCAGAGATCTTCCGCACACAGGCGGCACACATAGTGGTGCCGCCCTCAGTCCCGGCACCCGCGCCGCACCTCTCCGATATCAGCCTCACTCTCACTCAGCAGCCACCCGCTCCTCATGAGGGGAACTCGTTAGCGAGCCTGCAGCCATGCCTACTGGATCGCCGCATGATTCAGCCGACGTAAAGAACACTCTGTCCATGGCCATCACGGATCTTCGGTATGAGATACAATCAATAGCAGGCAGAGTGCAGGACGTGGAGCAGGCCGCTGCACACCACCGCACAGCGATTAAAAAAATACACCATACAGTCCCCACACACACCCTGCATCTCAGAGACCTTCAACGACACATTGAAGATCTAGACAACCGAGGGAGGCAACACAACCCGAGGGTCAGAGGCCTCTCTGAGACAGTTGAGCCTGAACAGATCCTCTCCACAGTTACAGGCCTATTCAACTACCTCCTTGATAGGCCTCCACAGATGCCCATTAACATGGAATGCCTTTTTACAGGGCCCTCAGACCACAAGGCAGAGACACAGACCCACCAAGGGACATTGTATGCGGCCTGACTGATTTCAAGCTGAAAGAAGACATCCTCCAGAAAGCTTGCAACAAGCTACAACTATCACATGAGGGGCATGAAATACACATCTACCAAGACCTATCAGCCATTACTCTTAAGCACCGCAAAGACCTGCGCACACTCCTAGATGCCTTGCGCACCAAGGGAATCCACTTCAGTGGAAATTCCCGTTTGGTCTTTCAGCAACCCACCAGGGCCGCACTACCGTACTACGGATTCCAGAAGAACTGGATTCCTTCTGTCAAACACTCGACATCCCAGTCATAGAAGTCCCCAATTGGTACACAGACTTCACTACTCCAAACTTGAACCATCCAGTACCCAGAGAGGAATCGATGGAAGCGCAGGAAATCAGGTACCGAAGACACCGGTCACCATCGGACACAAGATCCATTCCTACCCTCATAACTCAGCACCTCAACCCGAGCCCGAGGAAAGCTCCTTTGCCTCGCAGGGCACGCCGAGACCACTGATCTGAACTCCGCTGCATGCACCCAGTACTTATAAGTACACAGACCCAGTCACTTTGAACCCTCTCCCTATCTTGCCACCCTGCCATGCCTACCTGCAATACAACTCATCAACATAGCACTTCTAACTAAGAGGAACCTGACTTTCGCCCACAACCTCCCATCCCACAACTCACCATACAGAGCTGGGATAAGATCCCTTCTGTTCCAACTGCAACTCACCACTTTACTCTAATGGAGACACAACCTATGGTCGCCCCCCATGTCCCTGGATCATCCGTACTGGCTGAGCCGGACCTACATCCACCATATAGATCTCAAGCATTTGAATAGTAGACTCCACAGCCACACCTATCCCTGCACCAGAACAAAACTGTCCATATTGTGGACCATCAAAACGGGTGGAGGGAGAGAAAAGAAGGAGGAAGAACTTGCTGCCTCTATCTTCCAGCCATACCTCCCCACCAGAAGCAATCATCTGCTATACCCCCGGAAGAAGAAAAAGCAGACGCACACACCAAAACCTAACAGACAGGGACTAAAGTCTCGTACACATGATTGGACTTTCCGAAAACAAAACCGTGGAATTTTGTTCGAAGGGTGTTGGCTCCAACTTGTTTTGCATACACACGGTCACACAAATGTTGGCCAACAATTACGAATGTAGTGACGTACAAGACATACAACAAGCCGATAAAAAAGAAGTTCATTAGTCGTGTGCCACCCTTTGGGCTCCTTCTGCTAATCTTGTCTTTATTTCGTGTTAGTAGAAGTTTGGTGAGTGACGATTCGCGCTTTTCAGTTTGTTTCTTCTTTTCAGGTTGTGCTTGTCGGTTTGTATCTGTTTTTTAGTGCGTGCTTGTCAGGTCGTTTCTGTTTTTCAGTGCGTTTTATTTATAGTTCGCTTCTGATTTTCAGTGTGTGCTTGTCCGGTCATTTCTGATTTTCAGGTCGTGCTTGTCAGGTCCTTTCTGATTTTCAATGTGTTCTGTCAGTTCGTTCTGAGCAGCCGTTCGTTTTCTAGCCACGTTGTGTTCTTGTCAGAGAGATCGTGCTGTTGTTGGGCTTGGAGTTATTGCTTTGACCCAAGTCCAGTCCATGAACAGGGGGAGGAGGAGTTCTTGGACCAAGAATTGGTTGCTTATTCTTGACCAATTCTGTCATATGCTTTTGCTGCGGGAGCTCCAGGAGAATAATCCTGATGATTTCAGGAATTATCTCTGGATGACAGACCCCATCTTTCACCGTCTATTGGCTTTGCTGTCCCCTTATATTACGAAGCAGGACACCTGCATGCAGCAAGCCACCTCTCCCAAGCAAAGGCTCGTCGCCACCTTGTGGTACTTGGCGGCGGGAAGAAGTCTCCAGAACCTGAAGTTCACGACTGGGATCTCCCCCCAGGCTCTGGCAATCATAATTCCAGGGACCTGTTCTGCCATCATTCAAGTCCTGCAGAAGGACTATATTAGGGTAAGTTTTATCCTTTAACATCACATTCTATAAATTTAATGTTTGCTAATGTATTGTATTCATTTCTTCATTCCATAATTACCATGATTGTAATATGCTGTGAATGTTCTCTTTGTCCTTATGCATGCTGTAAGCTTTTAATGCTCCTTTTTTGTCCTTAATGCATATTTGCCTTCACTAACCTCCCCAGCATGCTATCCCGGGCCCATACACACCTAGACTACTAACTTAACAATGTATTTTGTCAGCTCCATTGTAGTGCTTACCCTAAACACCCCCTAAAATGTGTCCAAATGTTATTGTTGTCCTTAAATTCAGGCAGAGTGCAAGAGGCTTTTTTTTGGGGCCCAAACTCATTTGGAACCCTCCCTCTCCCCCAACCACTAAGTCAACCGATACCAATACTCTATCTGCTGACTTTGCCAAACCCATACACACTATACCTACCTCTTTTGTGGTCATATTTATGGATGAATTCACCAAAGCATGTAGTGCAAGGGCCTGCCTGAATACTTTCAAATGGTACTGTTTAAAGTTTTGTTCTCCTATTATCTTGATAAGTAATTGTAAATGTAAAAATGTGCTTTAATTTGGACAGTGTGTATTCATATTTTTGGATTATAACACTTCTTACCTGTCCAATGGGCTGCCAATAGTGTAAGTAAGGAGAGGCTGGCCAAAGTAACACACATTATTTATGCTTTCAGCTCTCAATGAAGTGGAGAGGGTTACCTGTCCAAAACATTTACCCCCCCCACCATAACATTTTTCCAATGGGCCACCAGAGTGGGTGAGGAATCTGATAAGTTGACCTTATACTTTTTGCCTTTAAATACTCATTTCAATAAATGTTATACTTATGTTGACCAAGAATGTTTGTGTCTAATCTGCTTGCAATGTTATGTGCAAAAGTACTAATTATTTTTTTCTTGTTTGACTCCACAGTTTCCTTCCAACCCACAGGAATGGCAGACTGTGGCTTCCCAGTATCTCCACCAGTGGGACTTTCCCAATTGTGGTGGTGCTATCGATGGGAAGCAAGTCAGGATCATCCCACCACCCAACTCGGGGTCATACTACTATAATTATAAGTGGTTTAGTAGTATAGTGATGTTGGCGGTGGTGTCGGCCAATTATGAATTCATCTACCTGGACACTGGGAAGAACGGTCGTAACTCTGACGGAGGAGTGATCGCCCATTCAGAGTTTTACCAGCGTCTACAAAATGGCACTTTGGGGTTGCCACCTCTGGAGGAGAATGTTGAGGACCTCAATTTCGTGTTTGTGGCAGATGAGGCCTTTGCTCTGGGGGAAAATCTGATGAGGCTGTTCCCCATGAGGAACATGACCCCAGAGCAGAGGGTTTTTAATTACCGGATGGCACATGCCCAAAGTGTGGTGGAGAATGCCTTTGGCATAATGGCCAGCCAATTCAGGCTCTTCCTTATGCCTATCAGCCTGGCCAAATACAAACTTAACCACGTTATATTGAGCTTCTGCATTCTGCACAACTACCTTCGAAAGAATGCAGCCAGCTTTCTGGCCTTAGTTGCGACTGAGGATGACTTTTCACCCGAACCTGCAGCAATGATGGCGCTCGAAAGTGGCCCTCCTAACTTGCCCCCCCAAAGCACCTGCGAAGTCAGGCAAAAATATGTAGATTACTTCATGGGTAGGGGGGCAATTTATTTTTCCAAAAAATCTTGCGGATGTGGAATAAAATTTTTGGAAAAATAAACTCATATTTCATATGAATTACTGTTTGTGTTTCTTATCTGTCTCCTAGGTTCTCAAATGGCCTTTTATTGTGGCCATTTTCTTCAATAGTGCAAAGGTAACTTATTTGATACATGAGGTGACAATCTCTTCTTCAGCTAACTATTATGTTGTGCTGTGGGTCTGCTACACACACACAATGTTATTGTTGTTAATGTATGTAATGCATTAATGATAAAAATATTCATCCTTTTCAACTCCATGAATTAATTGCTTGAAGTCCCTAAAATGGCCTGATTTTGGCACATTTTACAGCACAGTGGGGGTTATTGACTAAAGGCAAATCCACTTTGCACTACAAGTGCACTGCAAGAATGCACTTGTAGTGCAAAGTGGATTTGCCTTTAGTCAATAACCCCCATTGTCACTGTAACTACACCAACTTAACAAATAAACTGGTATTGAAATAAGAAGCCACACATTGTTGAGTATAAAACATTTTATATATCACATTTTATTCACATGTGCGTTATAAACGGTTTTGGAACAAACCAACATCTTGGTGTATAACATGTATGTTTGACATAAAGTTGCCTTTTTTGTGGCTAAACAGACATGTTTAAAAACATAACATACACATCCCAACTCGGGAACTTACAAAGTTCGACTTTGCTAAAGTGAAGGCCATATGAGACATTATTATGTCAAAACTGTGTTGATTTGCCTTCATCGGATGGGGTGATCTCACCCCTCTAAAAGAAATTTTGAAGATGCACACAAATTGGGAGTCAAAATTTGGATTTCCTTCATGATCCCATGCCTAAAATGTGTGTTTTTTCCCTACATTTATTTTGCTAAAGCCACAAAACACACAGTGGGGGTCATTTACTAAGATGAATGCACTGCGCTGGTTCAGACCTTCATTGGTGTGCTGGATAGATCCTTAATCCAGCGTGTGAACCAGCGCACACACAGGAGTACCTGCACGCGAGAATGTTTCCAGCACGATAGGATCGCGCTGGTTCTCGGCGAGGTACATCTCGCGCTCGCTGCAATAGGAAAAATACATCTTCCTATTAAAGCAGGGTGAAATTACCCGTGGCCATGCCCCATGCCTATATAATTGGTTACAGACCTCGCTCACGGCATTACAGCAAGAGGGAGCATCGTGTCAACATCTCAGGAAGAAAAGAGGAAAGAAGACATCTCAGAGGACCAGACTCCTCCGCTAGCAAAAGAGCGGCAAAAGAGCAGAAGATAGCGGAGGAGCCTGGCAGAGGGAAGAAGGCATCGGAGAAGAACCAGAGAGCGCGGCGATGACATCGGAGAGAGGGAAAAGAGGCCTGAGAGACCCCCGAAGTCGGAAGAAGATCGGGCTCCTCCGCTAGCAAAAGAGCGGCAAAAGAGCAGAAGATAGCGGAGGAGCCCGGAAGAAGAGCCGGAGAGCGTGGAGAAGAGCCGGAGAGCGCGGAGAAGAACCGGAGATCGGGAGAAGATACGGAGAGCGCGGAAGAGGCCCCCGAAGTCGTAAGAAGACCCCCGGAGCTGCCTAATAAATTACTTTAAAAACCTGTCTAGTGTTTTTTTTTAATTGACACTTTTTTCCTAGGTGAGTGGGTAGGGGTACGATGTACCCCATACTCATTCACATAGGGTGGGGGGCCAGGATCTGGGGACCCCCTTATTAAAGTGGGCTCCCGGATTCCGATAAGCCCCCTGCCTGCAGACCCTGACAACCAACGGCCAGAGTTGTCGGGAAGAGGCCCTTGTCCTCATCAACATGGGGATGAGGTGCTTTGAGGTGGGGGGGCCCGCAGGGTGCCCCCCTTGCCCCAAAGCACCAACCTCCCCATGTTGAGGGCATGCAGCCTGGTATGGTTCAGGAGGGTGGGGGGCCACCTCCTTTCCTGACCGACCGGACTGCATGCTCGGATAAGGGTCTGGTATGGATTTTGAGGGGGGACCCCACGCCATTTTTTTGGCGTAGGGGGTTCCCCTTAACATCCATACCAGACCAAAAGGCCTGGTATGCCCCTGGGGGGGTACCTGGGGGGAACCCATGCCGTTTTTTTATTTAACATTTGGCGTGGAGTTCCCCCTCAAGATTCATACCAAACAGTGCCGGGCATTGGCGGGGATCCAAGTCGGATCCCCGTTCAATACAGTCGGTAACCTGTCGGGTTGCTATGGAAATGGCAAACCGCAGCTAAACGCAACCGCAGCTAATCGCACTGTACCAATGCAGCTGATCACAGTGCCTGGAGTCTTAAATTTCACAGAAAAAAACATGCTTTTAACTGTGGCAGAATAGCCATCCGTATTCAGGCACTATAGCGCTAAAAATAGCACCTGAAAAACGCCCTAAAGAAGTGGCTCTATTCACTCCAGTGTGAATCGGGCTTTCACAATGGAGCGGTGCACTAGCAGGACAGTAAGGCTCGATTCACATCTATGCATGTTGCTTTTGAGTGTTTCTGCAGTGCTTTTTGCGGTGCTTGCCGCGTTTTTGGACTGGCCTTTTTACAGCGATTTTACCACGATTTTTCTGCGATTTGCATTTTTTTATTTTTTTTACACTGTATATAGCCAGTTGCTAAGGAGGGGGCCAGGAAGCTGGCTGCCGCGTCCTTAACAACCAATGAGTCATCAGCTGACTTCCCGCTCAATAAAAAAAAAAATGCCGGCTAAAAAAAAATCAAGAAAAAAAACACCGTGGGGTCCCCCCCAGGTCCATACCAGGCCCTTGGTTCTAGTATGGATTCGGAGGGGACCCCCATGCCAAAAATTTAAAAAAAAATGGCGTGGGGTCCCCCCAAAATCCATACCAGACCCTTATCCGAGCACGCAGCCCGGCAGGTCAGGAAAGGGAGGGGACGAGTGAGCGCCCCCCCTGAACCATACCAGGCCACATGCCCTCAACATGGGGGGATGGGTGCTTTGGGGCAGGGGGGCTCTGCTCCCCCCACCCAAAAGCACCTTGCCCCCATGTTGATAGGGACAAGGACCTCTTCCCGACAACCCTTGCCTGGTGGTTATCGGGGTCTGCGGGCGGGGGGCTTATCAAAATCTGGAAGCCCCCTTTAACAAGGGGACCCCCAGATCCTGGCCTCCCACCCTATGTGAATGAGTATGGGGTACATGGTACACCTACCCATTCACCTGGGGAAAAAAAGTAGTGTAGTGTTAAAAAATACAGTAGACAGTTTTTGACAAGTCTTTTATTATGCAGCTCCGGGGGTCTCTTCTGACTCCACTCTCTTCTCCGCGCTCTCCGGTTCTTCTCCCATTGTCCTGTGCCTTCTGCCGGGTTCTTCTGTTCTTTTGCCCGCTCTTTTGCTAGCTCTTGCCAGGTCTTCGTCGTCTTCTCCCCTCTTCTCTTCTTCCGATGTTGACTCGTTGCTGTCTCCCGCTGTGCCCAATGACTTATATAGGCATGGGGCGGGGTCACTGGGTGATTTCATCCGGTGACCCCGCCCCCTTATGACGTTACAGCCTGGGGCATGATGGGTCTGCGACATCACAAGGGGGGCGTGGCATTCTGATGACATAATCCAATTGCCATGCCCCCATCGTTATTTAAGAAATGCAGGACATCGGCGCCGACAGATCAGCGGGACGCAGCATCGGAGGAATGTCGTCAGCGGGAGCAGAGAAAGAAGAACACCAGACAAAGAAGACAGAAAAAGAGCGGAAGAAGAAGCACGGGGAGAAGGAGAAGAGCGGAGGATGAAGATGCGGGAGAAGATGGAGGAAGTCCAGACGAAAAAGCAGAGAAGAAGTTTTTAATAAAAGACTTGTCAAAAACTGTCTACTGTATTTTTAAACACTACACTACTTTTTTTACAGGTGAATGGGTAGGGGTACAATGTACCCCATACTCATTCACATAGGGGGGCCGGGATCTGGGGGCCCCTTGTTAAAGGGGGCTTCCAGATTCCGATAAGCCCCTTGCCCGCAGACCCTGACAACCACCGGGCAAGGGTTGTCGGGAAGAGGCCCTTGTCCCCATCAACATGGGGGCAAGGTGCTTTGGGGTGGGGGGCTCAGAGCCCACCCTGCCCCAAAGCACCCATCCCCCATGTTGAGGGCATGCTGCCTGGTATGGTTCAGGAGGGGGGGCGCTCACTTGTCCCCTCCCTTTCCTGACCTGCCGGGCTGCATGCTCGGATAAGGGTCTGGTATGGATTTTGGGGGGACCCCCACGCCATTTTTTTAAAAAATTTTGGCATGGGGGTCCCCTCCGAATCCATACTAGACCCAAGGGCCTGGTATGGACCTGGGGGGACCCCACACTGTTTTTTTCACTATTTTTTTTTACTTTCAAAATGTTTTATTGGTTTTCAAAAAAGAGACAAACAATATGCAAAAATGAGAAGAAAAACAAAACGATCCAAAACGTTCCCCTGAGGGGGAAGCAAGACATGTCTGATAACATTAATTAGGAATCTAGCTCATATCAAACATAATAACAGGTTCCTAAGAAGCAATTATACCTCATACATTTATGGCAAATCCGTCCGACCTTCGGACAGAAGAAGGGAGGGGCAAGGAAAGGTTCCGCCGGCACCCCAAGAGGGATCACGCTGTGACCGGCCAAATCTCTATGAGCCCCCTAAATCGAATCTCAGTCAATAATGCTTGGGGACTAGGAAATATGATGAGGATGCTAAGACCTGTGACACTTGTCCCCAGGGGAAAGACTCACCTCTGGAGACCTAAATGCATTTAAATTGGGAGAACGTTCTTAGTACCGAGGAGGGATAAACAGACAAGGGGAGAAAAGAGGGTAGGAGAAAGGAAGAGAGAGGGGGTGGAGAAGAAGGTAAGGAAAGGAAAGCCTTTCATTGGGAGAGGACCCCACAACCCTTTGTGGACCGAAGAATATTACGGTTGCACTCCTGGAATCAGGGAAATGCCCATATACTTCGCCCAAGGTTCCCAAATAGCTTCAAATTGCGCTTTAGTGTTGTGAAGAATACTAGCGAGTTTCTCTTGGGACATAATCCACGATATTTTACGGGTAGCCGCCTTGACGGAAACCTTGGGTTGTTTCCAAGCTTTGGCAATGGTGAGCTTAGTACCTAGGAGGATGAAATAAATTAGTTTACGCGTAAGTTTCGGTGTTTTAGGTAGGTTTGCATTGAGGAGGGCTATGGCAGGGATTTTCGGAATTTAAACTTTAGTAACTTTTCGAATCAGGTGGAAAATCTTGCTCCAGTAGGGCCTTAATCTCGGACATTCCCACCAAATGTGGGCCAAAAAGCCCCTGAGTTGACAACCACAGAAGCACCTAGGGTCTGCTGAAGGGAACATTTTGGCCAAACTATCCGGGGTAAGGTACCACTTAGTTATGACCCTGAGGCTGGATTCTATCAGGGATATATTCTTAATGCCCTTAGAGGCTCTATTAAAGGAGACCCTCCATTTATCTAGGTCCCACTGTAGGGACAGGTTGCTCTCCCAAGCGAGCATGTATGGGGTCTTAACAAATTGATTGGAGAGTGACTGGTAGATGATAGAGATTCCACCCCTCTGTTCTGTGGACTGCCCACACCATAATTCGTATGGCGTGAAGGTGTGGGGTGAGGATTTCTCCCCACTAATGTGGCAGAGGAAGTGTCTTATTTGGTGAAATCTGTAACGTTCTGAGTTAGGGATCTCCAGATGATTCACACAAAAATCAAGGGAGATAGGACCATCAGTAGTGAAGTAGTGTCCGATCCGATACAACCTTCTGTCCAACCACCATCTGAAGGCTTTGATGTCTAGTCCCGGGGTAAAGTCGGGATTGTTGAAAATGTGTGCTAGAGGGTGGCAATTCGATATCAATGCAGGGTTGTTTCTTAAGTTATCCCAGATTTTGAAGGATTGAGAGAGAGACGGGGAGAGAATAGGGGGGCGTTGTCTGGGGGGGACCCACAGTAGGAAGTCAATGGTGTAGGATGGAACAGCCTGTCACTCTATTTGGATCCAGTCTGGTTTCTCTGCCTTCGTATAAACTGTAGAGATCTGGGCTAGCCTGGCTTCTTGATAGTACCAGAATAGCTGGGGGAGCCCTAAACCCCCTTGTGGTCTGGGCAGGAAAAGGGTACTTTGATGGATTCTGTGTCCTTTACCCCCCCAAATAAATTTGACTACTTTTCTTTGAAATGAGGTCAGATGATCTTTAACAATGCTTATCGGAAGGGCTCTGAAGAGGTAGAGAAGTCTGGGTAGTAATGTCATCTTGACGGCGTGGATTCTCCCTAGCCAGGATAACCCCCCCTTTGACCAGTTTCCTAAGTCAGCTTCGAGCTTACGGTATGTATGAGGGAAGTTGGCAGTATATAGTTGTTCCATTTTAGCTGAGAGTTTAATCCCCAAATAATCAATAGGGGAGTCGCTCCACTTAAAGTCAAAGGAACTATGAAGAGAGACCACTGTGTCTGTTTTGAGGGAAATGTTTAAGGCAGAAGACTTAGAGTAATTAACCTTTAACCCTGAAATCTTGGAGAGCTCCTTCAGGAGTTTTCGGAGGTTTGGGAGGGAGGTGGTCGGGGACGTGATGAAAAGGAGCATATCGTCCGCAAATAATCCGCATTTGTGGACTTGGTTCCCACAGGACACCCCCTGAATGTTGGGATTAGATCTTATTGCTATTGCCAGTGTTTCGATCACCATAGCGAAAATTAAAGGGGAGAGAGGGCAGCCCTGTCTTGTGCCTCTAGCTATGGGAAGGGGTTTAGAGTACTGGCCTTGTAGACGGATCACTGCTCGCGGTGAGGAGTACAATGATCGAAGGGTCCCGAGAAAGCTAGACCCAAACCCCCACTTCTCCAGTAGGGAGAAAAGATAAGGCCATTCAATCGAATCGAAGGCCTTATGAAGGTCTAACGAAAGGATCATCCCTTCTTGCTTGGGGCCCCCTTCCCAGTTTGATTGGAAAATGGATACGATATCTATCGCTCTCCTGATTTGGTCTGGCCCTTGTCTACCTGGAATGAAGCCTACCTGGTCCTTATGGACATAAAGTTTAATAAAGGAAGCTAGACGGTTGGCTAGAATTTTGGTCAAAATTTTAAGGTCATTGTTAATTAGGGAGATGGGTCTGTAATTTTCGACTTCCTCGTGATTTTTATTGGGTTTGGGGACAACTGAGATAAACGCAGTGTCCAGGAGCGGATCAAGTGGGGAGCCTAATCTTTTGTAATTCAAAAATTTAGCCATGTGGGGGGCCAGGATTTCGCCGAATGTAGTAGGGGACTGAGAGACCGTCTGGTCCTGGTGCTGAGCCAGACTTAAGGCCTTTGATAACATCCCTAATCTCCTCTGCTGTGAAGGCTCCGTCCATTAAATCTTTGTGTTCTTTGGAGATTGAGGACAACTGCAAGTTCTGAAGAAATTAGTTGGTCAAGGGGCCCTTCTCTGTTTGGGAGGAGTTATAAAGTTTGGAGTAAAATTCGTGGAAGGCAGTCATGATTTTGGTCGGGTTAGCTGTTGGAGGCTGACCTGCTATGCGCAATTTGGGGAAAGTATGAGAGCGGAATTTAGGGGTTAGTTTTGTGGCTAACATCGGACCAATTCTGTCTTTTTGGCAGTAATATTTGGCTCCACTCCATCGAATGTTTTTTTCTGCTTTAGCCGTTAACCCTAGATTAAGCTCGAGTCTTATTGTGCCTAGACTATCTGATAGCGCCCTTGATGGGTGTTTTTTGTGGTCAGCTTTTAGGTTAACAAAGGATTTCTCTAACCTTTGGATATCAATCAGGCGCTCCTTCTTGGCCTGGGTCGCTATCCTGATGAGTACACCTCGGATGGTTGCCTTATGGGCAGCCCAGAGGATCTCGTGAGAAATGTTGTCTACATCATTTAGGAGGAAGTATTCTTTAATGGAATTTGCTATCACCTTGGTATGGATTGGGTCGCTAAGGAGCGACTCATTCAGGCGCCAAAAAGAGCCTCCTTTCCCCGTGAGGGTATTTCTCAGGGAAAGGAGGACCAATGAATGGTCCGACCATGCAGTGTCTATGAGGGTATCCTTATTAGCCAGGGGAATGAGATTTGTAGGAATGAGTATGTGGTCGATTCTGGCGTACGATTGGTGGGGAGAGGAAAAGTGTGTGAAATCTCTACTTTCGGGGTTCAGTTCCCTCCAGATGTCAACTAATCCGTGGGAATGCAGAATTTTAGCTATTCTGGTGCTTAATTTTGTGTGGCGCGTAAGCTGGTCTTTGGGTGGCCTAGTTTTGTCTAAACCCTGGTCAAACGCCACGTTGGAGTCTCCCCCTAAGATGACCTTTCCTTCCAGGAGGGGGTCTAGAGTTGCAAAGAGACCCTGGAAAAAAGTGGCTTAACCCTTATTAGGGGTGTAGTAAGAAATGATAGAGTATAGAACTCCCTCCAGAGTGCCCTTTACAAGAATATACCTTCCCTCTGGATCTCTAAAGTCAGAGATGTGGGAAAATTTGCTGTTTTTTGAGAAAAGAATTGCCACCCCTTTCGTCCTATTTGGTGCGTTAGCAAGGTAAAAGGATGGGTAGTATGAGTGGAGGAACTTGGGGCTGTACTGGATCGGAAAGTGCGTCTCCTGTAGTAGCACTACATCCAGTTTAAGGGATTTGTATTGGTCAAAAGCTAATCTCCTTTTCCTAGGAGAATTCAGGCCCTGAACGTTATGAGAAGCCACCTTGAGATCAATTCCCTTTGAACTCGTGTCAGCCATGAGAACAGAGTGGGGAGAGGCCACCGGTCCGGCAGTCACCTACCTTTAGATGACTTCTACTTTCAGCGTGGGGGATGATGGTGTGGAGGCCGCCGAAGTCTGTTTGGATGTTGTGTGGGATCATCTCCCGCCGACAGGCTAGAAAAGAGAAGAGGAATGAAGGGGGGGGGGAGTGGGGAGGGAAAAAAACAAATACAATAACAAAGACAAAGACATGGGTCTCCTAACAGGACCCGTGGGGAGTGGCGGAGTAGGTGACCGTCTAAACCCCACTAATAACCTTCAGTCTACCCGGAAGGTCGACCGAAGCCCCAAACCCAGAGAACACACTCAGTTCTCTGGAAATGAGTGGAGGCGCAAGGGGACCACCCCGGACCCTTACTATATCATGTGTGTAAAACATAACTTTCGCACAAATGAAAAAATTGCAACTAAGGCCTAATCAACCCGTTACTCAAGGCTATAAGTGTAAGAAAAAATATGAAGTCACGTTGAAACTGTAAAACAGGCCATCAACACCCTCCTCCCCTCCAACCTCACCCCCCCCGGCCTGGCGGGGGGGGTCGGAGAGGCGCGGAGGGAGAATAAGAAAAAGACATAGAAAGCTGGGCCATAACAAAATGAGGTGGGGACAAGGGATCATCGAATAAAAATGTTGACCCCAAAGCAGAAGGAAGTAGGCCCTTGAAAAATTGACCCGCGTATTCCAGTCCCACAATAACACTCCTTAATGGGAGAGAGCCCTGGTCGCCCAGGGGGAGCAAGTCTCATGGGAATTGAATCTTCACCAGGAGGGTCGAGGGTTCCGACGACCGGCTTCTGGAAGGTGTGGAATGCAGCTAAGCTGGCCGATGATGAAGTCTCTCCTCACTGCACTGAGGGAACTTGTAGTGGAGGGGTCTTTAGTGAACAGATATGTCCTGGAACAGGGGGCCTACATAGTCCAACATTTGGGGGGTTGGAGCTCCAGCCCGGTCAACTGAAGGGACTACTGCCCCAAAGAAGGTGTCCAAGAAAGGACAGTGGAGTATGTAGATCAAGGCTGACTCTTACGGTGGTCTCCCGTCTTTGCTCTTCTTAGAGGGACCTTTGTTCCAGAGGGGGGAAACGGGGCTGGCAGGAGGGGGACGCTTGGCAGATCCCGATGAAGATGTGGAGAAGTCCATGGGTGCCTCCTGAGAGATTAATTTTAGGGACAGGAACAGTCTTTCGCCATCAGTGAGATTGGAAAATGAATGGGTCTTGCCCTGAATTGTGAACTTTACGGCAAATGGGAAGTACCAGCGGTACTTGATGTCCCGTTGTAATAGGACCGTTAGGAGAGGTTTGAGGGCTCATCGTCTTTGGTGGTGGCAGGAGCCAAATGTGCAAATACTTGTATCTGGTGCCCCTGGTGTTGAAGCTTAGGCTTCAGACGAGATTGTCGCATGACCTCTTCCTTAACCGCATAGAAGTGCGGTTTCACAATAATATCTCTGGGGGTTCCGTCCTTTCTGGGGGGCCCTAGAGCCCTGTGTGCCCTGTCCAGTTCAAGACGATGTGGCAGGATATTTGGGATGAGTTCTGAGATAATGTCCTGAACCATGGGGGGGAAATCCATGAAGGATTCTGGGAGGCCTCTGATTCTAAAATGATACCTCCTGGACCTATTTTCAAGTTTGTCGATCCTGGATAAGGCCTGGATAGTGTTGGTTATCTGGATTGCTGTGCTGGCCAGACCCTTCTCTAATAAAGTTGAGAATTTTGCAAAAAGGTCTTCCCGAAGTGCTGTAAAGTCTCTGACTGAGTAGCCCGGTGACTGGTTTGCAGATGAGAGGTGTTGGGCAGCCATGGACGGGGCCAGGGGATATTCCTCCGGATGCACGGGGCTCAAGGGATCCGTGGAGGCCTTAGTGGGGGCCTGGTGTTTAAGGGGGCCTGGAGGGGCTGCTTGGGGCATGCTGGAGGGTCCTTGTGCCGCTTGGGCATAAGTCAGAGTCGGTGGGGTTAATACTGGCCTGTGATCTGGAGCCTTAGCCTGTGCAGCTGCATGAGGCTGGTGAAAGTCCGTGCTGGCGGCCATCTTGGTACACCCGTCCACCCCCGCCGAGTCAAATTGCGGGCCGAGGTCCCGGCGTACCGGACATCTCCGCGTGTTCCCCCGATGATCCCCGACACGGATGGGCCGACGGGATGCTTCTCTGAGGACTGTGGCGGCACTAGTGCGGCTCGTTGGTCCGGGGTGGTGCGAAGCTCCCGGCTCAGGCAGCCATGTCGGAGCTCTCACGCATGTGCCACAATTTTTTTTTTTAGCTGGCATTTTTTTTTACATTGAGCAGGAAGTCAGCTGACAGCTGATGACTCATAGGTTGTTAAGGACGCGGCGGCCGGATTCCCGGCCCCCTTCTTAGCAACCAGCTATATACAGTGTAAAAAAAAAAATTTAAAAAATGCAAATCGCGGTAAAAACGCGGTACTTGCGTTTTGGATGCAGGTCCATTGAAATCTATTACAAGCAAAACACTGCATTTTGCAGGGGGGAAAAAAGTCCCCGACCCTTTCCAAAAAGGCATAGGCATAAAAATGCATTGATGTGAACATGTTCCATAGGAACCCATGTTAAAAAAATCCCATGCATTTCTGCAAACTGCAAAATGCATCAAAAAACGCATTAGTGTGAATAGAGCCTAAGGGCCTTTTCATACTGGGGCAGGGGGGCGTCTGGGGTAAAGCGTCGTTAATTTTAGCACCGCTTTACTGTCGTTTTAGCGGTGTTATTCGGCTGCTAGCGGGGTGGTTTTAACCCCCCACGGGGCGGTTTTAACCCCTCTGCTAGCGGCCGAAAAGGGGTTAAATCCGCCCGCAAAACGCTGCTGAATCGGTATTTTGCCGGCGGTATCACAGTGCTGCCCCATTGATTTTAATGGGGAGGAGCAGTGAGTTCACCGCTCCAAAGAAGCTGCTGGCAGGACTTTTTGTGACGCCCTGCCAGCGCACCGCTCCAGTGTGAAAGCCCTCACTGGAATGAATGGATCCGCTTCTTTAGGGTGTTTTTCAGGCGCTATTTTTAGTGCCGTAGCACCTAAAAACACCCCAGTGTGAAAGGGGCCTAAAAAAAGTCCTGCTAGCAGCATCTTTGGAGCGGTGTATAAACCGCTCCTGCCCATTGAAATCAATGGGACAGCGCAACTATACCGCCGGCAAAACGCCGCTGCGGTGGCGTTTTGCGTGCGGATTTAACCCCTTTTTGGCTGCTAGCGGGGGTTAAAACTGCTAGCGGCCGAATACCACCGGTAAAGCAGCGCAAAAAATAGCGCAGTTTTAGCTCTGCCGCCCGCACCGCCCCAGTGTGAAAGGGGCCTAAGGCTCCCCTCACACGGACGGACCTTTAAGGTCCACCTCGGACCTGAACGGACACTCCATAGACCTCTATGGAGGGTCGGATGTCAGTGGTGACATGTCCGCTGACATCTGACCCACTCCAATCCTAAAAAGTGTAACGGAGGAAAAACCTATTTTTCCATCTATCTGCGGATCGGATCGGGTGACGACAGACTCTACGGTCCGTCATCATCCGATCCCCCATAGAGGAGAGTGGCACTCTGACAGGTCTGTCCCTGCACAGTGTGCAGAGACAGACCTGTCATCTGCCTGCCCAGTGGGCATCAATGGAGCCATCCCCTGCTGAGCAGAGCGGGCTCCGTACACGGGGTACAAAGTCCCATCGTGTGTATGAGGCTTAAACACCAGAAATTCAAGTTTTCATATCTTTAAAGGTCACCATACACTGGCCAAACAGTTAGATCTTCCATAAATTATATTAAGTGCAAGAGTCTGTTTAATTTTCTACAATTAGAAGTGCATCTTCCTATTACCGCTTTAGCCTAATGCTCTCTTTCCACTATTTCAACCCCAAAGTTGCGTGATTTACAATTTGCTTTTTCGGCTTGTTTTCCACTATTGCAACTTGTGATGCCATTAGGGACTGAAAAGTTGCATCACAAGTTCTACCCCATGATTTACAATGAGTACTGTTCATATGTCTGGGACTTCAAGTCGCAGCAACTTCAAAGTAGTCCCTGCACTACTTTGATCCCACTTTGATGCGACTTGAGGTCCATAGACCTCAAAAATACACAGGCATTGCTTGAAGTTTTGGCAAAAAGTTGCAGGAAACTTGCAGCAAAAAACACGCAACTTTGGGCTTGCAATAGTGGAAATCGAGCCTTAATGCCGTGTCATGCGACTAATTCAAAACATCTGAGAAAAAGTCGCACTGAAGTTGGAACAAAGTAGTGCAAGAACTTTTTTTGGAGTTGCACCAATTAGAACGGGGGAACATTGAAATACATGTGTTTTGACTTGTCCTGCAACTTCACATGTGTCATGTCGCACAACAACTCGCAGTAGTGGAAAGAGAGCCTAAGGCCACTTGGGACTGAAAAGGCACAAATCTTTATTACAGAAATCCATATTTGGCATGGAAATTAACCACTTGCTTACTGGGCACTTAAACCCCCCCTGCTGTCCTGACCAATTTTCAGCGCTAATCCATTTTGAATGACAATTGCATGGTTATACTTAGCCAAATGTTTTTTTTTTTTTTTTAAGTTCCCACAAATAGAGCATTCTTTTGGTGGCATTTGATCACCTGTGTGTTTTTTTTCTTTTGTTCAAACAAAAGAAAAGACAGATTTTTATAAATAATTTTGTATATTTTTGGATATTTTGATATTAAATTTTGCAAACAGGTAATTTTTCTCCTTCATTGATGTACGCTGATGAGGCGGCACTGATTGGTTACACTGATAGACAGCTTGGCATCACTGGCAGGTGGTACTGGTGGGCACAGATGAGGCAGAGTTGCCTCTTCGGGACCAATGTCCCTTGCACCTAAGCCGGTGATCAGCTTTTAATTTTATCCTCATGCGTGAGGAGAAAAAATAAACAGATCGGCCCTTACTTTGATCTGTGATCACCCGAGTCTCAGTGACTCAGTGTGCGCGCAGCAGGGAGCATACGGGGAGCCCGTCCTATGACAGCCTCCCAGAAATTCAGGTCCACGCTGTGGCTGTCATTTGGCTATAGCACAGACACCAAGTGGTTAATAGAAAAACAGATGCAGATTTCTAGGACTGGCCAAAAATAATGTTTAGAGTCAAAGGCAACTGATGACTTTCTATTAAAGGTCTAAAGAGGACCATTAACATGCATCACAATTGAACTTAGGAATGTGTCTTTGCAAAGTTAAACTCATTAAAATCCTTTCTTAGTTTTGCTTGGGGATAGACTGCAGAGGGATTATACGTTTTGGGGGATGTCTATACCCCTGACAGGGTGAAGACACCGCCCAAATTTTGCCAATTTCTCATTCAAAATTATTCACTTCCTGTCACATAGCCAAACAGGAAGTGAGGGTAAAACCCTACCAATGTATGTCCTTGGGCACACACAGGTCAATCTAAACAGTTTCCCCATTCGGGAAATTGCACTCTAGCATTTTGCCATGTACATCCCAAATTATTATGTATCTTGGGGTTTATTTACTGAAAGGTAAATCCACTTTGCACTACAAGTGCACTTAGAAGTGCAGTTGCTGGAGATCCAAGGGGGACATGCCAGGAAAAGAAAAAAACAGCATCTTTGCCTCTACATGATTGGATGATAAAATCACCAATGCTACCCCTCTGATTTTCTTCAACTACACTTGTACTGCAGAAAGGATTTGCCTTTAATAAACCCCAAAATACATAATAATTTGGGGTGTACACAACAAAGTGCTGGAGTGCAATTTGCATAATGGGGGCACTAGTTAGATTGACCTGTGTGTCCCCAAGGAAAAATATTATTAGGGTTTTACTTTCACTTCCTGTTTGGCTATGTGACAGGAAGTGAAGCCAATTTTAAGAAAAGGGACACAAAGCCCAACCTTAAATAATATAATAATAAATAAATAAAATAAAAAAAAAAAAATCTTGATTTCCCTCAAATGTCCACAATTAGAATAGGATTGTCTTCAGCTTGATTTTAGTTCAGTGCTCTAAATCAGTGCTTCTCAACCCTGTCCTCAAGTACCCCCCCAACAGGCCATGTTTGCAGGTTTTCCTTCATCTTGCACAGGTGCCAGGTGCTTTAAATCAAAGTCAATGGCTTTGTATTTTGGACAGCTATTTTAAATAAGATAAAATTTCCTAAACATGTCCTGTCGGGGGGGGGGGGTACTTGAGGACAGAGGCTGAAAACCACTGCTCAAAAAGAAAATTGAATACTTACCACTCTGAAATGTTACTTTCCTGGTCACTATCCATGGCAGCATATGCACAATCCATGCATGTGCTATCATGAAGGCACCAGGAAAGTAAAGTCCCATACACACGATAGGACTTTGTACAAATTTTACCTTGGATTTTTGTACAAAGGTCGTTGGCCAGAAGTTTGTCTTGCATACAGACGACAGGACTTTTCCAGCCAACTTTCACCAAATCATGTGGTTTTTCAGCTCTTTACCACCACCCTTTGGTCAACTTCTGTATTGTTGTCTGATATTATGTCAATCTTGCCACTTTTATTGGCGAGATTGACACCTTGCGAGCCGGGTTCACACTGGTGGGCTGATCCGACTTGGATCCCCACCAATGCCAGGCACTGTGTTTGGTATGAAACTTGAGGGGGAACTCCACGCCAAATTTTAAATAAAAAACTGGCATGGGTTCCCCTACAGGGGCATATAAGGCCCTTAGATCTGGTCTGGATTTTAAGGGGAACCCCCTACGCCGAAAAAACAGCATGGGGCCCCCCAAAATCCATACCAGACCCTTATCCGAGCATGCAGCCCGGTCGGTCAGGAAAGGGGGTGGGGATGAGCGAGCGCTCCTGCCTCCTGAGCCATACCAGGCCGCATGCCCTCAACATGGGGGGTGGGTGCTTTGGGAGAGGGGGCCCCTGTGGCCCCCCTCCTCCAAAGCACCTTGTCCCCATGTTAATGAGAACAAGGGCCTCTTCCCGACAACCCTGGCCGTTGGTTGTCGGGGTCTGCGGGCAGGGGGGCTTATCAGAATCCGGGAGCCCCCTTTAATAAGTGGGCCCCCAGATCCCACCCCCCCACCCTATGTGAATGAGTATGGGGTACATCATACCCCTACCCATTCACCTAGGGAAAAAAAAGTGTCAATAAAAAAAACACACACTACACAGGTTTTAAAAGTAACTTATTAGGCAGCTCCAGGGGTCTTCTTCCGACTTCGGGGGTCTTCTGCTCACTTCGGGGGTCTCTCTGGCCTCTTCTCCCTTTCTCCGGTGTCGTCTCTGCGATCTCTGGTTCTTCTCCGGTGCCTTCTTCCGGGCTCCTCCGCTATCTTCTGCTCTTTTGCCACTCTTTTGCTAGCGGAGGAGCCCGGACATCTGGATCGTCTTCTTCCCTCTTCTCTTCCAGAGATGTTGACACGATGCTCTCTCCGGCTGTAATGCTGTCTGTGCGCTCTGCTATGACTTATATAGGCGGTGACCCTGCCTCCCTATGACATCACAGTCCCAAGGCATGCTGGGACTGTGAGGTCATAAGGGGGCGTAGTCATGTCATCCTCCTGTAAATTATCAGGAGTTAAAAGAAGTGCACCCACAAATGGACATCTATTAAGGATTAAAACAACATTAGGCACAACATCTTGAGAAAGAATTTTAAAAATAAGGCAGCACAGTTAAATCAAAGTGAACAACGTAAAAAACTACAAAAATTGCCAACATAAAAAAGATTTCATGGTAAAATAACCACCACCCAAAAAAAACAACAAACCAAAGTAACAAATAAATTGCATAAAAACACATCTGTTTAGCAACAACATAAGAAACAAAATACAAATAGAAAATACATGTGTTAGAAACTCGATAAGGACACCCAAATGTACTCTCTTGCCGGCCCCCCCCACACACACAATCTTGGCTCTTTTCAGGGCAAGTAAAGATTGCTATCTGCAAGCTTTATATAACATAGGTTTGTGTGCTAATGGGGCAATTGCAAACACATGGACAGTCCATGAAACACACAAAATGCAAGTTCACCCAATGTAGAGACTGAAATTCAAAGTGGGTACACCTGTTAAGGATGTCCTTAAATTACTAACCCAAAAAACCCAAAGTCCCTGAGCATGCCCAGAACAACCCAAATGCAGCTAGCACAAAATAAGCCACCCCACTGTCCAAAATTAAGCACATCATCCAGCATGCACCAAAATTACAGATGGGACAAAACACCCCCCAGTCCAGGGGGGCAACTAAAGAGCCTAACGTGTGCAAAAGTTATACAACAAATACCATTGCAGTCTAAGGGAACTGACTTGGCAATTTTACTAGTCCCCACTTGGCTGGCTTATCTTCTAGTTATTGGCCTTAAAATGAGTATGGGGCCCAGGTCCCACCCTAAGGGACATATATCAATGTCACCAATTGGACAACCCCAAAAATAAAACAAGGAGAAATGCCTTTAAATATGCCAAATTGCTTAAGGGCCAGTTCACACCATTGCAGTCCAGTGCATATTTTATGCATCAAAAATGCATGGAAATTTGGTTACATGGTTTGCAATGGCATAGTTCACACCAGTGCTTGCCGTTCCAGTGCATTCCAGTTCCAGAAAAAAAAGTAGAACATGCAAATTTTTTGTGCACTGGACTGTACTGGAAAGCTGTAAAACGCATCAAAAACGCACTGGAATGCACTTGTCCTTATTTAAGGTTAAGAAAAAAGAGGGGGGAAAAAAAGTACTGGACTGCATCAAAAATGCACCAAAAGCGCATTGGAACGCATCAAAAACGTGCATGCAGAAAAGCACCTGGAATGCGTTTCTATGGTGTGAACTGGCCCTAAGGGCCCTAAGGGCCAGATCACACCATAGAAACACAGTCCGGATGCATTCCATGTGCTTTTCTGCATGCACATTTTTTATGCATTCCAGTGCATTTTTGGTGCATTTTTGATGCAGTCCAGTGTTTCCCCCCCCCCTCTTTTTTCCTAACCTTAAATAAGGACAAGTGTGTTGCAGTGCATTTTTGGTGCATTTAGGTGCGTTCCAGTGTGTTTTTGATGCATTGTACAGCGTTCCAGTACAGTCCAGTGCATAAAAAATGCAGCATGTTCTACTTTTTTTTGGGGAACTGGAAACGCACTATAACTGCAAGCACTGGTGTGAACTATGCCATTGAAAACCATATAACCTACTTTCTGTGCATTTTTGATGCAGAAAAAAAATGCACTGGACTGCATGTGGTGTGAACTGGCCCTTAAGGAATAAAAGTTATTTAAAACTACTTGCAGCTATAATGAAATGTCGGTCCGGCAATACACATAAAAGTTCATTGATAAAAACAGCATTAAGAAAAAAAACAAAATTAAGAAAAAAAAAATGTGTGGGGTTCCCCCGAAATTCCATACCAGGCCCTTCAGGTCTGGTATGTATATCAAGGGGAACCCCACGCTAAAATAAAAAAAAAATGGCGTGGGGTCCCCCCAAAACACCATGTTCCCATGTTGATAAGGAAAAGGGCCTCATCCCCACAACCCTTGGCCAGTGGGGACCCCCAGATCCCGGCCCTCCCCCCTGTGTGAAATGGTAAGGGGTTTTCCAAAAAAACTGTCAAAAATGTTAAAAATGACAAGAGACAGTTTTTGACAATTCCTTTATTTAAATGCATCTTCTTTCTTCTATCTTCTTTCTTCTATCTTCTATCTTCCTTTGGTTTCTTCCTTCATCTCCATCTTCTTCTTCTGGTTCTTCCTCCGGTGTTCTCGTCCGGCATCTTCCTCCACGGTGCTGGCGTCTTTTTCCCTTCATCTTCTGGGCCGCTCCGCATCCAGCATGATGGAAGGCTCCCACTGTATGAGGCTTTTCGTCTTCTGACGGTTCTTAAATAATGGAGGGCGGGGCCACCCGGTGACTCCACCCCCCTCTGACGCACGGGGACTTCCCCGAAGCTTTCCCTGTGATGTCAGAGGGGGCGGACAGGGAAGTCCCCATGCGTCAGAGGGGGGCGGGGTCACCAGGTGGCCCCGCCCTCTGTTATTTAAGAACCGTCAGAAGAGGAGAAGCGTCACACAGGGGGAGCCTCCCACCATGCCATCATGGATGCGGAGCGGCCCGAGGAGAAGAAGGGAAGAAGACACGCGAAGGAAGATGCTGGACAAGAACACCGGAGGAAGAACCAGAAGAAGAAGATGAAGATGAAGGAGGATACCGAAGGAAGATAGAAGAAAGAAGATGGAAGAAAGAAGATGGAAAGAAGAAGACTTTAAATAAAGGAATTGTCAAAAACTGTCTCTTGTCATTTTTAACATTTTTGACAGTTTTTTTGTGAAATGGTAGGGGTACCCTTACCATTTCACATGGGGGGAGGGCCAGGATCTGGGGGTCCCCTTGTTAAAGGGGGCTTCCAGATTCTGATAAGCCCCCGCCCGCAGACCCCAATAACCACCGGCCAAAGGTTGTGGGGATGAGGCCCTTTTCCTCATCAACATGGGAACAAGGTGTTTTGGCGGGCTACCCCAAAGCACCCTCCCAATATTGAGGGCATGTGGCCTGGTATGGTTCAGGAGGGGGGGCGATCTCTTGTCCCCCCTCTTTTCCTGCGGCCTGCCAGGTTGTGTGCTCGGATAAGGGTCTGGTATGGAATTTTAGGTGAACCCAACGCCATTTTTTTTTAAATCTTGGCGTGGGGTTCTCCTTAAAATCCATACCAGACCTGAAGGGTCTGGTATGGATTTTAAGGGGCATCCCATGCCATTTTTTTTTTTTTTTGGCGTGAGGTTCCCCTTAATATCCATACCAGACCTGAAGGGCCTGGTATTGAATTTCAGGGGAACCCCACACATTTTTTTTTCAGAATTTTGTTTGTTTTCTTAATGTTGTTTTTATCAATGAACTTTTATGTGTTTTGCTGCACCGACATTTCATTAGAGCCGCACGAAGTGAACCAGCGTTAAAAAAAAAAAAAAAAGTCTAGAGGTACGCCTGTTCAACCTATGCAAATGCTTTTACGTTGCTTGACATCTACTAAGATTTTGCCGGCGCAGCGAACCAAAGTATTTGAACAAGCACAAATGCCGTTTGAGCATGCTCAGTGCATAAATTCACCTCCCGCAGTTTAAATGTATTTGCCGGCGCTGCTGGCTTGTTCAGAGAAAGTCACTTTCTCATTCTATTTTGGCCATATTTGTGACTTGGGCAGTTAGTACTACACTTCCCCACATCACCCCACATCACCCCCATATTATTGGCACTTCCAGCTTGTTTAAATTTGAAGTTAAAGATGCCGTGCACCAGGTCTATAGTGGCGTACAGATCACCTCTGTGTTACTGGCGCAAATGCTTTGTAAATATGAAAATGTCATTTGCGCATCGGCGTGCACCACAAGTCATGGCGCAAATGCTTCGTAAATCAGCCCCAGTGTGTCAACATGTGCTATCTTCCATCATGGGGTATCAATGTATGCATTTTGTGGGTGCAACCCCTTCCTCCAAACTACAGTAGATGAGGGGAAGGGGTTGCACCCATGAAACATGTCAATTGATCACCCATGATGGGAGCTAGCACATGTTGACACACTGGGGCTTATTTCAGAAAGGACAATCCACTTTCCCCTACAAGTGGACTTGCATTGCATTTGTAGTGCAAAGTGGATTGTCCTTTCTGGAATAAGTGGTTTTGACTTCTGACAACTTTAGCCATGATCTTGGCCTTTCTTGCATTAGGGTTTCTGTACGGCGCATGATTCCCATCATAGTCTGTCCTCTTCAAGATGTCCACCATCTCCACCATCTCTTCAAAGGACACATTTGAGACCTTATATCTCCTCCTGGATTGGGAAATGCCTTGCTCCGGGCTTTTGTTGTTGCTGATAACAGCACACACCTGCTATGTCTCCACCATGTGCTCTCCCACTGCCCGGAAGGAAAAGAGGCGGGGAATACACTAGAAAGAAGGACAGGGGCGGAGTTTCATGCATGCGCAGTGTATATAAAGCATAACACGCGTGCGATGTAAGGGACGTACGTATGATCTGTGAGCGGAGGACGGAGGATCGTTATCGCCGATCGTTCAAACAAAGGTACACTTGTAAATTGGGGCATCAGTGGTTAGTGGCCTATACTGCGTATAGATTGAGGCCTATATTGGGACAATATTAGGAGAGTTTAGCCTGACATTAGGGTTTGTCTTGTGTTGTGTCTTGTAGATAAAATGGCTGATAAATTTAGAGCCCCAGATTTCCTGCCAGACTTTATTGAAAAATACAGGGAGCTGCCATGTCTCTGGCAAGTACAATGCAGGGACTATTCAAACAAGCTAAAGAGGAAAGGCAGCGATGGAGAAACTGTTGGAATTAGCGAAGCCTGTGTATCCCACAGCAGACATCACCTATTTGAAGGCCAAAATAGGTAGCCTGTGGAGCACATATAATAGGGATTGCAAGAAAGTCCAGGATTCCCAGAGATCCATAGCATCACCAGATGATGTATATGTCCCCAGGCTGTGGTACTACCACAGCCTGCGTTTTTCTTCCGACCAGTCGTAACCCAGGCCATCGCTCTCAACACTTCCTTCAACATCAGCTGAGGCTCCTGAGGTCCAACCTGGGCCTTCCACCCAGGAAGCAGATGTGGAGGAGCCCAGCCTGACCCAGGTATAGCATTTTTGAACTTTTTTCTTGGCAAAAATTGAATGATGTCAACTAGATGTTATTGATCACAAATTTCTGATTTAACAAAGTGGTTTACATATCAATAGACAGTAGTAGCCAAAAATGATTGGGACAAGGATGAAAAATGCTGGGGTCAGAAGGATAGTCTTTTCTATTTGTTAATATTCAATTTGCAGCAGTCATGAGCTCAAAATTGTGTGTGATTGATGACCTAAAAACCTATTATTTTCATACACAGGAAAGTCTCAGCCTCAGCCAAGAGGAGGCTGTGCCAAGCAGCCTGACCGAATCGCAGGTTCCTCCCCTTCGCCCTCCAACCAAAAGGGCCAGGAAGTCAAGGAACCTGGAGGAGGCCACAGCTGCTTTCCTTTGACATGCTACAGCGGCAATTAGCACAGCCCCTGATGGCTAGGAGGCATTTGGAGGCATCACAGCCAATAAATTAAAACATATGGAGGAGGCCCAACGCACAATATGCGAGGAAACAATTCTGCAGGCCCTAAACAAGGAGACGAGGGGTGAACTCACCTGTCAAACACACCTCCATGAGTTGGACCATGCTCCTCCACCACCTTCACCAACAACACAGCCACCACACCCACCACAGCAGCATGGAAGGAAGTCTGGAAGGAATTGTGGAGAGTAATGGCCTGGGTTCGGTGGGGTCTGGCAAAAAATGCAGGCTGTTGGAAGACCACAGCCTCGGGACATCTGCTGCTGCTCCTGATCTCTCAGAGTCCTGGACCGTATTGTGCTCCCTATTAATGCTTTTATACCCCACAGAGACCCACAACGTGTGCCAACAAGAGAGACAGGCACCCTGGACGCTATTCCGACACAAGCTGCTCTCTGAAGGACTGATGTTTGTAAGTATGCATGTTCCATGGACGATATTAAACCCACATCGCTTTCAGCTGGTAAGCCACCCTCTATCATATGCAAGTCTCCAGCTCCCACCGCCCTTTTTTGAAAATGAGCGGATGGACATACTTACCAATTTCATGCATGTTAAGATCAATGCTCAACTTCCGTTGTTCAAATGTATTTCCTCATGCCTTGGTCAAGGCAGTGTCTGAATCACACCATGAATCACACCTTGAATCACATTGATCTGAGTATAACTTTAACTATACCCCAGGGGAGGCCTTTTAATGCTGCTCACACCCAATATGTTCCCCCCAATCAAACTTTTTAATATAACACAATTAATAGCCTGTACGGGGTTGGAATCACAAACCTGACACACTACGCCCTCTGCTCCGCGGGCAACCCTTATTTGTGCAGTATAGATACTAAAAATATGACCGTCATGGGCTTCCGGAAAGTGAACAGACACTACTTTTATGAATATATTAGCATATATATGTATGTAAGTACATATGGGCTAGCGACTCACACTGCTGGCCAAAGACCACCCTACGAGTGAATGCCCCCGACCCTGATCCAGACACCTTGACATCCTCAGCGATCCAATTATAACATCCCGCCAGTGAAACCTGTCAATAGTAGGGATGAGCCGAACACCCCCCCGTTCGGTTCGCACCAGAACATACGAACAGGCAAAAAATTTGTTCGAACACGCGAACACCGTTAAAGTCTATGGGACACGAACATGAATAATCAAAAGTGCTAATTTTAAAGGCTTATATGCAAGTTATTGTCATAAAAAGTGTTTGGGGACCTGGGTCCTGCCCCAGGGGACATGGATCAATGCAAAAAAAAGTTTTAAAAACTGCCGTTTTTTCGGGAGCAGTGATTTTAATAATGCTTAAAGTGAAACAGTAAAAGTGTAATATCCCTTTAAATTTCGTACCTGGGGGGTGTCTATAGTATGCCTGTAAAGGGGCGCATGTTTCCCGTGTTTAGAACAGTCTGACAGCAAAATGATATTTCAAAGGAAAAAAGTCATTTAAAACTACTTGCGGCTATTAATGCATTGCTGGTCCGACAATACACATAGAAGTTCATTGATAAAAACGGCATGGGAATTCCCCACAAGGGAACCCCGAACCAAAATTTAAAAAAAAATGATGTGGGGGCCCCCCTAAATTCCATACCAGGCCCTTCAGGTTTGGTATGGATATTAAGGGGAACCCCGGCCAAAATTAAAAAAAAAAAAAACGGCGACCCTTATCCGAGCACGCAACCTGGCAGGCCGCAGGAAAAGAGGGGGGACGAGAGAGCGCCCCCCTCCTGAACCGTACCAGGCCACATGCCCTCAACATTGGCAGGGTGCTTTGGGGTAGCCCCCCAAAACACCTTGTCCCCATGTTGATGAGGACAAGGGCCTCATCCCCACAACCCTGGCCGGGGGTTGTGGGGGTCTGCAGGCGGGGGGCTTATCAGAATCTGGAAGCCCCCTTTAACAAGGGGACCCCCAGATCCTGGCCCTCCCCCCTGTGTGAAATGGTAAGGGCCTATCATTTCACTAAAAAACTGTCAAATATGTTAAAAATGACAAGAGACAGTTTTTGACAATTCCTTTGTTTAAATGCTTCTTCTTTCTTTTATCTTCTATCTTCCTTCGGTTTCTTCCTCCATCTTCTTCTTTATCTGGTTCTTCTGGTTCTTCTGGTTCTTCCTCCGGTGTTCTCGTCCAGCATCTTCCTCCGCGGCGTTGGCGTCTTCTTCCCTTCTTCTCCTCGGGCCGCTCCATCAGAAGAGGAGAAGCGTCACACAGCGGGAGCCTCCCTCCATGCCATCATGGATGCGGAGAGGCCCGAAGAGAAGATGAAGACAAGATGATGAACACAAGAAGATGAAGAGAAGAGCGGGAGCCTCTCTCCATGCCATCATGGATGCGGAGCAGCCCGAGGAGAAGAAGGGAAGAAGATGCTGACACCGCGGAGGAAGATGCCGGACGAGAACACTGGAGGAAGAACCAGAAGAACCAGAAGAACCAGAAGAAGAAGAAGATGGAGGAAGAAACCGAAGGAAGATAGAAGATAGAAGAAAGAAGAAAGAAGAAGCATTTAAATAAAGGAATTGTCAAAAACTGTCTCTTGTCATTTTTAAAATTTTTGACAGTTTTTTAGTGAAATGGTAGGGGTACAAGTACCCCCTTACCATTTCACACAGGGGGGAGGGCCGGGATCTGGGGGTCCCCTTGTTAAAGGGGGCTTCCAGATTCCGATAAGACCCCCACCCGCAGACCCCCACAACCACCGGCCAGGGTTGTGGGGATGAGGCACTTGTCCTCATCAACATGGGGACAAGGTGTTTTGGGGGGCTATCCTAAAGCACCCTCCCAATGTTGAGGGCATGTGGCCTGGTACGGTTCAAGAGGGGGGTGCTCTCTTATCCCCCCTCTTTTCCTGTGGCCTGCCAGGTTGCGTGCTCGGATAAGGGTCTGGTATAGATTTTGAGGGGGACCCCACATCATTTTTTTTTTTAAATTTGGCCGGGGTTCCCCTTAATATCCATACCAGACCTGAAGGGCCTGGTATGGAATTTAGGGGGACCCCCACGTCATTTTTTTTTTAACTTTGGTTCGGGGTTCCCCTGTGGGGAATTCCCATGCCGTTTTTATCAATGAACTTCTTTGTGTATTGTCGGACCGGCAATGCATTAATAGCCGCGAGTAGTTTTAAATGACTTTTTTTCCTTTGAAATGTCATTTTACTGTCAGACTGTTCTAAACACGGGAAACATGCGCCCCTTTACAGGCATACTATAGACACCACCCAGGTACGAAATTTAAAGGGATATTACACTTTTATTGTTTCTCTTTAAGCATTATTAAAATCACTGCTCCCGAAAAAACTGACGTTTTTAAAGCTTTTTTTTGCATTGATCCATGTCCTCTGGGGCAGGACCCAGGTCCCCAAACACTTTTTATGGCAATACTATGAATATAAGCCTTTAAAATTAGCACTTTTGATTTCTCCCATAGACTTTTAAAGGGTGTTCCGCGGCATTCGAATTTGCCACGAACACTCCAAATTGTTCGCTGTTCGGCGAACTTGCGAACAGCCGATGTTTGAGTCGAACATGAGGTCGACTCGAACTCAAAGCTCATCCCTAGTCAATAGCATGACTCCTCTTACTGGGTGACAAACATGCAAACAAACTACCTAAGATTACCTAAAACACTCGTCCTAACATGAATGGCCCATGCTTCCTGTTCCTACTTACACAATCTCCAGATAGAGATACAAAAATCCCTAGAATACGAGTGCATAATAGATATAAAAATTACACCACAATGCAGGCGATCTCCTAAATTACCCTCTGAGATACCCACTCCTCAGATAATGGGTCCTCCGCTCATACCACTCTCGCACCAACACACGCCAAACCACTCTTGCACCACCACGCACCATACCGGCCTACATGACACAACTACACACACCCCCAATAACAACACCTTCCTCACCAGGGTACATATTACACCAGTAAGGCTGTCGATCTAATGGAGTACCCAGACCTGTACTTCTCCCTCGACAGACCACCTCCCACACAGTGGACACTCCCTGCACCACATCTACACAAATGCATCCCGCATACCACTGACTCACTCCGGCAATACTGCCCAGACGGTACACCTCTCTCCTGGACAGGTGAACTAAATCTCACCTACCACCGGACCACCTTCTCTTACACCTCACCTATTTTACCTAGGCTCCCCATTACCCTCCTCTACCATCCTCAAACCTACCCCCCCAACCTTCCCCCTCCACACCCATCGCCCCCTCTCACTCCGATGACCACCAGAACCTAAAAGGCCCTAACCCGTTCCTTGCTCTCCCCTCCGCCACAGCTCCTGGGGGGGCCCTACCACCTGCAACGTGGAGAGGTGTCAGTTGACCGACCCAGACACCCACCACGATCATGCCACTCATGACACCTACCCCCCAAACAAAGATAATTTTATTATCACTTAACGCCAGGGGCCTAAACATCCCTGAAAGACGCTCCCAGCCCCTCCTCATGATGCAGCGAAACAAAGCCGACATAATATATCTGCAAGAAGCGCACTTCCACACCGACTGCATTCCGAAACAAATGAATCAATACTATCCAAACGCAAACCATGCATCCAACCAAACATCCAAATCCAAGGGAGTATCCATACTCTTCTCTAAACATTGCCCATTTCAACATACAGATACACTAGCTGATGTAGAAGGGAGATTTATCTTCCTAAAGGGATCGTAGCCTGGCAGAAAAATTACCTTAGCTAATGTCTACGCACCAAACCACTGCCAAGTCACATTCTTTTGCAAATTATCAGAAACACTGACTACATTTTAAAAAGGCACCCTCATCTTAGGAGGTGACTTTAATACCCCCCTGAACCCTCTTCAAGATACCTCTACCAGCACATCCTCTCTCCCTTATGCCGATCTACGATCCATCAAATCCAGACTTCGAGAACTACTGCAACATGACTCCTGGCGCACATTAAACCCTAACGGCAGAGACTTCACATTCTTTTCAGCCCCACACAATAGGTACTCCAGGATCGATTATTAATTCATCACACAGAATGACCTACCCCTCTTTCAGAGTACTTCAATTGACCCAATGTTCCTTTCGGACCACCACCCTATCTCCATGACTATCGCACTCCCTGCAGTACACATTCGTCCATACTCCTGGAAACTAGACCCCTCGCTGCTCACAAATTTTCCTATTGCATAAGAGGTCAGAATCCGAATTAAACAATATTTCACGGAGAACAAGCCTACTGACACCTCCCCTGCCACTACGTGGGAAGTTCACAAGTGTGTAATACGGGGCATCCTAATCGCAGCAGCAGCCAAAAGAAATAGAGAGAAAAAGAAACATATCTTAGACCTCACCAAATTCAAAAACTTGAGCGGCCGACACCCTACGCACCTTAATAAAAACCAGGAACAAACTCATAGACATTCTTGACAAACAACTTAAACGCAAATACATTCTTTCACAAAAGATGTACTATGAATACGGCAATAAAGCTGGAAAGTTTTTAGCAAGAGCCCTACAAACTAAGAGAGCCTTCTCCATGATACACTCCTTGACATATTCCTCAGGACGTATAGTCAATTCACCCTCCGACATAGCTAAGCGATTCGTAGACTATTATACACAACCGTATAACTTACCCCCAACCAAACCGTTACACAATAATGCATCACGGACCCAGTTAATTATGGATTTCTTGACGCAATACAGCCCCTCCCCCATATCGAACACCATTGCTCAAGACCTAGACAGCCCTCTGTTCAATGCCGTACTGACATTGAAACAAATGAAACCGGCAAAAGCCCTGGCCCAGAAGGACTAATAGTGGGATATTACAGAACATATTTGGAACTTCTCACTCCCCACTTTCTCTCAACATTCAACGATTTTGCCTCACCGACAGAACCCCCATGAGACCTTTTGACCGCACACATAGCAGTTATTCCGAAACCGGGAAAAGACCCTTCCCTGGTCACCAATTACAGACCAATTTCACTGCTAAATGTGGACCTCAAGTGGTTTGCCAAAATCCTAGCCAACTGACTTCTCCCTTTGCTTTCCCGACTGGTGGGTCTCGACCAAGTAGGTTTTATTCCAGGCAGGGAGGCAAGGGACAACACATTCAAGGCCATCAACATACATCATTGGCTCACATCCAATCACCGCCAGGTATTCCTTCTCTCCTTCTCTCCCTTGATGCAGAGAAGGCATTTGACAGAGTGGCCTGGGACCACATGACGCAAACACTAAAATTCATAGGCCTCCCACACCGAATGATGAACCTTATACTCACACTCTACTCCAAGGCAAGCTTCCAGGAAGCTTGCCGCAAAAACACAGTATCCTCATTACTAGGCCCCATGACACCACTACGCCACAGTCCTGACTTCACACCAGGTAACTCCTCATCCTTTCTAATGGATTTATGGCCACACCATAGTATGCAAGTGGAACATTTCTTCGAAAATGACCACCTCATTACACAATCCAAATTAGCTGCTAAGATGACAACTGGCACATTCCCCTTCTGGTCATACGTACAAATTAGACATTTTCTCACCAGACCTAAACCGAGACCTGACTGGTCGAGAAAAGTCACCCCCTTCGAATTGCTATGCTTACAAACGGAACCCCAAAACCATTTAATCTTTCATACATATGCTTTACTATTTACAGACCAAAACCCCAAATCTAACTGGGCCAGCTGTAAATAGGAACAAGAACTCTCTGACCTCTCTGACCCCTCCAAATTTAGGAATCTCTGGTCTTGCTCGTTACACTTTACTACTACAGCTGAATACAAACAGACAACGGCATGAGGAAAACTCGGGTGCTGTGGCGGAGGAATGATCCGGGTTACACCCCACCTTCAACCCCTTCCCACTACCCCATCCAGATTTTCACTAAACATAACTCAACACCCCCTACACTCCCTCCCTAACATACTCCCCCCTCCCCACTTCACTCCCATGCCCACACCCCTAATCCCAGTATCTCCGGTCCCCACATCACCCATACTTCAAACCACTTGTCGATATGACACGCCCATCTGAACTCCATGGGACCGATTGCCTATACCACCTTGATTAATACAGTTATAACAGTTATGTTACTATTTGTATAATTTTTTTTCTTTGTTAGTTTTTGCTCTACCGTTAAGGGAAGTGATACTCCTCCCATATGTTTAACAGGATGGATATATCTACATTCATGCAATTACCTGTTTATCTCTCTTATTCTCAAATAAAACTTTACATAAGGACAATGAGGTGTGGTGTTCCCTCCCCACTGACACAGCTTGCTCCCAGATGGGGTGTCTGGGGGACAACACACCTCACACTACGCTCACCATCAAGTATAGTTTATGCGGTACACCCATACCTGTTACCTTGTTATGTCACATGCCCTTACTCAAATATTTACCCTCACCATGTTTCATTTTATGACAGACTTTGTTTCACTGCATTTCTTTATGTTCTTGCGAAAAACTTAAAGTATTAAAAAAAAAAAGAATGCAGATCATGAAAACTCGAGTGAAGCCCAACTTCCAATCTGTATACTCATTCTAAATTAGTAACTAAGAAATAACTGAAACCATTGGAATACCAATGTAGTGGTCAGTATTAGCGCTTTCCTTTAAGAACTTGGGTGGTAGAGTTCAAAGTCACAACTCTCTTTGAACAATATATTTATAATATATAGCTCTACTCAAATTAAGTTTCTTGGAGCTTGGAATAGTTCATTAAATGGACACCAAATCACTCTGTTCTGTTAATCTGTAATGTTTTGTGTCTTAAATTATTTTTTGATGGCTCAATATTATACTCTGTGATCACCCAGGTTCTTTATCAATATTAATCCCTTTAGAAAAAAAGTTTTGTTTTTATTTTTATTTTTTCTGTGATTATACAGTCCCTTTTGTAGAATCGTAGAATTCCCATTCCTCAAGATGTTTTTAATTTTGGCTGTATGTCAATTAAATAAATAATACTGTATAATGTTTTGATTAAAAGAAAAAGTTGAACCTGACAGTTTAAACCCCTCATTACTAAGCTCATAGGGGAACATATTGTTACAATGAAGGAGCCACCAACAGGGAAGAGTGTCCCTCCAAATTAGCTAAGTTATTAAATATACTATATTAGTGGCTTATGAGTACTTAATTTTTAAATGGTAAAATCTTAAATCTATTTGTATTCCTTAAAAATAACTTATAATTTAGCATCTAGAAAGTAAACTATGAAGAAAAAAAATGTTACTTTCTCTAAGGTTAAGGACAATAATTATTTTATATTCTTAATACCAACTGTCCCTCCAGTATCCTACCATTTCTCTGGAAAACACTCTACTTCCGTCTACTGATAATGCAATCCTTAATTTCCCCCAGCTATTCTGACTTAATATATTCTGAATCACGAAACTGATTTCTCTCAGGCATATATGCTGTATATTATTTTTCTAAGAAATAGTCTTGAATATATTTTAATAGTTATCAGTTCTGATCAAGTTAGCCTATTACTTTGTCTATTGGACGGCTGGCAAATTCTTTTGCTTTCTGAATTGAAATGGTAAATATGTAAAAAAATTATATACAGCACATCTGTACTTGAAACAAGTGTATGTATAATGACTTTGGTTTATTGCTTAGGGGGGCATACTTGGAAATCAAAGCATGATTTATTTTATTTTAGTTTAATCAGTATTGATGTATATACTGTAGGTCTCTGCAAAAGTGCAACATCTTCAACAAAATCCATTCCCAACATGAATAATTTTCTTGTCCCGTTCAATATTGGTTGGTGCCTTTGTCAGACTCTTATCAATGTAATGAGTTATGGGAACTCCTTTAAGTTTAAGTTTAATCCTAGGATTTTGTTGTCGGAATGTCGAACAAAGTCCAACTGTGTGTATGGGGCATTAAGCCGCTTACACACGATTGGATTTTCCGAGGGGAAATGTGTGATGACAGGCTGTTGGCAGAAAATCTGACTGTTTGTACGCTCCATCGGACAATTGTTGTCAGATTTTCCATGGACAAATGTTGGATGGCAGGCTTTAACATTTTCAGTGTTAAATGTCTGTTGTCGGATTTTCCGAGCGTGTGTACAGAAGTCCGTCGGACAAAAGTTCAAAGTACAAACGCGCATGCTCAGAAGTAAGGATGAGCCAGAAGCGGTCGGTCTTGTATACTAGCGTTCGTAATGGAGAATTAACATTCGTGACGTGGTTAATTATGAAATCTCAAAATGCAGCGCACATTCTCTTCTTCTTTAATGGGATAATAATGAAGCTGCTTTGCTGGTGATACTGATGGAGTTATTGCAAACAAATTTTCAAAGGCTTTTTTTTCTAGTGATATCAAGAATAATATTATTATGCTTTTTTTTTTTTGGTGCAAATTACCACAACACCATTATCCCGTAGTTTTTAAGATCAAAGATACAACTATGTTGGTGTCCCTTGTTAATTTTACATTGTATTTTTTAAAATGTAACTGCCTACTCCCAAACTGTCAATTAAAGTAAAACACATAGCCAAGTATTAATTTTGTTTATTGTGCATTAAAAAAAGAAAACAAATACAATTAGACATGCTATCTGCCAATAGAACCAAAAAGTGCATTCTATGCATCCAAAAGTATAGAAAATATACCAAATCAAATCATTATTCAACCAAAAAATAAAATAAAAGCCTCATGCATGTGTCCTGCTTCTTAATATAGGGGGTCAACAATGCCAAGAGTTGGTGAAAGCAGGGGTCCGTCATCAGTAGATAATTCCTAAAATCATCCGGATTATTCTCCTGGAGCTCCCACAGCAAAGGCATATGACATAATTGGTCACGATTAATAAAGCAACCAATTTTTGGTCCAAGAAATCCTCCTCCTCCTGTTCTTGGACTGGACTCGGGTCAAAACAATAACTCCAAGCCCAACAACAGCACGATCTCTCTGACAAGAACATAACGTGGCTAGAAAACGAACGGCTGCTCAGAACGAACTGACAGAACACATTAAAAATCAGAAAGGACCTGACAAGCACGACCTGAAAATCAGAAATGACCGGACAAGCACACACTGAAAATCAGAAGCGAACTATAAATAGAACGCCAATAATAAATAACATGTTATGTCCTCTGATTCTTCAACATGGCTGGTTGATGAACGGCCGTTCAGAAACAAACTGAAAAGTGCGAAATGAAAAGTGCAAAATGAATAGTGCAAAATGAAAGGTGCGAAACAACACTCACCAAACTTCTACTAACACAAAATTAGCAAAAGGTGCACAAAGGGTGGCGCCTGACAATTGAACTTCATCTTTTTCGGCTCGTAGTAGGTCTAGTACGTCACTAGGTTCGTGTTTGTTGGCCGACAATTGTGTACCCTTTGTATGCAAGAAAAAATCCAGGCACACGACTTCGGACAAAAGTCCGAGGTTTTGTCTGCGGAAAATCCGATCGTGTGTACGAGGCTTAAATCTTAATCTACCGTGGGCAATCTTCAGAACCCAATTCTGAGCAAAGTAGGACCCCCATTTTCAGACATTCATCAGTTACATGACCACAATTAACCCGTATATGACCACTTTTTAAATAAAAGCCTTATTATTAGGCTTAGTACCTCTAATGAGTCTTCCTGGGTGTTTTCAGGAGGCAATAAATATTATATTTTTGTGTATGGAACTCTGAATACATAGCTAGCTTAACTTTGTACAGCCCTCAGATGAACCAAGGCTGCAACATTCTGCAAGTGATGCCCATCAGCAAGATAAGAATTGTCAATTCTAGGCAATGCTAATGATAATCTACACTATGATGGCACCAACTATTTACATCTGCATCTTCTGGCTTTAGTTTAACTATGATCAATGAATGTGTATAGCTATGAATATCAACTGATGGAAAAGATCAATTTATTGATTATGTTCATAAAAATGGACACTTTAATCTGGAGAAGACGTGTAGACAAATGCTACAAATTCATAATTCTTCCCAGCTTTGCATCAGAAAATTTCGCCATCACATTGAAAAGGGGACATAGGAGTTCTGGCACACCCCCTGTCCAGTCAAGTTTCATATCCAATTACGTGTAAAAAAGTTAAACAACAGGATTTATTTGATAAAATGAGATGGCTCTCCACCTCCTGAAGACATTTCCCCAAAATTGGCTCTAAACTGGCTAAAATGTTAGATTACCATAACTTTATCAACCTTTGGCAGGAACTTAACCCATCCAGTAAAGATTATTCCCGTGCGTTCATAATACCTATTCTAGAATAGACCATTGTTTTGTCTGCGGTTTCCGCGTTTAACTCTAGCAAAATAATAGATGTGACATGATCAGACCACACAGCAGTGTGGACAACATGCAACTAGACACGTGCATGACAAAAAAAAAATTGTTTTGTTTTTATTTTTTAATCTAGTTATTTTGTTTAGTTAAATTCGGTTGATTCATTCAATATGTTTTCGGAATTTATTTTCGGAATTCATAAGCTTAATAACCTGAACGAATTTTTGAATTTTCTTCGAATTTACCGATTTCTTTCGATTCGAAATGATTACATCAATAAATTTTCAAATCGGTCGAAACAAAAATATTATATTGTTTTCAATTCGAACACAGCAAAGTGAACAAACAAAAGAAAAATCTTCATCAAATGATTACAATGACTCTTTAAATCACTTTTGGCTTAACAAAAACAGCATTATTTCGAAATGGTACTCTAATAACACACACAGTCTTTGATTTCAGCAATATGTGTAGTGAGAATTCGACTGGAGTTTAATGTAAAATTTGATTTGAATTATGTTATTCCGAGCATTTGGTAAAATTAGTTTATATTGTAATTCGGGTATTCAGATATATCCGTATCTCTGAATAACGAAAAATTTGTCCGAATATTAATTCGGAATTAGGGATGAGCCGAACACCCCCCCGGTTCGGTTCGCACCAGAACCTGCGAACGGACCGAAAGTTCGCACGAACGTTAGAACCCCATTGACGTCTATGGGACTCGAACGTTCGAAATCAAAAGTGCTCATTTTAAAGGCTAATTTGCATGGTATTGTCCTAAAAAGGGTTTGGGGACCCGGTTCCTACCCCAGGGGACATGTATCAATGCAAAAAAAACTTTTAAAAACGGCCGTTTTTTCGGGAGCAGTGATTTTAATGATGCTTAAAGTAAAAAAAAAAAAAAAAGTGAAATATTCCTTTAAATATCGTACCTGAGGGGTGTCTATAGTATGCCTGTAAAGTGACGCGTGTTTCCCGTGTTTAGAACAGTCCCTGCACCAAATGTAATTTTTAAAGGAAAAAATCTCATTTAAAACTGCTTGCGGGTTTAATGTAATGTCGGGTCCTGGCAATATGGATGAAAATCAGTGAGACAAACGGCATGGGTACTCCCCAGTCCATTACCAGGCCCTTTGGGTCTTGTATGGATATTAAGGGGAACCCCGCACCCAAATTAAAATAAGGAAAGGTGTGGGGCCACCAGGCCCTATATACTCTGAACAGCAGTATACAGGCTGTAGGTTTGTTGTTAAGTAGAATCTCTTTGTAATTTTGAACGGGTACATTTTTAACGTGTTTAGCTCCAGCCAAAAAATCTTTTTTAAGCTTTTTGGAAAACATAGGGAAGGGTTATCACCCCTGTGACATTTGTTTTGCTGTCTTTCCTCCTCTTCAGAAGATTTCACCTCACTTTTTGTCCCAATGGATTGGAAAGCATCAGTGGAAAGGAGAAATATTTTTCCCATATTAACTCTTACAGGAGAGAATTTCCCTTCCTAGGGGTAGATTTCATCTCACTTCCTGTTGTCTCCTTCCGTTTGCAAGTAGGAGTCGTTTGTAAGTTAGTTGTTTGAAAGTAGGGTCCTGCCCTATATACTCAGCAGAAATTTGGGCCTTAGGTGTTGCTGTGGCCACAACACTGTAAGCCCTCACAGGGCTCTGCTGTGAAATATTAGATCAAGAATTGTAATTACATGCCCCTGTTGAACAGGAGCTGAAAAATTAGGCCTTAGGCACTGGTGCTGGTGCCACAACACTGCAACCCCTCACAGACACTCTAGTTGGAATGCAGGAACAAGCCCTGCTGCAAAGTATTGCATCAAAAATTGTAATTACACGCCCCTGTTAAACAAGGGCTGAAAAATTGGGCCTTAGGCACTAGTGCTGGTGCCACAACACTGCAACCCCTCACAGACACTCTAGTTGGAATGCAGGAACGAGCCCTGCTGCAAAGTATTACATCAAAAATCGTAATTACACGCCCCTGTTAAACAGGGGCTGAAAAATTGTGCCTTAGGCACTGGTGGTGGCACCCAGAACCAAAAATGTTCTTACAAGCTATCAGCGTGATGATTGAGGAGGAAGAGGATAATTACTCAGGGATAGTCACTCAGCATCAGCATAGGCAGTCTTTGAAGGGATCTGAGATTTCAAAAAAAATTATTCGGTTACTGCTTGGTAGCTGGTGGTGATCCAAGACTCATTCATTTTTATGAAGGTCAGTCGATCGACCGAGTCAGTGGACAGACGCACCCTGTGATCGGTTACCACGCCTCCAGCAGCACTGAATGTGCGTTCCGAAAGAACGCTGGATGCAGGACAGGCCAGTAGCTCAATTGCATACTGTGCAAGCTCTGGCCAGTGATCCATCCTCAAGACCCAGTAACCCAGAGGATTTTCGGTGGGAAAGGTGTCCAAGTCTGATCTTGCCCCTAGGTATTCCTGCACCATGTAAAACAGACGCTGGCGATGGTTGCTGGAACCGATCATACCTTGGGGCTGCGGACCAAAAAATTGTCTGAACGCATCGGTCAGACGGCCACCTTCTCCACCGCTCCTTCTTTGACTGACCGAAGCCTCAGCAACACGTTGTCCAGAAACAGGAGTTTGTAACCTCCCAGTCTCTGGGAACGCGTTGCACAGACCTTTCTGCAAGGCCTCCCGAAGATGTTTCATCCTCTGCTCCCTCTGCGATGGCAAGATAAGGTCCGCAACCTTACCCTTGTAATGTGGATCAAGGAGGGTTGCCAGCCAGTATTGGTCCTTCTCCTTGATACCACGAATACGAGGATCTTTCACAGGCTTTGCAGGATCAGGGAGGCCATGCAGCGTAGGTTTGCTGAGGCATTCGGTCCGGAGTCCTCTGGGTCACTAAGGACGACATGGTCCGCAGCCACCTCCTCCCAGCCACGTACAAGTCTATGTGTTTCTTGGGACTGATCCCTTAAAGACTGCTGCTGATGCTGAGTGCCAGGCTCCACCTCCACACTGACACAATCTTCCTCCTCCTCCTCCTCCTCTTCCTCCTCGTCCTCTTCCTGTGTGATCGGCGGGCACGCAGGAACCCTGTCTGGAAAAAGGGGGCCTTGAGAGCTAAGGAAGTCCTCCTCTTCCTGCCTCTGTTCTGCCTCAAGTGCCCTGTCCATTATTCCACGCAGCGTGTGCTTCAACAGGTGGACAAGGGGGACAGTGTCACTGATGCATGCACTGTCACTGCTCACCATCCTCGTGGCCTCCTCAAATGGTGACAGGACAGTGCATGCATCCCTGATCATGGCCCATTGGCGTGGGGAAAAAAAACCAAGCTCCCCT
The DNA here is from genome assembly GCF_042186555.1 of Aquarana catesbeiana. NCBI lineage: Eukaryota > Metazoa > Chordata > Amphibia > Anura > Ranidae > Aquarana > Aquarana catesbeiana. The sequence continues at coordinate 622,874,646 of NC_133325.1, read as the reverse complement.
GACCCTGTCCTGGTGCCATAGTCGCACAGGTACTCATTGATGGCCCTCTGCTGCGTGTGCAGCCGCTGCAGCATGGCCAACGTTGAGTTCCACCTGGTGGGCATGTCACAGATTAGGCGGTTCTTGGGCAGGTTAAACTCCTTTTGGAGGTCCGTCAGCCGAGCACTGGCATTATATGACCGGCGGAAATGCACACAGACTTTCCTGGCCTGCCTCAGGACATCCTGTAAGCCCGGGTACCTGCCCAAGAACCGCTGCACCACCAAGTTAAGGACGTGAGCCAAACAGGGCACATGGGTCATTTGTCCCTGTCGGAGGGCAGAGAGGAGGTTGGTGCCATTGTCGCAAACCACCATTCCTGCCTTAAGTTGGCGTGGCGTCAACCACCTCTGAACCTGCCCCTGCACAGCTGACAGAACCTCTGCCCCAGTGTGGCTCCTGTCCCCCAAGCACACCAGCTCAAGCACCGCATGGCATCTTTTGGCCTGCGTACTTGCGTAGCCCCTTGAACGACTACGGAGCACCGCTGGTTCCGAGGAAGAGGCCATGGAGGAAGAAGAAGAGGAGGGGGTGGAGGAGAGAGGTGTGTCACAATCATTAGCATTTTGGAGGCGTGGTGGCGGAACAACCTCCAACACTACTGCACCTTGTCCTGCATCCTTCCCAGCTGCCAGCAGAGTCACCCAATGCGCCGTGAAACTTAGGTAACGTCCCTGTCCATGCCTGCTGGACCATGAGTCAGCGGTAATATGCACCTTACCGCTGACCGCCCTGTCCAGCGAGGCATGGACATTGCCTTCCACATGCTGGTAGAGAGCCGGAATTGCCTTCCATGAGAAAAAGTGGCGTTTGGGTACCTGCCACTGAGGAACCGCACATTCCACAAACTCACGGAAGGGGGCAGAGTCTACCAACTGAAAAGGCAGCAGTTGAAGTGCTAGCAATTTTGCCAAGCTAGCATTCAACCGTTGGGCATGTGGATGGCTGGGAGCAAACTTCTTTCGGCGGTGCAGCAGCTGGGGCAGGGAAATTTGCCTGGTACAATCTGACGTCGGTGTACCAAAATCAGATTGCCCACAAGTACGTGGCTGTGACACACCTAATTCTACACCTTCATTCCTCTCAGTGCAGGTCTCAGAGAGGACTGAAGGTCTAGTGGGGTTGGAAATCTCAGCTGATGAGGAGCAAGCAGAGGTCCTCTTTGTTCTTTGGTGTGGGTCTTTTAGATACGCTTGCCAACGAACTGCATGGCAGGTCAACATATGTCTGGTCAAGCATGTGGTACCCAAGCGGGAGATGTTTTGGCCACGCGAGATACGCTTGAGACATATGTTGCAAATAGCAGCGGTGCGATCTGATGCACTCGTCTCAAAAAAGGCCCACACCAAAGAACTTTTTGAATAACGCGCAGAGACTGCAGCGCCCTGCACATGTGGAGCTTTGGGGTGTGATGCAGTCAATGTGCTGCCCTTAGGCTGGCCCCTGGAGGGCATCCTGCCTCGTTGGTGATGTGCCGCCTCCTCCTCCTCCTCCTCCTCCTCTCTCCTATCAGGCACCCACGTTGAGTCAGTGACCACATCATCCCCTCCCTCCTCATCACTGGAGCAAACCTGGCAGTATGCTGCAGCAGGGGGAGCATGACTGCCAGATTGCTGTCCTTCTTGGGCACCCCCTCTGTCCGTGCTCGTGTTACTGCCTTCATCGAGCTCAGTATCATCATCAGAGCCTTCCAAACGCTGGGCATCCTCCTGGAGCATGTACCCAACACTGTGGTCAAACAGTTCGAGGGACTCCTCAGGAGGACATGGTGGGGCTAGGGAAGGAGTCACTGATGACATTGAGCCAAGGGAAGAGGCCGCTGCTTTGCCAGACAAAGTACCCTGGGCATGGGTGAGAGAGGATGAGGAGGATGAGAACGGCTTGGTCATCTACTCGACCAAGTCTTCCGCATGTTGCGGCTCAACATGGCCAGCTGCCGAAAAAAAGGCCAAGAGTGTCCCATGGCCACGTGCTGATGAGGATGCACCGTCTCCACGACCAGCACTAGACACAGAGCCTGCTTGCCCTCTCTTATTGGCTTGTGACTGTCTGCCTCTCCTTCTTGGCCTTCCAGACATACTAATGGCCTGTAGCTGCACTAAGCTGGGATATATATATATATATATATATATATATATATATATATATATGTACTGATACTGCAGCTAGCAAAATCAACTGCCTGCCTGTAGTATGAGAACACCACCAACCTTCTACAGGTAGCTTTAGCTGAACACTGTGAGGTGGACGCACCCCACTAACTTGTAGGTTTAGCTGAACACTGTGAGCAGGACGCACCCCACTAACTTGTAGGTTTAGCAGAACACTGTGAGCAGGATGCACTGCACTAACTGTAAATAGTCTAGCTGCCTGACTGTGGTACTAATAGGATCAAAAGAACACCAGCAATTTTCTTTAAAATACTGTAACAAGACAAGCCTGCCTGTCAGTAAGAAGATAACAGGAACGGATCTAGCTGAACACTGTGAGCAGGACGCACCCCACTAGCTTGTAGGTTTAGCTGAACACTGTGAGGTGGACGCACCCCACTAACTTGTAGGTTTAGCTGAACACTGTGAGCAGGATGCACCCCACTAACTTGTAGGTTTAGCAGAACACTGTGAGCAGGACGCACTGCACTAACTGTAAATAGTCTAGCTGCCTGACTGTGGTACTAATAGGATCAAAAGAACACCAGCAATTTTCTTCAGGTAGCTGTATTTACTGTAACAAGACAAGCCTGCCTGTCAGTAAGAAGATAGCAGGAACGGATCTAGCTGAACACTGTGAGCAGGACGCACCCCACTAGCTTGTAGGTTTAGCTGAACACTGTGAGGTGGACGCACCCCACTAACTTGTAGGTTTAGCTGAACATTGTGAGCAGGACGCACCCCACTAACTTGTAGGTTTAGCAGAACACTGTGAGCAGGACGCACTGCACTAACTGTAAATAGTCTAGCTGCCTGACTGTGGTACTAATAGGATCAAAAGAACACCAGCAATTTTCTTCAGGTAGCTGTATTTACTGTAACAAGACAAGCCTGCCTGTCAGTAAGAAGATAACAGAAACGGATCTAGCTGAACTCTGTGAGCAGGACGCACCCCACTAGCTTGTAGGTTTAGCTGAACACTGTGAGGTGGACGCACCCCACTAACTTGTAGGTTTAGCTGAACACTGTGAGCAGGACGCACCCCACTAACTTGTAGGTTTAGCAGAACACTGAGAGCAGGATGCACTGCACTAACTGTAAATAGTCTAGCTGCCTGACTGTGGTACTAATAGGATCAAAAGAACACCAGCAATTTTCTTCAGGTAGCTGTATTTACTGTAACAAGACAAGCCTGCCTGTCAGTAAGAAGATAACAGAAACGGATCTAGCTGAACACTGTGAGCAGGACGCACCCCACTAGCTTGTAGGTTTAGCTGAACACTGTGAGGTGGACGCACCCCACTAACTTGTAGGTTTAGCTGAACACTGTGAGCAGGACGCACCCCACTAACTTGTAGGTTTAGCAGAACACTGTGAGCAGGACGCACTGCACTAACTGTAAATAGTCTAGCTCCCTGACTGTGGTACTAATAGGATCAAAAGAACACCAGCAATTTTCTTCAGGTAGCTGTATTTACTGTAACAAGACAAGCCTGCCTGTTAGTAAGAAGATAACAGAAACGGATCTAGCTGAACACTGTGAGCAGGACGCACCCCACTAGCTTGTAGGTTTAGCTGAACACTGTGAGGTGGACGCACCCCACTAACTTGTAGGTTTAGCTGAACACTGTGAGCAGGACGCACCCCACTTACTTGTAGGTTTAGCAGAACACTGTGGGCAGGACGCACTGCACTAACTGTAAATAGTCTAGCTGCCTGACTGTGGTACTAATAGGATCAAAAGAACACCAGTAATTTTCTTTAAAATACTGTAACAAGACAAGCCTGCCTGTCAGTAAGAAGATAACAGGAACGGATCTAGCTGAACACTGTGAGCAGGACGCACTGCACTAAATGTAAATAGTCTAGCTGCCTGACTGTGGTACTAATAGGATCAAAAGAACACCAGTAATTTTCTTCAAAATACTGTAACAAGACAAGCCTGCCTGTCAGTAGGAATATAACAGGAACGGATCTAGCTGAACACTGTGAGCAGGACGCACTGCACTAAATGTAAATAGTCTAGAAGATAACAGGAACGGATCTAGCTAAACTGAATACAGTGTATATATATATATATATATATATGCAACACCTGGGATGCATATATATACACAATACACTTTAAGTGCAGCTAACTGACTGACTGTCCTGCCTAATCTAGCTAACTCAAATGAAATGACACTGTCTCTCTCTCTCTCTAAGCACACCGGAACACACTGCACAGGGCCGCCGTGCAGGCGGCCTTATATAGTGTGGGGCGTGTACTAAATCCCCTGAGCCATAATTGGCCAAAGCCTCCTTGGCTTTGGCCAATTATGGCTCTCTGTTAAGGCGGCGCTGTGATTGGCCAAGCATGCGGGTCATAGTGCATGCTTGGCCAATCATCAGCAAGCAATGCACTGCAATGCCGCAGTGAATTATGGGCCGTGACGCGCCACATGAATTTGGCGCGAACGGCCCATATCGTTCGCAATTCGGCGAACGATCGAACAGCCGATGTTCGAGTCGAACATGGGTTCGACTCGAACACGAAGCTCATCCCTATTCGGAATGAAACAAAATGCACATGTCTACATGCAACTCACTTCAGTGCTCCATAGGTCCCTAACTGAATGACTAGTTACTCACAAACCCCTCGATCTGTTTTGATATTGAACAAAGTCTTAAAGAGTACTTTGCCCAGAATGATTCTTCAGACACTTCTGTGGTTTCGAACTGGACAGCGCATAAGGCAACAATCTGGGGACATTTTATTCAAATTGCATCAAGGCTGAAGAAAGCCTCTGATTCATTGATTAGACAAAAGGAACACAAGTTGTCCACTCTGCTTACTCAACATAAAGACAATTCTGACCTAGATCTCAGAGACAAGATAGACTCGGTCAGATTAAAATTTAATCTTTGCCTAAGGACTAAGGCGGAAAAGAGCCTTAGGTGGATGCAGGCAAAATTCTATATCCAGTCAGACAAACTGGGCACGCTGTTGGCCTCTAAACTGGCACTGATGAAAATTTACGCTAACACACTTTTTTAGCACAATAAATTCATGTCGATCAAGTGGGTTTTGTCCCGGGATGCTAGGCTGCAGACCAGATCCGCAGGAGTGGAATGTTATTATCATTGGACATTCACAAAGCCTTTAATTCCTTATCTTGGCCTTTTCTATTCCACATTTTGGGGAAATCGAACTTTGGGCCCAAGTTCCCTTCACTACTTCATATATTGTACGCTAATCCTTCGGCTAACATTGCAGATTTTGGACATAAGTCAAAATCGCTGCAAATCCAAATAGGAACTAGACAGGGCTGTCCCCTCTTGCCCCTTATTTTCATTGTCACTATAGAAACATTGGCTATCGCTATTAAGTCCAATCCTAACATCCATGATGTGTCGAGTGTAGGGGCAAAGATCATAAATGCGCATTATTTCCAGAGGATTTCTTATTATTTCTCACGGATTATTTCTTGCATGACAATGCCTAATCTGTTCTCACTTCTATCTAAATTTGGTGTGATTTACGGCCTGAAGGTCAATCAATCTAAATTGGAGGTGGTGGACATTAACCTCCCCACCTTAACCTTAACCTCTGTGTGTACCTCCTTCCCTTTGCCGTGGTGTACGCAGGCCCTCCCTTATCTAGGAATAAAACTTACTTTAGATGTCTCTACCCTATATAAGGCAAATTATATTCCTCTCCTCACCTCTACGGTAGTTGAACTGAAGAATTGGCCGAACCACTCTCTTTTCTGGATGGGCAGAATATGAGCAATCAAAATGAGGACCCTCCTCAGAATCCTCTATTATTTTCGGTCACTGCCCGATACCAGTCCCCACAACCTTTTTTGAAAAACTTCAATCAATAATCTCTAAAGAGTCTGGGAGGTTGCAAAGTGGCTCATTCTTCTTTGTTAATCTCAAAATGGTGGGGAGGTCTGGGAGTTCCCCATCTCTTGCGTTATTATAGAGCGGCCCAACTGGTGCAACTTTACCAAATCTTTTCTACGACATATCAACCTGATTGGTTAAAATTAGAGGCTCTATTGACCTCCTGCTCTTGATTCCCTCTAAAAAGCGTAGACCACTCTCAGTCCCTCCCTCTCACATTCCTTGAATCTCTGGGATATGGTGTGTAAAATATATCCTCTGAAGCCACCCCATATCCCAGTGGCCCCCATTTTCAGAAATCTGCAATTTTCCCCTGGGCAACATCTGCAACAATTCACATGGTGGATTAACAATGGTCTTTACAGGATAGCTCATTTTCTAGACCATAAAATAATAAGACAATCCTCTTATTTTCTGGAGACCGTACAATGCCATGACATTTATGCCAAATTACTGATTATTTACAGATATTGTGTCGAGATCAGGGTGATATTACTACAAAGACTTTTTATGAAAATAAATGTTTGAGTGGCCCAGGGACGAGTGGTAGTATATCAGAGTTGTACACTCTGTTTGCGGATCAGGGTTCCAAACTCTCTTACCAACTAGCTTGGGAGTCAGATCTGGGGGAGGCTATAGACGAGAACGTCTGGTTCCAGCGGTCGACCATGGTGCACAAGGTAATTTTAAATACTTCCCTGGTGTGGGAGAATTACAAGGTATTGTCACGATGGTACCTTGTACCCACACGGTTGGCAAAAATCTACCCAGATGCATCACCTCTCTGTTTCAGGGGCTGCGGCCAGGAAGGAAGCATGCTCCACATTTGGTGAACATGCCCAAAAGTAAATTGGTAAATTGATTAAAGTGAAAAGACCTTTTCTTTAGCTAAATGAGCATTCAGTTTGAAAAATTTTGAAAACTTCCAACCCCCTTATTAAACTGTAACTCCAACCAAATTTTTAAAGCTTTGGGGTGAAGAGGGAATAATTAGATGGAAGGGTTCGATCTGCTATACAGTGTTTATTGCTGTCTGCATTTTGGGGGAACTTTTTCCAGGCGTCTCCATTGGAAGACATACAATCTACTGCTGTTCAAGTTCCAACCACAAAATTTTGGATTCGCTTCAAAGTTCTCTTCCAAATCCAGTGAGGGAATATAGACAACAATAAATAGCTAACAAAGATTTTAACTCTTCCATTTTTTATTCAAAATCATAAAAAAAGTTTTGTCTTGAGTAAAAGGACAATTCCACATATTTAGAGGAACTATTTTGTCCAGGGGATGCACCAAGCAGCATAAAGCTCACTTAAGCTCCATTCACACCTAGACAATTTAAATTGTGGTGGAAACACCACAATTCTGCCCACGATTCCACAATCGCGCAAAACACGGGATACGTTTGTGATGCCATTATTTCTCAATGGCGACCTAAACGCGGGACGCATGTTGCCAAAAAGGACTTCTTTTGGGCAGCAAGTGCCCTGGTGATTTTGCCGCAATTTGTCAGTAGACAATCGTGGCAAAATTGTTCCGTGTTTGGGGTGCCATTATGAAACAATGTCCTGTGTTCTGGCGCGATTATGTAATCGCAGCCAGAATCACAGCGATTTCACCAGCAATTCAAATTGCCTAGGTGTGAATGGAGCCTTACAGTTTAGTTTTGCTGCAGGAAGTACTCAGAAAATGTGTATATAATGTATAAAATGGAGATCTGAAATACACAGTTTCACACTGTCTACTATATAAAATGTCTGTTTGTACAATAGAATATACTATACCCACATACACAGAAACCCTTACAGCAATTATTGTTCATACACACCATTGTGGCTCTTCAGACTTGACAGACAATGATTCCAAAAACATCATACCTGAATGCCTTTACTTATATTGCACTGGACTTTAAATTAATGAAAGGTAAGATATTCCTGCATATACACCGAGGGGAGCAGTCAATGATAGCTCGACTCCCAGAAGTACAATACATGTGCACATAATAAGGAAAGTAAAACTTTATGTAAAAACACTATTATAGGGCATACACACGGTCGGACGTTGTTCGGACATTCCGACAACAAAATCCTAGGATTTTTTGCAACGGATGTTGGCTCAAACTTGTTTTGCCTACACACGGTCACACAAAGTTGTCGGAATTTCCGATCGCCAACCACGCGGTCACGTACACCACGTACGACGAGACTAGAACAGGCCGGTTCAGAACCAAGCGTGGCACCCTTTGGGCTCCTTTTGCTAATCTCGTGTTAGTAAAAGTTTGGTGAGAGACAATTTGCACTTTTTCAGACTCGTGGCTTTCAGATCGTTTTCTGCCATTCAGTCTGTGCTTGTGGGTTTGTATCTGCTCTTCAGTGCGTGCAAGCAAGTTCCGCGTGACTTTAGGTAGTCATTGTATTCTTGTTAGTTCGTTACTGTTTTTCAGGTGGCTCTTCACAGGCCTTGCTGTTCTTCAGTGCATTCTGTTACTTCGTTCTGAGCAGCCGACCGTTTTCTAGCCATGTTTCGTATGCGTACTCCTCGTAGAGTTCGTGCTGTGCGGGGGCTTGGTGTTGGGGTCCTGACCTTGACACAAGTCCAGTCCATGAACAGGGTGGGGAGGAGTTCATGGACCAAGAATTGGTTGCTTCAGCGTGACCAGTTCTCTCATATGCCTTTGCTCCGTGAGATCCGTGAGAATAATCCTGATGATTTCAGGAACTTTCTCAGGATGACGGACCCCGTGTTTCACCGTCTGTTGGCTTCGCTGACCCCCTATATCAGCAGGCAGGATACCTGCATGAGGCAAGCCATCACTCCAGAGCAGAGGTTGGTCGCTACCTTGCGGTATTTGGCCACAGGGAGAAGTCTGCAGGACTTGAAGTTCTCGACAGGCATCTCCCCCCAGGCTCTGGGGATCATTATCCCAGAGACCTGTTCTGCCATCATACAGGTCCTGCAGAAGGAGTATATGAAGGTAATATTTTTATCTTTTATATCACATTTTATTGTATTGAATGTTTGCTAATATATTGTATTTCTTTCCTCATTCCCTAATTACCATGATTGGAATATGCTGTGAATGTCCCCTTTGTCCTCATGCATGCTGGATTTTTATGTAATTATTATTTTATGTCCTTCATACATATTTGCCCTTCACTAACCTCCCCAGCATGGTGTCTCCTGGCCCTACATTCACCTCATGTAGTCACTTAACAATGTATTTTATCAGCTCCATAGTAGTGCTTTACCCCAAACACCCCCTAAAATGTTTGGAAATGTTATTTTTGCTTTAAATTCTGGCAGAGTGCCAGAGGCTTTTTTTTGGTGGTGTCCCCAAATAATTTTTAGTAACCCTCCCTCCCCCCAACTGCTAAGTCAGCTGATTCCAATTCTCTATCCTCAATCATCTATCTGCTGACTTTGCCAAACCCATACACACTATACCCATCTCTTTACTGGTCAGATTTATGGATGAATTCCCCAAAGCATGTAGTGCAAGGGCCTGCCTGTATACTTTCAAATGGTACTGTTTAAAGTTTTTGTATCCTATTATTATCTTGATTGGTAATAGCAGAATATCCAAATGTCCTCAAATGTGTACAGTGTGTATTTATATCTTTGTATTATGACACTTCTTACCTGTCCAGTGGGCTGCCAATAGTGTAACTAAGGAGGGCCTGTTCAAAGTAATACCCGTTATTTATGCATTCATCTCTCAATGAAGTGAAGAGGGTTACCTGTCCAAGATTTCCACACACCCCATAATGTAAGAAATGGCCCATGAGAGGGGGGGGGATATGACAGGTGTACCTTATACTTTGGCCTTGTTAAATTCCCCTTACTAAATGCTATCTGGAGGTTGCCCCATAATGTTTGTGTATAATCTGCTTGCCATGTTTCTGTGAAAAAATAGTAATGTTTATTGTTTTTTCCTCAACAGTTTCCTTCCACGCTACAGGAATGGCAGACTGTGGCCTCCCACTTTGCCCAGCGGTGGGACTTTCCTAACTGCGGAGGGGCAATTGATGGGAAACACGTCCACATCGTCCCACCACCCAACTCGGGGTCGTACTATTATAATTACAAGGGGTTCAATAGTATAGTGATGTTGGTGGTGGTGTCGGCTAATTACGGCTTCTTGTATGTGGACGTGGGGAAGAATGGCCGGATGTCCGATGGTGGAGTCATCGCCCAGACGGAGTTTTACAGGCGTCTCCAGAATGGCAGCTTGGACTTGCCAGCTCCAGAGGACAATGTGGAAGGACTCCCATTCGTGTTCGTTGCTGATGAAGCATTTGCGCTGGGGGACCACCTGATGCGGCCATTCCCAATGAGGACCCTCACCCCGGAATAGAGGGTTTTTAATTACCAGCTGGCCAGAGCCCGAAGAGTGGTGGAGAACACATTTGGAATCCTGGCCAGCCGGTTCTGCCTATTTATGACACCCATCCATATGGCGGAGTATAAACTGAACCATATAATACTTGCGTGCTGTGTTCTCCATAACTTTTTAAGGAAACATTCGGCCAACTATGCTGGCTCAGTTGGGCCTGAGGCCGGAATCATACATCAAACCACACTGACGGCGCTTGAAAGCGGCCATCCTGGCTTGCCCTCCCTGAGTGCCCGTGATGTCCGGTTACGATACCAGGAGTTCTTTGCGGGTAGGGGGCCATCAATATGCCAGACAATCTGTGAAGCCTTTTTATAATAAAAAAAAATAAATAAATCTTTGTGGACATTTACTGCTTGTGTTTGTTTTAGCTGAGCCTGACAGAAATTTTGGAGTGCAGAAAATGTCGTGATTGTGTAACCTTATTATACAAAGCACTGTTGGCTGTTATTTACTAAATGCAAAAACGCATTTCAGTACAAGTGCACTTGCAACTGCACTGAAACTGCACTTGTAGTGCAAAGTGGATTTGCCCTTAGGAAATAACCCCCATTTTCTCATAAAACAACAATTACATCACCCCAAAAGTGTTGTAGCGTTGAGACAATAATCCACACATTCTTGATTAACAATCTTTTTAATACCTGCACAATCACATGTGCATTTACCAAAGGTTTTTCACACAAACCAACATGTTTGTTGTATACCAATTTTTGTGGTGGCATTATCCAAAATCAAAATGTCCATTTTATAGAAAACAGGCCTGTGTAAAACCAACAAGAAAGACACAAATCTTGATCTTACAAAGTTCACATTTGGTAGAACTTGAAGGCAATATCAGACATGAGTATTTAGGAACTGTGTTTGATATTGCGTTCAGATGGGGGGGAAATCACCCCTGGAAAAGCCAAATTTGGAAGATGCACACAAATTTCCCAATGTCAACATGTGCTACCTGCCATCACAGGGGATCAAGGGATGTGTTTTGGGGGAGCAAGCCCTTCCTCACCGCTACTTTATTATTGAGGAAGGGGTTGCACCCCCAAAACGCGTCCATTGATCTCCCGTGATGGCAGATAGCACATGTTGACACACTGTGTGCATCCTCCAAATTTGGCTTTGGGAAAAATCACAAAAACATTTAGCACATTGTAGCACACAAAAGAAGAAAGTGATTTGATGTGGTTTTAAATTCGCCCCAAAACATCAATGATGTTTTTATATTTTGGAATAACATCATTGATGTTTTGCTTGATGATTTCCAATTGTAAATTACACCCCATGATCTCCCCGATCAGGATCTGGGCACTTTCGGATGTGAAAGGATCTTGATCCACAACCTCATGATCACCTAAAAAGAGAGGAACCCCAAAATAAATTTGGTTTAAAAAAAATGCCGCCATCCATCTCTTATCTGAGCCTGTGGTTGAAGCATTGCCTCCCTCTTTGTTTATAGTTGTGAGCCCTTAATAAATTTTTGGGGGAAATTCTACTCTCCTGTGTGTGTTTTCATCCAAAAAGGACAGTTTGTTGGTGACGATTCAGGTACATTTCTAACACAAAATGTAAAATTAACAAGAGACAACAACACCAAACAATCTCCTACAGATTAAATAGAACAACATATCAATGGTGTTGTGGGAACTTGTCACAAAAAACACACACAAACATTTTCGTGAGTACAAATCAAAATCGCAAAAAAAAAAAAAATAGAAACACAAAAAAAGAATCTACATTAAAGCCAAAAAATATATAAAAAATATACAAAAATATGTTGTCAGATGTGAGAAATCAAAATATATTGAGGGAATCCCGATAAATAGTAACAAAAGAAGTTTGTGAGAAGTGTGTGTGAATATGAGCAGCAAAACTACTTAATTCTTGTCACATTATAAAGAAGAAGAGAGTGCGCTGTATTAAATCATTTTGAACATTGCAGCGTGACGAAAGTGCTGTATCCATTGCGAACGCTAAGTTTACCAGAATGAACTGTCCTGTCTCGGAATTTCTTCTGAGCATGCGTGGCACTTTGTGCGTCGGAACAGGCCACACACGGTCGGAATTGACGCGATCGGATTTTGTTGTCGGAAAATTTTATCTCCTGCTGTCCAACTTTGTGTGTCGGAAAATCCGATGGAAAATGTCCGATGGAGCCCACACATGGTCGGAATTTCCGACAACACGCTCTGATCGGACATTTTCCATCGGAAAATCCGACCGCGTGTACGGGGCATTACACTATATTATTGTTTGGGTAGAAACAAAAGGTCTTTTTATTCAGGAGTAAAATCACTGAATGCACTAGCTAATACTATAATCAGCTCAGTTTAGAATTATACTAAAACCCTTCACCAAGACCAGAGGTCTTTTTCCAATTTGGCACTGCGTCGCTTTAACTGCTAATTGCGCGGTCATGCAATGCTGTACCCAAACAAAATTTGCGTCCTTTTCTTCCCACAAATAGAGCTTTCTTTTGATGGTATTTGATCACCTCTGCGGTTTTTATTTTTTGCGCTATAAACGGAAAAAGACCGAAAATTTTGAAAAAAAATGATATTTTCTATTTTTTGTTATAAAAAAAATCCAATAAACTCAATTTTAGTCATACATTTAGGCCAATATGTATTCGGCCACATGTCTTTGGTAAAAAAAAATGTCAATAAGCGTATATTTATTGGTTTGTGCAAAAGTTATAGCGTCTACAAACTAGGGTACATTTTCTGTAATTTACACAGCTTTTAGTTTATGACTGCCTATGTCATTTCTTGAGGTGCTAAAATGGCAGGGCAGTACAAACCCCCCCAAATTACCCCATTTTGGAAAGTAGACACCCCAAGGTAATTGCATGTTGAGGCATGTTGAACCCATTGAATATTTACTTTTTTTGTCCCAAGTGATTGAATAATGACAAAAAAAAAAAAAATATTTACAAAAAGTTGTCACTAAATGATATATTGCTCACACAGGCCATGGGCCTATGTGGAATTGCACCCCAAAATACATTCAACTGCTTCTCCTGAGTACGGGGATACCACATGTGTGGGACTTTTTGGGAGCCTAGCCGCGTACGGGACCCTGAAAACCAATCACCGCCTTCAGGATTTCTAAGGGTGTAAATTTTTTATTTCACTCTTCACTGCCTATCACAGTTTCGGAGGCCATGGAATGCCCAGGTGGCACAAACCCCCCCCAAATGACCCAATTTTGGAAAGTAGACACCCCAAGCTATTTGCTGAGAGGCATATTGAGTCCATGGAATATTTTATATTTTGACACAAGTTGCGGGAAAGTGACACATTTTTTTTTTTTTTTGCACAAAGTTGTCACTAAATGATATATTGCTCACACAGGCCATGGGCATATGTGGAATTGCACCCCAAAATACATTCTGCTGCTTCTCCTGAGTATGGGGATACCACCTGTGTGGGACTTTTTGGGAGCCTAGCCGCGTACGGGGCCCCGAAAACCAATCACCGCCTTCAGCGTTTTTAAGGGCGTGAATTTTTGATTTTACTCTTCACTGCCTATCACCGTTTCGGAGGCCAAGGAATGCCCAGGTGGCACAAAACCCCCCCAAATGACCCCATTTTGGAAAGTAGACACCCCAAGCTATTTGCTGAGAGGCATGGTGAGTATTTTGCAGCTCTCATTTGTTTTTGAAAATGAAGAAAGACAAGAAAAAACATTTTTTTTTTCTTTTTTCAATTTTCAAAACTTTGTGACAAAAAGTGAGGTCTGTAAAATACTCACTATACCTCTCAGCAAATAGCTTGGGGTTTCTACTTTCCAAAATGGGGTCATTTGGGGGGGTTTTGTGCCACCTGGGCATTCCATGGCCTCCGAAACTGTGATAGGCAGTGAAGAGTGAAATCAAAAATTCACGCCCTTAGAAAGCCTGAAGACGGTGCTTGGTTTTCGGGGTCCCGTGCGCGGCTAGGCTCCCAAAAAGTCTCACACATGTGGTATCCCCGTACTCAGGAGAAGCAGCAGAATGTATTTTGGGGTGTAATTTCACATATTCCCATGGCATGTTTGAGCAATATATCATTTAGTGACAACTTTGTGTAAAAAAAAAAAAAAATTGTCTCTTTCCCGCAACTTGTGTCGCAATATAAAATATTCCATGGACTCGACATGCCTCTCAGCAAATAGCTTGGGGTGTCTACTTTCCAAAATGGGGTCATTTGGGGGGGTTTTGAACTGTCCTGGCATTTTATGCACAACATTAGAAGCTTATGTCACACATCACCCACTCTTCTAACCACTTGAAGACAAAGCCCTTTCTGACACTTTTTGATTACATGAAAAAGTTATTTTTTTTTGCAAGAAAATTACTTTGAACCCCCAAACATTATATATTTTTTTAAAGCAAATGCCCTACAGATTAAAATGGTGGGTGTTTAATTTTTTTTTCACACAGTATTTGCGCAGCGATTTTTCAAACGCATTTTTTGGGGAAAAAACACACTTTTTTAAATTTTAATGCACTAAAACACACTATATTGCCCAAATGTTTGATGAAATAAAAAAGATGATCTTAGGCCAAGTACATGGATACCAAACATGACATGCTTTACAATTGCACACAAACGTGCAGTGGCAACGAAATAAATACATTTTTAAAAGCCTTTAAAAGCCTTTACAGGTTACCACTTTAGATTTACAGAGGAGGTCTACTGCTAAAATTACTGCCCGCGATCTGACCTTCGCGGTGATACCTCACATGCATGGTGCAATTGCTGTTTACGTTTGACGACAGACCGCCGCTTGCGTTCGCCTTAGCGCAAGAGCAGGGGGCGACAGGGGTGCTTTTTTTTTTTTTTTTTTTTCTTTATTTTTTTTTGCTTTTTTATCTTATTTTTAAACTGTTCCTTTCATTTTTTTTTTTTAATCATTTTTATTGTTATCTCGGGGAATGTAAATATCCCCTATGATAGCAATAGGTAGTTACAGGTACTCTTTTTTGAAAAAATTGGGGTCTATTAGACCTTAGATCTCTCCTCTGCCCTCAAAGCATCTGACCACACCAAGATCGGTGTGATAAAATGCTTCCCCAATTTCCCAATGGCGCTATTTACATCCGGCGAAATCTAAGTCATAAAATGCTCGTTGCTTCCGGTTTCTTAGGCCATAGAGATGTTTGGAGCCACTCTGGTCTCTGATCAGCTCTATGGTCAGCTGGTTGACTCACCGGCTGCATTCTCAGGTTCCCTGTTGAGACAGGAGAGCCAGAGAAAAACACGGAAGACGGTGGGGGGGGCATTCCCTCCCACGGCTTGTAAAGGCAGTCTAGAGGCTAATTAGCCGCTAGGATTGCTTTTACATGAAAGCCGACCGCTGGCTGAAAAGAATGATACCAAGATGATACCTAAACCTGCAGGCATCATTCTGGTATAACCACTCAAAGTCGTGAAAGGCGTACCTGAAGACAAAAAAATGGTTAACAATAAAGCACAGTAAACGGTAAAGTATAAAAAATTGCATACCTGAAAAACAAACATGATAAAACATAATAACAATAAAACATTGCAGAATAGAATACAGTAAAAAAGAGCAGAACAATAGAGAGAGAGAATAGAGAGAGAGAGAGAGAGAGAACAATAAAACGACAACAATTTTTTTTTATTTTATATATTTTTTTTTTTTTTACACTTTTTTTGTAACTAACTTTTATAACTGTAACCGGTTCCAGGTTTGGGTCTCTCAAAATGCGATGGCATCTTGGGAGACCCTGTGAAAGTGTGCCTAGTCTGTGCAGTGCTGTACCTTACGCTAATACTCAACTAGTGCATGGTAGCGTTCAAAACATTCACCAATGCAAAGACCAGGATTGTCAGGACAGGAGGGACAATAATAGCGGGTGTCACGCCTATATCCGCGCTTGCTGCAGACACGACATCTTTTTTGGGGGGGTTCGTTGGGTAGGGGTACTCGGGAGGACATAAAAATGCCTCTCATGCAGCCGACTGCATTTGGTTGGGGATGTGAATGGGGGAAGTACGGGCGCTGCAGAAGTGGTGGGTTCCCAATTAGTAGGATTGGCGAATGCAGCAGGAAGGGCATTATGGGCACGACGGGCCTGTGTTTGTCTTTTTGGTGGCAGCGGGACACTACTTGTGCTTGCCACCTCACCAGCTTGAACTGCACTTATGGGACTCGCCACGTCACCAAGTGTTACTGCAGTGCTGGTTTGACTACGACCGGGGTGTACTAGGCCGCTGGTGCTTGCCAGTTCAATAAAAAGCTTCCAAAAAAACTGTTAGCGATCGCAGGGATCAGGCCTGACTCTGCGAACGCTGCAGTTATGTGTTTAGTGTTTTGTAAGTAACAGTGATCGATCGATACTGCACTTGGGTGGGCTGGGCTGGGCCGGGCGGAGGGGCAAAACGCAGGTGCTAGCAGGTATCTGGGCTGATCCCGCTAACACTGCGTTTTTGGGAACCCTAAACTGCTGGGGACGCTAGTATAGATCTGATCGGATCAGATATTGATCCGTTCAGATACTATACCACTAAGGGAGGTGTACGGCGCGTGTGTGGGTGTTAGCGGTACTGGCGCTAACCTGACGCTGCCTGGGGCTGGTGCTTGCTAGTTCACCAAAATGCTACCAAAAAAACTGTTAGTGATCGCAGGGATCAGGCCTGACTCTGCGAACGCTGCAGTTATGCGTTTAGTGCCTTGTAAGTGACAGTGATCGATCGATACTGCACTTGGGTGGGCTGGGCTGGGCCGGGCGGAAGGGTAAAACGCAGGTGCTAGCAGGTATCTGGGCTGATCCCGCTAACACTGCGTTTTTGGGAACCCTAAACTGCTGGGGATGCTAGTATAGATCTGATCGGACCAGATATTGATCCGTTCAGATACTATACCACTAAGGGAGGTGTACGGTACGTGCGTGGGTGTTAGCGGTAATGGCGCTAACCTGACGCTGCCTGGGGCTGGTGCTTGCTAGTTCACCAAAATGCTACCAAAAAAACTGTTAGCGATCGCAGGGATCAGGCCTGACTCTGCGAACGCTGCAGTTATGCGTTTAGTGCCTTGTAAGTGACAGTGATCGATCGATACTGCACTTGGGCTGGGCCGGGCGGAGGGACAAAACGCAGGTGCTAGCAGGTATCTGGGCTGATCCCGCTAACACTGCGTTTTTGTGAACCCTAAACTGCTGGGGACGCTAGTATAGATCTGATCGGATCAGATATTGATCCGTTCAGATACTATACCACTAAGGGAGGCGTATGCCGCGTGCGTGGGTGTTAGCGGTACTGGCGCTAATCTGACGCTGCCTGGGGCGACGCATATCACCGCCGGGCGATCGGGGGGCTAAACCTTTATTCGGTAATAAACGGCGGGTTCCCTGACACTATAAAAAATAAACGAACTAACCAGCGTCACCCGTAACGGTTATACGGTGATCAGTGGTGAAAGTTTTAACTAGGGGGCAATCAAGGGGTTAAAACATTTATTAGATAGTATATGGGGGTCCCTGTCGCTATAAAACGCTGACGGCGAACCTAAATATTTACCTCACTAACTAGCGTCACCAGCGACACTAATACAGCGATCAGAAAAATGATCGCTTAGTGACACTGGCAACAGGGGGTGATCAAGGGGTTAAAACTTTATTAGGGGGGGTTAGGGGGTATCCTAGACCTAAAGGGGGCTAACCCTAACTGTCCCAACACTGTAACTGTCACAAACTGACACCAATGCTGTAATCAGAAAAAAAAAAAAAAAAACTGCTGGTGTCAGTTTGTGACAGGGAGGGGGGGTGATTGGGGGGGGATCGGGGGGCGATCGGGGGGGATCGGGGTGTTTTGTGTGCCTGGCATGTTCTACTGTGTGTGTAGTGTTGTGCACTCACAGTGAAGTCTTCTCCCCTCGGCGCTGCAACGGAAAATACCGAGCCGAGGAGAGATGACATAATTTCCTTTGCTGCTGTTTAGCATACAGCAGCAAAGGAAGTGATCTGATTGGCCGGCGGCGATCGCGAGGGGGGGGCCACGAACGGATGGCCTCCCCCTCACCTCCAATCGCCGGGGGACAAAACAGGACCGCCTCGGGCACCGGGGGGGGTCCGATCAGACCCCCCACCCGCGGGAGGCAAATCACGTATATGTACGTGATTTTGCCTGCCCGTGCCGCCTTGCCGACGTACATCGGCGTGAGGCGGTCCTTAAGTGGTTAAAGCATGTGTAGCAGTGCCCCCGTATGAGCCGCTGAGGGTTGTGGTCCACCTGTCACCCTGCCCAGCCCTGCGTTCAATCCTCAGTCACTCTCAGGCAGAAAACAGTCCATGTGCCTGTTTTTGTTTGTTTTATTGAGAGAATTTAACTTGGATGGTTAAGGAAAGTATGGCATGCTCGGTGAATTGTTTATCAGTCAATTGGTAGATTGTATATCAATCAATTGGGATAGCTATATATGCTTCTCTATACAAGTTACCACTTCAGTCTCCTCCAGCACTTTCCTTGCTTGCAGACTATTCCTCTTCCTTCCTCCTGCACAACTCTTAACTCCCAGGTGCAGCTAGCACATTTAAAGTTAGGCCTGACACTGGCTCAGCTTGGCCTTAGCAATTGCCTTTTGCAGGCAGGGACCACGGGCCCCTATGGTGTAGCAAGAAATGAAAAATCTTTAGTGCTAGCTGTCCTACTGGTGGACTAGTGCTCCCAGTCAGCCCTCTTCAAGTCCTGCCAGCCCTCCTGGCTGCAGCAGCCTGACTCCACTGCCCATGACATTGCAGTCCTCACTACTGGCTCTGCACCCATCTCTGACTGCATGGTCTCAGTCCTCTCAGACGTGCCTCCCCAGTCTTCCTGACTGCACATGTCACTCACCAGCCCTCCTGGCTGCTGCCGGTGGTTCCTTCCTGAAGACTTGCCCGGCAGTACTAGCTCCTGCTGTTTTCTCTTGCTCAGTCAGTTAAGGCAGGACAGTGGGTGCTGTGGGAGCGTGCCCGTGGGTCTCGCAGACTCGATGTCCACCGGTGGCCCACGATCGCAGCGAGGAGAGGCAGAATGGGAAATTGCCTATGCAAACAAGTTATTTAACCATTCTGCCTAGTGACATGACAGGGATCTACTGTCCCTAGTGATCGGGAACAGTGATCTCTGTCAAGTTTCAGTAAACCCACCCCCCCTACAGTTAGAACACGCTGAGGGAACACAGTTAACCCCTTGATCACCCCTTAGTGTTGACACCTTCCCTGCCAGTGCATCTTTATAGCACTGATCAATGTAAGAATGTCACTGGTCCCCAAACAGTGTAATTTGGGGTCAGATTTATCCGCCGCAATGTCGCGGTCCTGCTAAAAATCGCAGAACGCCATCATTACTAGTAAAAACAATAAAAAGAAAATAAAACTCATTAAAGCTTTCCCTTTTTTTTTTTTTATTTTTAGACTCAATAACTTTTGCGTAAACCAATCAATATACGCTTATTGCAATTTTTTTTACCAAAAAATATGTATGAATATATCAGCATTCCACGAGTGTGTGCAATTTTAAAGCGTGACATGTTAGGTATCTATTTACTTGCCGTAACATCATCTTTCACATTATACAAAAAAATTGGGCTAACTTTAGTGTTTTTGTTTTTTATATTCATGAAACAGTTTTTTTTAAAAAAACACATTTGAAAAATACCGTGTCATATAAAAAGTTGCAATGACCACTATTTTATTCCCTAGGGTGTCTGCTAAAATATATATATAATGTTTGGAGGTTCTGAGTCATTTTCTAGCAAAAAAATTATGATTTTTACATGTAGAGGAGAGAAGTGTCAGAATTGGCCTGGGGGGTTAATTACCATAAGTAAGTAATATGCAAATAATTATTATATTTTGTTTTTAAGGTAATTTACTATATTTTCAAAAACTGTACTCAAGCAGGTGGTTTAACGGACAAATTACTGAAGTTTGAAGTTATAACTTCAAACCAGTAATTTCACAGTAAATAGATAAATAATAAATAATAAATTATTATGTTATAACATACAGCATACTAATATATGATTTCGCTTAATTAAAACAGTACCTTTTCATCAGGCAGCAGATTCTCATTCTCCCTCTTAACTGTGTGAGAAAAACATGGGATTATGAGTAAATCTTATAGCTATAAACCCATGCTTTTTCCTAGTAGTTAAGCGGGCTGGGCTGGTAGGGAGCATTTGTCTTTTAGACACATGCCCCCTTTTATGATACTGCAGTGAAAGGAGAGCCTCCATTGCAGCATTTTTATTGGGCAGCTTGTTCCAATGGTGCTTTACCATTGGTCCAAGGCTCCAAACTGTTCATTAAGCTTAGTGCGTCTGACAAGAAGTCAGGGCCGGATTAACATAGGGGCTGATGGAGCTGCAGCTCCAGGCCCCTGCCTTAAAATCGGCCCTCACAGCTAGTAATATAAGCCCGACTTTCTCCTGCCCATAAACGTCTATGGGACAGTAGAAGCTGTGTGTAAATGGAGGGGTGTCTGGCTGCATCTGTGTTGGCTCACTGTGTTTATTACAGTGTCACAGTGCACAGTTCCCCCCCTACACAAATGGCTCTGCCTTCCCCCTCCCCTCTCTCTTCTCTCTGTGTGCAGTGAAGGAGCCGTGTGGGCTGGGAAATTATGAACAGAGCAACTGCAGCCGGCAGATAGAAGGTGAACTGAACAGATATCTGAGTGATGAGCTTCCAACCATCCAAGTGTGAGCTCAGTGACTGGACTCTTATCTCCCTTCTCTCCCCCTCTTTTACCTTTATCTTCAGCAATGGCTCTTATAACTGCAGTCAATATGTAGATTTGGCTCCTTGTGCTTTAAGGTGGGTTCACACTGCTTTGCTGTGTTTTGGCCCATTGCTGGTGTATCCGCAGTTTTCCTGCGTTTTACCCACAGTCCTATTGATTTCTATTAGGTTGCATGTTTGTTCTGAAAGCGCACCAAAATCAATAGGACTGCAAGCTAAAACTGCAGAAACACAAGCAGTGCACCCAAACTGCAGTAAACCAGTGTGAGCCCAAAGGCTGTACACACCCCCCTCTATAGAACTTGGCCTGATCAATACTCCTGGCATTCATTTTACACACAGCCATACCATCCCAGATGAGGAGGGGTGGGGGCTTCAGGGATTTGTTTGACTATGCTGGCCCTGTCCCTTCTACCCATCCTGGAAGAGTCCTGGAGGGAGTGGCAGGCTGCTGGTGGCAAGTGACACACTGTATCTGGTGGCAGGCTGCTAGTGGCAAGTGGCACACTGTATCTGGTGATAGGCTGCAGGTGACAAGTGGCACACTGTATCTGGTGGCAGGCTGCTAGTGGCAAGTGGCACACTGTATCTGGTGGCAGGCTGCTGGTGGCAAGTAGCACACTGTATCTGGTGGCAGGCTGCTGGTGGCAAGTGGCACACTGTATCTGGTGGCAGGCTGCTAGTGGCAAGTGGCACACTGTATCTGGTGACAGGCTGCAGGTGACATGTGGCACACTGTATCTGGTGGCAGGCTGCTAGTGGCAAGTGGCACACTGTATCTGGTGGCAGGCTGCTGGTGGCAAGTGACACACTGTATCTGGTGGCAGGCTGCTAGTGGCAAGTGGCACACTGTATCTGGTGATAGGCTGCTAGTGGCAAGTGGCACACTGTATCTGGTGATAGGCTGCAGGTGACAAGTGGCACACTGTATCTGGTGGCAGGCTGCTATTGGCAAGTGGCACACTGTATCTGGTGGCAGGCTGCTAGTGGCAAGTGGCACACTGTATCTGGTGACAGGCTGCTAGTGGCAAGTGGCACACTGTATCTGGTGACAGGCTGCTGGTGGCAAGTGACACACTGTATCTGGTGGCAGGCTGCTAGTGGCAAGTGGCACACTGTATCTGGTGATAGGCTGCAGGTGACAAGTGGCACACTGTATCTGGTGGCAGGCTGCTAGTGGCAAGTGGCACACTGTATCTGGTGGCAGGCTGCTGGTGGCAAGTAGCACACTGTATCTGGTGGCAGGCTGCTGATGGCAAGTGGCACACTGTATCTGGTGGCAGGCTGCTAGTGGCAAGTGGCACACTGTATCTGGTGACAGGCTGCTAGTGGCAAGTGGCACACTGTATCTGGTGACAGGCTGCAGGTGACATGTGGCACACTGTATCTGGTGGCAGGCTGCTAGTGGCAAGTGGCACACTGTATCTGGTGGCAGGCTGCTGGTGGCAAGTGACACACTGTATCTGGTGGCAGGCTGCTAGTGGCAAGTGGCACACTGTATCTGGTGATAGGCTGCAGGTGACAAGTGGCACACTGTATCTGGTGGCAGGCTGCTAGTGGCAAGTGGCACACTGTATCTGGTGGCAGGCTGCTGGTGGCAAGTAGCACACTGTATCTGGTGGCAGGCTGCTGGTGGCAAGTGGCACACTGTATCTGGTGGCAGGCTGCTGGTGGCAAGTGACATGCTGTATCTGGTGACAGGCTGTCAGTGGCAAGTGGCACACTGTATCTGGTGGCAGGCTGCTAGTGGCAAGTGGCACACTGTATCTGGTGACAGGCTGTCAGTGGCAAGTGGCACACTGTATCTGGTGACAGGCTGCTAGTGGCAAGTGGCACACTGTATCTGGTGACAGGCTGCAGGTGACATGTGGCACACTGTATCTGGTGGCAGGCTGCTAGTGGCAAGTGGCACACTGTATCTGGTGGCAGGCTGCTGGTGGCAAGTGACACACTGTATCTGGTGGCAGGCTGCTAGTGGCAAGTGGCACACTGTATCTGGTGGCAGGCTGCTGGTGGCAAGTGGCACACTGTATCTGGTGACAGGCTGCAGGTGACATGTGGCACACTGTATCTGGTGGCAGGCTGCTAGTGGCAAGTGGCACACTGTATCTGGTGGCAGGCTGCTGGTGGCAAGTGACACACTGTATCTGGTGGCAGGCTGCTAGTGGCAAGTGGCACACTGTATCTGGTGATAGGCTGCAGGTGACAAGTGGCACACTGTATCTGGTGGCAGGCTGCTAGTGGCAAGTGGCACACTGTATCTGGTGGCAGGCTGCTAGTGGCAAGTGGCACACTGTATCTGGTGACAGGCTGCTAGTGGCAAGTGGCACACTGTATCTGGTGACAGGCTGCTGGTGGCAAGTGACACACTGTATCTGGTGGCAGGCTGCTAGTGGCAAGTGGCACACTGTATCTGGTGATAGGCTGCAGGTGACAAGTGGCACACTGTATCTGGTGGCAGGCTGCTAGTGGCAAGTGGCACACTGTATCTGGTGGCAGGCTGCTGGTGGCAAGTAGCACACTGTATCTGGTGGCAGGCTGCTGGTGGCAAGTGGCACACTGTATCTGGTGGCAGGCTGCTAGTGGCAAGTGGCACACTGTATCTGGTGACAGGCTGCTAGTGGCAAGTGGCACACTGTATCTGGTGACAGGCTGCAGGTGACATGTGGCACACTGTATCTGGTGGCAGGCTGCTAGTGGCAAGTGGCACACTGTATCTGGTGGCAGGCTGCTGGTGGCAAGTGACACACTGTATCTGGTGGCAGGCTGCTAGTGGCAAGTGGCACACTGTATCTGGTGATAGGCTGCAGGTGACAAGTGGCACACTGTATCTGGTGGCAGGCTGCTAGTGGCAAGTGGCACACTGTATCTGGTGGCAGGCTGCTGGTGGCAAGTAGCACACTGTATCTGGTGGCAGGCTGCTGGTGGCAAGTGGCACACTGTATCTGGTGGCAGGCTGCTGGTGGCAAGTGACACGCTGTATCTGGTGACAGGCTGTCAGTGGCAAGTGGCACACTGTATCTGGTGGCAGGCTGCTAGTGGCAAGTGGCACACTGTATCTGGTGACAGGCTGTCAGTGGCAAGTGGCACACTGTATCTGGTGACAGGCTGCTAGTGGCAAGTGGCACACTATCTGGTGACAGGCTGCAGGTGACATGTGGCACACTGTATCTGGTGACAGGCTGCTAGTGGCAAGTGGCACACTGTATCTGGTGGCAGGCTGCTGGTGGCAAGTGGCACACTGTATCTGGTGGTAGGCTGTGGTTGGCAAGTGGCACACTGTATCTGGTGGCAGGCTGCTGGTGGAAAGTGGCACACTGTATCTGGTGGCAGGCTGCCGGTGGCAAGTGGCACACTGTATCTGGTGGTAGGCTGTGGTTGGCAAGTGGCACACTGTATCTGGTGGCAAGTGGCACACTGTATCTGGTGGCAAGCTGCTGGTGGCAAGTGGCACACTATCTGGTGGAAGGCTGGTGGTGGTAAGTGACACACTGTATCTGGTGGTAGGCTGTGGTTGGCAAGTGGCACACTGTATCTGGTGGCAGGCTGCTGGTGGCAAGTGGCACACTGTATCTGGTGGCAGGCTGCCGGTGGCAAGTGGCACACTGTATCTGGTGGCAGGCTGCCGGTGGCAAGTGGCACACTGTATCTGGTGGTAGGCTGTGGTTGGCAAGTGGCACAATGTATCTGGTGGTAGGCTGCTGGTGGCAAGTGGCACACTGTATCTGATGGCAGGCTGCTGGTGGCAAGTGGCACACTATCTGGTGGAAGGCTGCTGGTGGTAAGTGACACACTGTATCTGGTGGTAGGCTGTGGTTGGCAAGTGGCACACTGTATCCGATGGAAGGCTGCTGGTGGCAAGTGGCACACTGTATCTGGTGGCAGGGAGCTGGTGGCAAGTGGCACACTGTATCTGGTGGCAAGTGGCACAATGTATCTGGTGGCAGGCTGCTGGTGGCAAGTGGCACACTGTATCCGATGGAAGGCTGCTGGTGGCAAGTGGCACACTGTATCTGGTGGCAGGGAGCTGGTGGCAAGTGGCACACTGTATCTGGTGGCAAGTGGCACAATGTATCTGGTGGCAGGCTGCTGGTGGCAAGTGGCACACTGTATCTGGTGGCAAGTGGCACAATGTATCTGGTGACAGGCTGCTGGTGGCAAGTGACACACTGTATCTGGTGGCAGGCTGCTGGTGGCAAGTGGCACACTGTATCTGGTGGCAAGTGGCACAATGTATCTGGTGGCAAGTGGCACACTGTATCTAGTGGCAGGCTGCTGGTGGCAAGTGGCACACTGTATCTGGTGACAGGCTGTCGGTAGCAAGTGGCACACTGTATCTGGTGAAAGGCTGCTGTTGGCAAGTGGCACACTGTATCTGGTGACAGGCTGCTAGTGGCAAGTGGCACACTGTATCTGGTGACAGGCTGCTGGTGGCAAGTGACACACTGTATCTGGTGGCAGGCTGCTAGTGGCAAGTGGCACACTGTATCTGGTGATAGGCTGCAGGTGACAAGTGGCACACTGTATCTGGTGGCAGGCTGCTAGTGGCAAGTGGCACACTGTATCTGGTGGCAGGCTGCTGGTGGCAAGTAGCACACTGTATCTGGTGGCAGGCTGCTGGTGGCAAGTGGCACACTGTATCTGGTGGCAGGCTGCTAGTGGCAAGTGGCACACTGTATCTGGTGACAGGCTGCTAGTGGCAAGTGGCACACTGTATCTGGTGACAGGCTGCAGGTGACATGTGGCACACTGTATCTGGTGGCAGGCTGCTAGTGGCAAGTGGCACACTGTATCTGGTGGCAGGCTGCTGGTGGCAAGTGACACACTGTATCTGGTGGCAGGCTGCTAGTGGCAAGTGGCACACTGTATCTGGTGATAGGCTGCAGGTGACAAGTGGCACACTGTATCTGGTGGCAGGCTGCTAGTGGCAAGTGGCACACTGTATCTGGTGGCAGGCTGCTAGTGGCAAGTAGCACACTGTATCTGGTGGCAGGCTGCTGGTGGCAAGTGGCACACTGTATCTGGTGGCAGGCTGCTGGTGGCAAGTGACACGCTGTATCTGGTGACAGGCTGTCAGTGGCAAGTGGCACACTGTATCTGGTGGCAGGCTGCTAGTGGCAAGTGGCACACTGTATCTGGTGACAGGCTGTCAGTGGCAAGTGGCACACTGTATCTGGTGACAGGCTGCTAGTGGCAAGTGGCACACTGTATCTGGTGACAGGCTGCAGGTGACATGTGGCACACTGTATCTGGTGGCAGGCTGCTAGTGGCAAGTGGCACACTGTATCTGGTGGCAGGCTGCTGGTGGCAAGTGGCACACTGTATCTGGTGGTAGGCTGTGGTTGGCAAGTGGCACACTGTATCTGGTGGCAGGCTGCTGGTGGCAAGTGGCACACTGTATCTGGTGGCAGGCTGCCGGTGGCAAGTGGCACACTGTATCTGGTGGTAGGCTGTGGTTGGCAAGTGGCACACTGTATCTGGTGGCAGGCTGCTGGTGGCAAGTGGCACACTGTATCTGGTGGCAAGCTGCTGGTGGCAAGTGGCACACTATCTGGTGGAAGGCTGCTGGTGGTAAGTGACACACTGTATCTGGTGGTAGGCTGTGGTTGGCAAGTGGCACACTGTATTTGGTGGCAGGCTGCTGGTGGCAAGTGGCACACTGTATCTGGTGGCAGGCTGCCGGTGGCAAGTGGCACACTGTATCTGGTGGCAGGCTGCCGGTGGCAAGTGGCACACTGTATCTGGTGGTAGGCTGTGGTTGGCAAGTGGCACAATGTATCTGGTGGTAGGCTGTGGTTGGCAAGTGGCACAATGTATCTGGTGGTAGGCTGCTGGTGGCAAGTGGCACACTGTATCTGATGGCAGGCTGCTGGTGGCAAGTGGCACACTATCTGGTGGAAGGCTGCTGGTGGTAAGTGACACACTGTATCTGGTGGTAGGCTGTGGTTGGCAAGTGGCACACTGTATCCGATGGAAGGCTGCTGGTGGCAAGTGGCACACTGTATCTGGTGGCAGGGAGCTGGTGGCAAGTGGCACACTGTATCTGGTGGCAAGTGGCACAATGTATCTGGTGGCAGGCTGCTGGTGGCAAGTGGCACACTGTATCCGATGGAAGGCTGCTGGTGGCAAGTGGCACACTGTATCTGGTGGCAGGGAGCTGGTGGCAAGTGGCACACTGTATCTGGTGGCAAGTGGCACAATGTATCTGGTGGCAGGCTGCTGGTTGCAAGTGGCACACTGTATCTGGTGGCAAGTGGCACAATGTATCTGGTGACAGGCTGCTGGTGGCAAGTGACACACTGTATCTGGTGGCAGGCTGCTGGTGGCAAGTGGCACACTGTATCTGGTGGCAAGTGGCACAATGTATCTGGTGGCAAGTGGCACACTGTTACTAGTGGCAGGCTGCTGGTGGCAAGTGGCACACTGTATCTGGTGACAGGCTGTCGGTAGCAAGTGGCACACTGTATCTGGTGAAAGGCTGCTGTTGGCAAGTGGCACACTGTATCTGGTGGCAGGCTGCTGGTGGCAATTGGCACATTGTACCTTTTGGCAGGCTGTGGGTAGCAAGTGGCACACTGTATCTGGTTGCAAGTGGCACACTGTATCTGGTGGCAGGCTGCTGGTGGCAAGTGACATGCTGCATCTAGCGGCAGGCAACTGTGGAAAGTGATACGCTACATTTGGTGGCAGGCTATGGGTGGCAAGTGACAAGCTGCATCTGGTGGCAAGTGACAAGCTCAGGTCCCACTGATTCTGCATCATGGTGAGTTGAACTATTTCACTATATATTACAAGGTAGTAACTGAAATAATGGAATTTGATCATCCTGACACCATATCAAGCATGGTGTCAGGATGATTGATTTTAAGTACTAACACCAGCCATTTGCCTGACAAATCACCTCCACCACCGATTTCCCTGCCAACCCCGAGACTACATCCCCCACCCTCATCTTTTTTTCGGAAGAGGGGGTTGTCTCTGAATGACAGTTTGGAAATGTGGTCTCCCTATGTTGCTGCTGGTGAGAGACTGCATAGCAGGTGGTATTGGTGGTGTTGCTGCTGCTCAGAGGCTGCACAGCTGGTATTACTGGTGAGAGTATATTTAATTCGTTTTAGCGAAAAATTGTTTGCATTTTCATTTTGTTTCCATAAAAAGGCCCACCAAAATCCTCAGCACCAGGCCCATGATGCTCTTAATCTGGCCCTGCAAGAAGTAAGAGGCACTATAAGGTCATCCTCTCAGTATGCTGCAAACAGAGTCTGCCAGCTTGTATTTAACCACTTACCCACTGGACACTTAAACCCCCTTCCTAACCAGACTAATTTTCAGCTTTCCGTGCTCTCACATTTTGAATGACAATTACTCAGTCACGCAACACTGTACCTGTATGAAATTTTTGTCCTTTTTTTTCACACAAATAGAGCTTTCTTTTGGTGGTATTTAATCACCGCTGGGTTATTTTTTGCGTTATAAAAGAAAAAAGACCAAAAATTCTGTAAAAAACTTCATTTTCTTTGTTTCTGTTATAAAATTTTGCAAATTAGTAATTTTTCTACATATATTTTGGCCAAAATTTATACTGCTACATATCTTTGGTAAAAATAACCCAAATCAGTGTATATTATTTGGTCTTTGTGAAAGTTTTAGAGTCCACAAGCTATGGTCCCAATCTCTGAAAATTGATCACACCTGATGCACTGATGGCCTATCTCATTTCTTGAGACCCTAACAAGCCAGGGAAGTACAAATACCCCCAAGTTGTAATTTTTTCCCACAATTCTTTGCAAAATCAAGATTTTTTTTTTTTTTCACAAAATTGTTATATTAGCAGGTTATTTCTCACACACAGTATATGCATAGCACACATTACACCCCAAAACACATTCTACTATTCCTCCTGAGTATGGCGATACCACATGTGTGAGACATTTACACAGTGTGGCCACATACAGAGGCCCAACATGCAGGGAGCGCCATCAGGCGTCCTTGGAGCAAAAATTACACATATAATTTCTTGACTACCTCTTGCACTTTTGAAGGCCCTGGAGAACCAGAACAATGGAAACGACCCAAAAATGACCCCATTTTGGAAAGAAAACACCCCAATGTATAATCTATGAGGCATAATGAGTCTTTTGAACATGTTATTTTTTTCTTCAGGTTTTTGGAAAATGTGTAAAGAAAATGAAAACGCATTTTTTTTTTTACACAATGTTGTCCATTTACACAATGTTTCTGACACATAGCATGTACATACCAAAGATTACACCCCAAAATAGATTCTCCTACTCCTTCTGAGTATGAGGATACCACATGTGTGAGACTTTTCCACAGCGTGGCCACATACAGAGGCCCAACATGCAGGGAGCACCATCAGGTGTTCTAGGGGCATACGTTTCAAATCTATTTGACTACCTATTACACTTTTGCGAGGCACAGTGGTGGCATGTATGAGACCTGATGTGGCATGGATGAGCATGAATGGGGATGGATGAGCCGTGGATGAGGATGGCTGAGTATGGATGGGAAGACTGAGCGTGAATGAGTATGGCTGAATATGGCCGTGTATGGCTGAATACGGATGGGTATGGCTGAGTATGACTGGGTATAGATGGGATGGCTGGGTACGGCTAAGTATGCCTGGGTAAGACTGAGTATGGCTGGGTACGGCTGAGTATGGATGGGATGGCTGGGTACGGCTGAGTATGGGTGGGTACGGCTCAGTATGGATGGGATGGCTGGGTACGGCTGAGTATGGCTGAGTATGGATGGGATGGCTGGGCACAGCTGAGTATGGCTGGGTACAGCTGAGTATGGCTGAGTATGGCTGGGTACGACTGAGTATGGCTGGGTACGGCTGAGTATGGCTGAGTACGGCTGAGTATGGCTGAGTACGGCTGAGTACAGCTGAGTACAGCTGAGTACGGCTGAGTATGGCTGGGTATGGCTGGGTATGGATGGGTATGGCTAATTATGGATGGGGGTGGATGGGATGGCTGAGCATGGATGGATGGATGAGTATGCTGAGTATGGCTGGCTGAGCATGGATGGATGGATGAGTATGCTGAGTATGGATGGCTGAGCATGGATGGATGGATGGGTATACGGAGTATGGATGGCTGAGCATGGATGGATGGATGGGTATGCGGAGTATGGATGGCTGAGCATGGATGGATGGATGAGTATGCTGAGTATGGAGGAGTATGGATGGGTGAGCATGGATGGATGGATGGATGAGTATGCTGAGTATGGATTGCTGAGTATGGATGGCTGAGCATGGATGGATGGATGGATGAGTATGGAGAAGTATGGATGGGTGAGCATGGATGGATGGATGGATGAGTATGGATGGGTATGCTGAGTATGGATGGTTGAGTATGCTGAGTATGGATGGCTGAGCATGGATGGATGAATGAGTATGCTGAGTATGGATGGGTGAGCATGGATGGATGGATGGATGAGTATGCTGAGTATGGATGGGTATGCTGAGCATGGATGGCTGAGTATGAATGGATGGATGGCTGGAATGGGCACATCAGCGCTGTGGGCACTACACATCCACAGCACTGCTGCCACCGATCTCTCTCCTCTCCCCTCTCCCCTCGCACTGTACCAATCTGTACAGAGAGGGGAGAGAGGAACCGGACGTGACGTGAAGTGATTGCTCAATCATTTGACGGAGCGATCACATGGTGAACAGCCGCTATCAGTGACCATTTGACGTGATCTGTGATGTGCTGGGTCCTCTGTACCCGGTGGTCATGGATGTTCCCGAGGGGGGGGGGCGCACGAGAGCGGAAATCTGGGAGGACATTAATGTACGCCCTCCCAGAGTTATCGAGCCTCGCTGCAGCCGTCATACGGCTATTATGCAGTCGGCAAGCAGTTACACTGGCTGCTCTGTATGTAGCTTCTGACAGGCTTCACAAGAAGCCCTGTATCTCTGGAACTATAGGTGGCAGGAGCCCCAATTTTGACCAGTAGTGGAGTAGTACTTCAACTACCTATCCCCCAAATTTGGGGTCTCTGTGACCCCAGATCACCGAGCTACAACCCTCGAAGCTCAATCTTCTGTTTGTTTGTTTTTTGGGCATTTTTTATTTCGCCTCACCTGCCTCCCCTGACTGCATGTCCCTGGTGTAAACTAGATACAAATCAATACATGCCCCCAATATCACTTCTCTGTACGATCATGGTGAAAATTGTCCTGGAATTGGGAACGTAAAAATGTATTCTCTTCTGCAAAACCCTATTAATAGTAGCCTCTGCATATTCAGAACACTTACCCAAACTACAAGTTTAAAGTGGTTCTAAAGCCTTATGCCGCGTACACACGGTCGGACTTTTCGTCTACAAAAGTCCAACGGACGCTGACGGACTAAAGCTGGCTGGTAATCCGATCGTGTGTGGGCTTCTCCGGACTTTCAACGGACTTTTTTAGCCTAAAATCCGACGGACTTTAGATTTGAAGCATGCTTCAAATCTTTACGTCGTAAGTACGACGGACCCCGAAGTCCGCTCGTCTGTATGCTAGTCCGACGGACAAAAAAACGACGCATGCTCATAAGCAAAAACTAAACGGAAGCACTCGGTCTAGTAAAACTAGTGTTCGTATTGTAGGTAGCACATTCATCACGCTGCAAAATCTGTGATCGTTCAATGCAGCGCATTTTATTTCTTCTTTACGAAGGCTCTAAAGAACGAAGGTGTTTTGCTGTTCATAATCAGAGTTCTCCCAAACTGATTTCTGGATTCTTTTTCTCTTTGATCTCATGAATGATATAGTATGCCTTTTTAAAACAATGTTTCCATACTAATAATACTTTTTCCCCCTTTTTTTTTTTTTTTTTTTTTTTTTAGGTTT